>NC_139704.1:19611964-19891964 GCF_964188405.1 Protomyctophum parallelum | reverse complement strand
TTTCCGCCGGACACACACTGGTCTGATGAACCCATTCTGACCTGAGATCAGATTCTAAAAATGTCAGTCGCTCTTCGATTTTTCAAAAATAGCAGACCTACAAGCTCGTATCGCGCCACTCGGTGGCGCGATATGAGCTTGTAGATCTGCTATTTTTAAATAGCTAAAGCATAACATGATGCCGACACCAAAATGGGTGCCGTTCAGAATGGGTTAAGCCTTAACAGGGTTTTAGCCTATTTCCTTTGCACAGACACAAGGAGGTGGTGAGGCTTGTCGGTTATGGTTTTTACTAAAAAGACCATTCAATAATATAACAATAGACAGACAATTAGGTACCTATAAGACAATAATTATTACTCAAAGGGGGCGGGGGGATGGGTAGGCCATACCACTACATATTAGGAGTACACAAACATGGGAAATACAAACATTCAATATTATCTAATATAAGTTAAGTTACGGATTTACTGCATTTCAAGGCATACTAAAGTGACTAAGTGCACTGCGCATTACACACATACTTTACAGTTTCTCGGAAAACAGATTAGGATTACATTTCAATAACCAATAAAATGCAACCCCTTTTGGTGTTAGCATTATGTTATGCTTTAGCTATTCTTGAAAAATCGAAGAACCACTGACATAGAAACATAGCTTTTTCAGAAAACTGTCAGGATGTAGAAGACATTTTTTTAATCTGATCTCAGGTCAGAATGGGTTAATTACAAATCATCATGAACAAACTGAACTCACTTCAGTGACGCATTACCAAGGCCAGAGGCTCCAGGACAGAGGGCCCTCAGGTAGAGGAGTTGCTGCTGCTGCTGACAAACAATGGCTGCATGGAAAGGCACTCAGGCAGCGGTGAGGTGAGGTGGGTGGGTCCACATGGAATAGGCCAGGGGGAGGGTTGTTGTTGCTCACTACGATGACTCTTTCCTACAGCCGCCCCCCAAATACTGCGAGGATTTGCAACTCCGAAGAGTCCTACTAGGAAGCGTGATTTGGGGGTCCTTTGGGGGAATTTCAGCCAGGGAAACTGGGTGGACTGAGGAGGTCTGAGCAAAGACAGAGAGGGGTCCCGCCGCCCCATGAAGAGCGAATTCAAGCTCACGGGTTCAGGGTGTGCAATACTGGGGACATCAGGCTTCTGTTCACTCTGCCCGCAGCCTGGGGACATCAGGCTTCTGTTCACTCTGCCTGCAGCCTGGGGACATCAGGCTTCTGTTCACTCTGCCCACAGCCTGGGGACGTCAGGCTTCTGTTCACTCTGCCCGCAGCCTGGGGACGTCAGGCTTCTGTTCACTCTGCCCGCAGCCTGGGGACGTCAGGCTTCTGTTCACTCTGCCCACAGCCTGGGGACGTCAGGCTTCTGTTCACTCTGCCCACAGCCTGGGGACGTCAGGCTTCTGTTCACTCTGCCCACAGCCTGGGGACGTCAGGCTTCTGTTCACTCTGCCCGCAGCCTGGGGACGTCAGGCTTCTGTTCACTCTGCCCGCAGCCTGGGGACGTCAGGCTTCTGTTCACTCTGCCCGCAGCCTGGGGACGTCAGGCTTCTGTTCACTCTGCCCGCAGCCTGGGGACATGTTCACTCTGCCCGCAGCCTGGGGACGTCAGGCTTCTGTTCACTCTGCCCGCAGCCTGGGGACGTCAGGCTTCTGTTCACTCTGCCCGCAGCCTGGGGACGTCAGGCTTCTGTTCACTCTGCCCACAGCCTGGGGACGTCAGGCTTCTGTTCACTCTGCCCACAGCCTGGGGACGTCAGGCTTCTGTTCACTCTGCCCGCAGCCTGGGGACGTCAGGCTTCTGTTCACTCTGCCCACAGCCTGGGGACATCAGGCTTCTGTTCACTCTGCCCGCAGCCTGGGGACGTCAGGCTTCTGTTCACTCTGCCCGCAGCCTGGGGACGTCAGGCTTCTGTTCACTCTGCCCGCAGCCTGGGGACGTCAGGCTTCTGTTCACTCTGCCCGCAGCCTGGGGACGTCAGGCTTCTGTTCACTCTGCCCACAGCCTGGGGACGTCAGGCTTCTGTTCACTCTGCCCGCAGCCTGCCTCCATCAGGTTTTGCCGGACAAACGTTGGGGACAGGGGTGGGCAGGGGGCTAGTCGTCGTCCAGGGTCTCCGGGCCTTGAGATGGGCAACTCCATGGATTGATGGGGAGGCTTGGCAACAGAAGGGGGAGGTTCTGGGGGAACCTGGTTGGACCTTGCAGTGTCCAGCCAAAGCTCCTTAGGGAGCTCCTAACTGGGGCAATAGGAGAGATCAGGTGAATATTGTCTGAGCCAATGAGAAGTAGTGGGGTGACCTTGTGCATTTATTGGTGACAGTGGCAGTCTACGTAGGTATTTGTGGTTTCTTTGGAGGGAATGTACAGGGTGTGTGTGCTCAGACAGAGCCAGTCGATCTGCAGTGAAGGCATGATTGATGTAGAATTCATCTGAACTGGTGGCTGACCTAACTTTGAAGGAAACACTGGTTCCCCGAAGCATCTCCACTCCTTGCCTTACTGATGGGTAGGCCTATACCATTACATATTAGGAGTACACAAACATGGGAAATACAAACATTCAATATTATCTAATATAAGTTATTAAGTTACTGATTTACTGCATTTCAAGGGATACTAAAGTGACTAAGTGCACTGCGCATTACACACTGTGGCGTCTCGGTCGAGGACCGCGCACCACGGGTTGGTAACCCCGGGGAGAGAGAGAGAGGGAGAGAGAGAGGGAGGGACGGCATGAGACGCGCCTTGCTGGGAGTGGTTCAGGACGCGCGGTACGTCCCCCGACACCTCTTCATTTACCAAACGAGCTGACACCTGCGCGCCGTCACCCAGACAGCATAAAAGCCTCCTCCCTCCTCAGTCTAGCCTTGACTCTCCCGGGGACAAGCCGACCTGCGGTGCTCGGTAAGACAATGCCATGTTCCCTCTCACCCTGTATGTTATGTATTATAAACCGGACAGTAACGTTAATTCTCTCACCTCACAGGACACTCCACGGACGGAATGATTGACTGTTGGGCTCGGGAGGCTATGGCAAAGCATTCCCCTATTTCCCTATACCAGTGACTAAAATGACATAGACTGTCTCTTTTGTGAGAGGAGAGAACACGGCCCCTGCTGTACAGAGAAGCGCCGTTTATATTGGACTCCTAAGTTGGAGCAAACCCTTAAGTTACTTACCACTCACCTTTATCTGGCTGACGCCTCCTCCAGCTGACCTTTATGATTTTGATGAATAAAACTGCGCCTAAAAAAGGCTTATTGTGACGCTGTCTCCTGTGTGTGTCCTTGATGTGAGACCAGTGCCCCACATATGGTGGAGAATGTGGGTACTACACTGATTCACACCAAGGCATACTCAAGCTGTAGTGAGCATGGAGCATGCCCAAGCCATTCAGGCTCTCCTGAAAAGCCAGGCTAATTTACAGACTAGTCAGACCGAGCTGCAGCAAGCCATGCAAGCCCTTCTGACGAAAATCACACAGGATGGCAACGCCACTAGGCCCCCAGGTGACGTCCTCACGAAACAGGCCCCCGATGATGATGTGGAGGCGTATGTTGAGCTCTTCGAGCGCACGGCCACCCGCGAGCGATGGCCCATAGGTGACTGGGCTTCCATCCTAGCCCCGTTCCTCTCCGGGGAGGCCCAGTTAGCCTGTAGGGATCTGCCGGACACCGATGCCCGAGATTTCGGCAAATTGAAAGCTGCCATATTTGCCCGCCATGGATATAGCCTCCCAGCCCGAGCCCAACGGTTTCATAATTGGAACTACCTTCCGACCCAGCCCCCCCGTCCCCAGGTAGCCGCACTAATCAGGTTGACCCGAAACTGGCTGTTAAGTCCGGGAGAACCAGCCTGTGCCGACCGAGTGATCCTGGATCGGTGCATTAGAGCGCTGCCTCCTAAAGCGCGAGATTATGCAGCCCATGTGAGTCCGAGCACTGTAGATGAGTTAATCGCTCTACTGGAGAACTTCCAGGTCTGTCACGAAATGCAGAAGAGCGCCCCGAAAGTGGACCCCCCCAAGGCATCGGGAGACGAACGGTCCAGCCGGGACCGCCGCCGACCGAAACACGGGAACCAGAATCCAGCGGGCCGACGAGATGCCGGAACCGGAGCGACGGATCGGTCTTCCACGACGCGGCGCGTCTGCTATGTCTGCGGAAAGGAAGACCACCTCTCCTGGAGCTGTCCACTCAAGGACCAAGACGTCAGTATGGCCTCGGCCGTCTCCGAAGGTACGAGACCCTGCCTATATGGTCAGGATGAAAGAGGAAAACAGCGCACACTGCCTGTCAAAGTGGAGGGAAAGGACACGCACGCACTGTTGGACTCCGGGAGCGTCGTCACGCTCGTGCGCCCCGCCTACGCTGGCGTCATAGAAAGGGAAACCATACCAGTGACCTGTGTGCATGGTGATGTGAAACGCTATCCAGTGACCAACATCAGGATCCAGTCCCCTCGTGGAAGTACCACCCTGGTGGCCGGGGTCGTGCCAAACCTCCCTGTGCCTCTCCTCCTCGGGGCAGACTGTGTCCTCTTCGATCGGTATTGGGGCGCGACGGACCCCCGGGCGCCGAAGAGAACGAAACAGCGTAAGCACCGCCCCACCAGACGACCCAGAGGAGCCCGACAAGCGCTCCCCGCCTTCCGTGACAGCTCGCCTAGAACCACAGATGACAGCTCACGTTCGGACGAGTCCCAGGGTGGGAACGAGAGCGGACCCCCCACCGAGGGAGAAGCGGTGAACCCCGAAGACGGTGGCACGGAGGTCGAGGACACGTTCGCCGAGTTTCCCCTGACCGGAGAGGCACCACCCACACGAGATGGGGAGTTCGCCAGCCAACAGTGGGCAGACCCGAATCTAGAGATGGCACGGCAGCGAGTGGCAGCAATCGAGGGTAACGCCTGTGACTCGGTGAGTGACAAAACTTTTCCCCATTTCACTGTTAAGAATGGACTCTTGTATAGAGTAGTCACAATACAGGGCGGGGATATAATTGAACAATTGCTGGTGCCACGAAGTTACGTGTCCCGTGTGCTCTATCTCGCACATACTCACCAACTAGGTGCCCACCTAGGTGTGAAAAAAACCTATGAGAGGATTTTGGCTCGCTTCTACTGGCCCGGTATAAAGCGGGCAGTAGAGGATTTCTGTCGAGAGTGTCCCGAGTGCCAGATAGTAAGCCCCAGGCCACACTTTCGTAACCCACTTATACCAATGCCGATCATCGAAACCCCGTTTGAGCGGATCGCCATGGACATAGTGGGCCCACTACCCAAGTCGGCCCGGGGCCATCGGTACATATTGGTGATCGTAGATTACGCCACCCGCTACCCCGAGGCAATACCCCTCCGTGCCGCCACAGCCAGAGCGGTCGCCCACGAAATAATGTTGCTGTGTAGTAGGGTGGGAATCGTGTCAGAAATTCTCACAGACCAGGGCACATGCTTCATGTCAACTGTATTAAAACACCTCTACAAATGGCTTAAAGTCAAGAGTATCCGGACCTCCGCCTACCACCCACAGACAGACGGGCTAGTGGAGAGGTTCAATAAGACATTAAAACAAATGTTAAAAAAGGTGGCCGAGACGGATGGGAAAGACTGGGATCAGTTAATACCATATGTGCTCTTTTCTATACGCGAGGTTCCACAGGCTTCGACAGGGTTCTCACCGTTCGAGCTGGTATATGGGAGGCGGCCACGGGGCCTACTAGACCTCGCCAAAGAGGCCTGGGAAAGCCAGCCCTCCCCGCACAGGAGTGTGGTTGATCACGTCCAGCAACTGCAGAATCGGGCCAGTAAAGTCTGGCCACTCGTGAGAGAACACATGGAAAAGGCACAGAGAGACCAGGCCAGACTCTACAATCGCGGCGCTACACTACGAGAATTCCAGGTGGGAGAAAAAGTGCTCGTGCTGGTGCCCACATCGGAATGCAAGTTCTTGGCTAGGTGGCAGGGCCCCTTCGAGATAACAGAAAAAACGGGACCGGTTACATATCGCGTGAGCCAGCCGGGCAAGCGAAAACCGCAGCAGATATATCACATCAACATATTGAAAAAGTGGCACTCATCCGCGCCGCGACCTGACTGTGCTCTACTAACTGTTGTCTCCTCTCAGGCGCCACCTCCTGTCCCCATCGGGGAAGAGCTTTCCCCGCAACAGGTACAGGACGTGAAGGAGTTGTTAAGCCGGTGTCACGACCGCTTCTCGGACCTGCCAGGACGTACCCACCTCGCCAAGCACGACATCATTACCTCCCCCGGGGTGGTCATCAGACAGCGGCCCTATAGAATCCCCGAGGCCCGCAGGATAGCCATTAGGGACGAGGTAAAGAAAATGCTAGAGCTAGATGTAATCGAAGAGTCCCACAGCCCCTGGTGTAGCCCAATAGTTATTGTGCCGAAACCAGACGGCGCATTGCGATTTTGCAATGACTTTAGAAAAGTAAACGAGGTGTCCCACTTCGATTGTTACCCTATGCAGAGGACAGACGAGCTCACGGAGCGGCTGGGCCCCGCGAGATTTATCAGCACATTAGATCTAACAAAAGGATATTGGCAAATCCCACTGACCGACCGGGCCAAAGAGAAAACAGCCTTTTCCACACCAGAAGGGCTGTTCCACTACAAGGTCTTGCCGTTCGGGTTACACGGAGCCCCCGCCACATTCCAACGCTTGATGGACAGGATCCTCCGCCCCCACCGTGAGTACGCTGCCGCCTACCTGGATGACGTCATCATTCACTCGAGGAGCTGGCAAGAGCACCTCCGCCACTTGGAGGCAGTGTTGGAGGGGCTACGGGCGGCCAACCTTACTGCCAATGCCAAGAAGTGCAGGGTAGGAATGACAGAGACAGACTATTTAGGCTTCACGATTGGACGCGGATGTCTAAGACCCCAGGCTCGGAAAGTCGAGCGAATAAAGTGCTGGCCCCGCCCCAGCACGAAAAGGCAGGTAAAATCTTTTCTGGGCTTAATTTCCTATTATCAGAAATTTATTGAGAACTACTCCACGAAGGCAGCCCCACTATACGATCTGACGCGGCAGCGGGAGCCGCTCCACGTTAGATGGAACCCAGATGCAGAGGGGGCTTTCGAAATACTAAAGGGAGCACTATGTGAAGAGCCGGTACTCATGGCCCCTGACTTTAACCGTCCCTTTCTCCTACACACAGACGCATCGGGGACAGGCGTCGGCGCGGTTCTCGCGCAAGTAGTGGACGGAGAAGAACACCCCATCACTTATATCAGCCGAAGACTGCTGAAGCATGAGCGCAACTACGCTACAGTCGAAAAAGAATGTCTCGCCATCAAATGGGCGATACACCACCTACGGTACTACCTCTGGGGGCGCCAATTCACGCTCATCACTGACCATGCCCCACTGAAGTGGATGGCCACAAATAAGGACAAGAACAGCAGAGTGACGCGCTGGTTCATCGACCTACAGAACTACAAGTTCACCGTGGAACACCGGCCGGGCAAGTCGATACCACACGCGGATGCGCTGTCCAGGCTGTATGAAGACAGGAGTGATGTCCCCCGCTGCAGCGTGAAACATAGAGGGGGGATATGTGGCGTCTCGGTCGAGGACCGCGCACCACGGGTTGGTAACCCCGGGGAGAGAGAGAGAGGGAGAGAGAGAGGGAGGGACGGCATGAGACGCGCCTTGCTGGGAGTGGTTCAGGACGCGCGGTACGTCCCCCGACACCTCTTCATTTACCAAACGAGCTGACACCTGCGCGCCGTCACCCAGACAGCATAAAAGCCTCCTCCCTCCTCAGTCTAGCCTTGACTCTCCCGGGGACAAGCCGACCTGCGGTGCTCGGTAAGACAATGCCATGTTCCCTCTCACCCTGTATGTTATGTATTATAAACCGGACAGTAACGTTAATTCTCTCACCTCACAGGACACTCCACGGACGGAATGATTGACTGTTGGGCTCGGGAGGCTATGGCAAAGCATTCCCCTATTTCCCTATACCAGTGACTAAAATGACATAGACTGTCTCTTTTGTGAGAGGAGAGAACACGGCCCCTGCTGTACAGAGAAGCGCCGTTTATATTGGACTCCTAAGTTGGAGCAAACCCTTAAGTTACTTACCACTCACCTTTATCTGGCTGACGCCTCCTCCAGCTGACCTTTATGATTTTGATGAATAAAACTGCGCCTAAAAAAGGCTTATTGTGACGCTGTCTCCTGTGTGTGTCCTTGATGTGAGACCAGTGCCCCACAACACATACTCTACAGTTTCTCGGAAAACAGATTAGGATTACATTTTACAAATAACCAATAAAATGCAACATACAAACAAACAATGGCAGCATGGAAAGGCACTCAGGCAGTATATACTTTATTTCAGACACAATGGGTCCATATAGAAACAACAGCAGGTGTGATTACTGATTGAGAGGTGAGGTGAGGTGGGTCCACATGGAATAGGCCAGGGGGAGGGTTGTTGTTGCTCACTAGGATTAGGACTAGGACTCTTTTCTACACTGTGTGTGTCCACTATAGGAGGTGATGTGACCGATAGGTGTTAACCCATTCTGACCTGAGATCAGATTCATACGAGGTTTCCACTGGACACACACTGGTCTGATTAACCCATTCTGACCTGAGATCAGATTCATACAAGGTTTCCGCTGGACACACACTGGTCTGATCAACCCATTCTGACCTGAGATCAGATTCTAAAAAATGTCAGTCGTTCTTCGATTTAAAAAAAAATAGCAGACCTACAAGCTCGTAGCGCGCCACTCGGTGGCGCGCTATGAGCTTGTAGGTCTGCTATTTTTCAATAGCTAAAGCATAACGTACGTGTGTGTGTGTGTGTGTGTGTGTGTGTGTGTGTGTGTGTGTGTGTGTGTGTGTGTGTGTGTGTGTGTGTGTGTGTGTGTGTGTGTGTGTGTGTGTGTGTGTGTGTGTGTGTGCGCGTGCGCATGTGCGCTCGCTCGTGTGTGCGCTCTTATGCAGCATGGCATACAAAATATTCGAAGGGTCTGAGAGGCAAAATAATAGTGGTCGTGGCTCCAAAGCCGAATACATAAAATGGACCTTGATATGAAAAGGGTTGAAAACCACTGGGTAAGACATAAGGTAGGTCCACATATGGGCCCACAATAATTTATCCCATAGAGATTTACAAAACAATATGTATATAAATCATTTTAACCTAGAATCAAAGCCATCCAGGCTACTGGTGAATCATGACCATAAAACATTTGATTCTGTGGGGGGGTGGGGGGGGGTAGTTTGTTTAGGCTGTACTGTACTGTACTGTACTGTACTGTACTGTACTGTACTGTACTGTACTGTACTGTACTGTACTGTACTGTACTGTACTGTACTGTACTGTACTGTACTGGGCAATAAATAAGTAAGACGGTTCGTGTGGCCGATATAAATACAGTGGACTCCCTCATTTCATTTCAGTGTGATTTTTTTTTTTTTATCTATTTATTTTCACAGAATCAAATGTTTTATGGTCATGATTCACCATTGATTCTAGGCTTAAAATAATTTATATAAATGTGTTTCTTAATCTCTATGGGAAAAATGAATGGGGTCCGATCGATGGAACCAGAAAATGGCCGCCATGCACTGCTATCTATGCCCTATAGCAGCAGGTTTGTATACATTGTATGTATTGAGCCACAAACGGGTGAATAAATCACACAGAAACAACACGAGCTGTTGTGTCACGATGTAGTTGTGAATTATATCCATGCTGTCAGAATGGCAGCCTCTGGTTGGACATTATTATATCCATGCTGTCAGAATGGCAGCCTCTGGTTGGACATTTCCCATTCCCTGCATCCACAATCACACATGTGTTTGCCATCACACCACTCAACTCATTAGCCAATCACAGCTTAGGTGGGACACATATAACCAGCAACTCAGCCCACACTCCTCACTCAGTCTCCGGCCTTCACACAGGCAACATGCAGACTTGCAGATCTCACTGACTCTATACCCACTACTCCAGCCATGCGTACTTGACCAAAGTAAGCCTTTGTTCCCCTGTACTGTATTGACTGATGTATTCTATGCTATGTTGATCACTTTGCCATAATACTATGATTGTATTGTCAATGGGCATGGCCTATATGGGGAGATGCGTCATGACCCAAGGAATCCAGGGAAATCCATTGTTATTTTAGGACCTACGGGTCAAGAGTTATAAGCCAAAACGTAAAGTGGGATGTTATAGCGCCACCATGAGGCCGACCGATGTAATTCTAAGTTAATTAATTATTACTTGCGCAAGCAGAGCGCGCAAGTAATGTTTTCGCCCGGTCTCTTCCGCCGTGACATCTGTCCCGCCATTCGATGTTTATGCAGAAAAACATCAAATCTGTGCCTGTTTTGCTGGGACCAAACGACCACAAATGACCATATTTCTTACGTCATCATTTAGGGCTAGTCATACGTATACTATATACATAATCAGTAAAAATAAAATAGCAAATTGTGCCTGATCTGCTGGGACCAGAGTATGTGGTGTGTATATGTATGACTAGCTCTTAATGATGACGTAAGAAATATGGTCATTTGTGGTCATTTGGTCCCAGCAAACCAGGCACAGATTTGCTGTTTTCTTGCATAAACATCAAATGGCGGGACAGCTGTCACGGTTATTGGCGCAAAGTAACCACAGTATACCACTAATCAACTTACAACTACACACTTTATACAGTATAGAGTATAGAGTATATATGTATACGTATATAGTATATGCCTATATACTATATATATTTCTTACGTCATCATTTAGAGCTAGTCATACGTATACTATATACATAATCAGTAAAAATAAAATAGCAAATTGTGCCTGATCTGCTGGGACCAGAGTACGTGGTGTGTATATGTATGACTAGCTCTTAATGATGACATAAGAAATATGGTCATTTGTGGTCATTTGGTCCCAGCAAACCAGGCACAGATTTGCTGTTTTCTTGCATAAACATCAAATGGCGGGACAGCTGTCACGGTTTTTGGCGCAAAGTAACCACAGTATACCGCTAATCAACTTACAACTACACACTCCACTCTATATAGTATATATGTATACGTATATAGTATATGCCTATATACTATATATACTATATATAGTATATGCCTATATAGTATATGCCTGCTTTGCTGGGACCAAACGACCACAAATGACCATATCTCTTACGTCATCATTTAGAGCTAGTCATACGTATACTATATACATAATCAGTAAAAAATTAAATAGCAAGTTGTGCCTGGTCTGCTGGGACCAGAGTACGTGGTGTGTATATGTATGACTAGCTCTTCACCCAAACTTATATAGATAGAGACTTGAATCATACTTAATAATACTAGGTGTTTATATGCATAAAGTAGGTAGGTAGCAAATAGTTACATCTAATAATTATACATTTCAAACGTTCCTTCACAGAGATACTGAGATTTGACAGTTTACAGCGGCATTTATGGCCTACTAGTGTGCAACAAGCAAGTATGCACTCGACAGAGTGCAGTTCTAGTTGTAATTATTATGAATATCTCCCTCAAGTGTTTTTGCATTTTCCCATTCATGTCAATGGGGAAATTTAATCCATATCAATTAAACTATACAACGGGTTAGGGATGCAGAAACATCCAATGATTCCAGGTTTGTGCATCAGCAGATGTTTTATTTTATCATGCAAGTAAGGACATGTTACGTTAGCATGGCCAAAACAATCACCGGTAGAAGGTACTTTCAGGTTTCTGAAATGGGGTTCAAGTCCCTGCAGTGATGGAAGGCTTAATGTTTTACATGTGTCCTGCTTGTGTGTTTTATTACATGAAATGTTATCATAAGTCATAATAGTACCCGACTATTTGTAATTACAACATGTAATACTTGGTTCACAGAGTTCTCTTTCACAGTACGCTTTGCACAATCCCAGGCACGAACCCTGGACCTCTCGGGGTTGTCCGATTAAATGAGATGTACATTGCAACACAGGTATGCACCTCTGGCGACCTTGGACACTCCCATATGCTAATCTGGACAACGAAGACCGACCGGAGGAGGTTGGCGAATTGCTGGGCGGCTCATCGTCCCATGGGTGGGGAAACATCGCTACTGTACGGCTCCTCGTCCCATGGGTGGGGAAACATCGCTACTGTACGGCTCCTCGTCCCATGGGTGGGGAAACATCGCTACTGTACGGCTCCTCGTCCCATGGGTGGGGAAACATCGCTACTGTACGGCTCCTCGTCCCATGGGTGGGGAAACATAGCTACTGTACGGCTCCTCGTCCCATGGGTGGGGAAACATAGCTACTGTACGGCTCCTCGTCCCATGGGTGGGGAAACATAGCTACTGTACGGCTCATCGTCCCATGGGTGGGGAAACATCGCTACTGTACGGCTCCTCGTCCCATGGGTGGGGAAACATAGCTACTGTACGGCTCATCGTCCCATGGGTGGGGAAACATCGCTACTGTACGGCTCCTCGTCCCATGGGTGGGGAAACATCGCTACTGTACGGCTCCTCGTCCCATGGGTGGGGAAACATAGCTACTGTACGGCTCCTCGTCCCATAGGTGGGGAAACATCGCTACTGTACGGCTCATCGTCCCACAGACAGACATGCAACAAGGTTGTGTCATGAAACCATGTGACTCCCATTTGAAATGTTTTTTCGGACGGAAGGCTCTAACATGTCGTTTTTCTCGATTTTTGAGGTTTTGAGAGAAAGATGAGAATCGAGAAAAAACGACATACTATAGTTCATGGTTTGGAACAGGAGGCTATATATATATACTGTAGCCCATGGTCTCGGAGTGATTTTCGGCTTTTCTTTTTCAAATCCTCGAAAATGATGAAAAACGGCATGCTATAATATGCCGTCCAAGGCTGTGGGCTGAACTTGAACCCACAACCTGTGGCTCACATATAGACCGATTCCGTAGCGGGTCTCATGATCGCAGCTTACGTATTTCCTGTAGGCGGAGTCGACACATCTGCGGTTTCCCCGCACCAAGCTTCTACTACAGTGAATGGAAAAGTGACTGATGTTAGTCTGCTTCAAACGTTACTTTCACTGCTTTGCCACAGAGGGCCCACACAGGGCCACAGAGGGCCCACACAGGGCCACAGAGGGCCCACACAGGGCCACAGAGGGCCACAGAGGGCCCACACAGGGCCACAGAGGACCCTCTCTGAGGGTCTCCTCAGCTTTCCATCTCTTTCTTGTGTTCTTATGGATGTTATTCTCCAAAACATGCTGCAGTGAAAGGAGGAGGAACTAAGCTGGATTTGAACTCACAACCTCTGGCTCACATGGACGTTTTTTAGACGTCTATTTTTAGACGTTTTTTATCCCATTTTTAGACGCACGTCTAATAGCCGGCTATTGCTCAGTGGGATGGTCAAAAATGATGAAAAACGGCATGCTACAGTATGCCGTACGATATCGGCTATTAGATGAGCGTCTAAAAATGGGATAAAAAACGTCTAAAAATAGACGTCTAAAAATAGACGTCTAAAACACGTCTAAAAATAGACGTGTTTTAGACGTCTATTTTTAGACGTTTTTTAGACGTCTATTCTTAGACGTATTTATCCCATTTTTAGACACACGTCTAATAGCCGGCTATTGCTCAACGAGGATTTTTTAAAAAATCATGTTTTTTTTGTTTTTTTTTTAAAACCTCAAAGTAAATTATGAAAAACGGTGTGCTATAGTATGCCATACGGTATGGGCTATAGCCCATGGTCAAAAATGATGAAAAACGAGGTTAACTTCTTTTTCAAAATTTCAAAAAACGATGGGCTATAACCCATCGTTTTTTTCCATCCATTCTTTTCAAAACCTCAAAAATGATGAAAAACGGCGTGCTACAGTATGCCGTACGATATGGGCTATTAGATGAGCGTCTAAAAATGGGATAAAAAACGTCAAAAAATAGACGTCTAAAAAACGTCTAAAAATAGACGTCTAAAACACGTCTTTTTTTAGGCGTTTTTTATCCCATTTTTAGACGCACGTCTAATAGCCGGCTATTGCTCAGTGGGATGGTCAAAAATGATGAAAAACGAGGATTATTATTTTTTTAAATCAAAAAACGATGGGCTATAATATAACCCAATTTTTGATTTTTTTTTAAATCCTCAAAAATGATGAAAAACGGCGTGCTATAGTATGCCGTACGGTATGGGCTATAGCCTATGGTCAAAAATGATGAAAAACCAGGATAAAAAAAATATCAAAAATTCAAAAAACGATGGGCTATAACACATCGTTTTTTTCCATCCATTCTTTTAAAATCCTCAAAAATGATGAAAAACGGCGTGCTACAGTATGCCGTACGATATGGGCTATTAGATGAGCGTCTAAAAATGGGATAAAAAACGTCTAAAAATAGACGTCTAAAACACGTCTAAAAATAGACGTGTTTTAGACGTCTATTTTTAGACGTTTTTTAGACGTCTATTTTTAGACGTTTTTTATCCCATTTTTAGACGCACGTCTAATAGCCGGCTATTGCTCAGTGGGGTGGTCAAAAATGATGAAAAACGAGGTTAACTTTTTTTTTCAAAATTTCAAAAAACGATGGGCTATAACCCATGTTTATTTTTTTTTTCATTTTTTTCAAAACCTCAAAAATGATGAAAAACGGCGTGCTATAGTATGCCGTACCGTATGGGCTATAGCCCATAGTCAAAAATGATGAAAAACGAGGTTAACTTTTTTTTTTTTTTTAATCAAAAAACGATGGACTATAACCCATGTTTTTTTTTTTTTTTTTTTTTTTTTTTAAACCCAAAAATTATGAAAAACCGCGTGCTATAGTATGCCGTACGGTATGGGCTATAGCCCATGTTCAAAAATGATAAAAAACGAGGTTAACCTTTTTCAAAAATTCAAAAAACGATGGGCTATAACCCATGTTTTTTTTTGTTTTTTTTTTCAAAACCCAAAAATGATGAAAAACGGCGTGCTATAGTATGCCGTACGGTATGGGCTATATAGCCCATGTTCAAAAATGATGAAAAACGAGGTAAACTTTTTTTTTCAAAATTTCAAAAAACGATGGGCTATAACCCATGTTTTTTTTTTTTTTTTTTTTTTTTTTTTTAACCCAAAAATTATGAAAAACCGCGTGCTATAGTATGCCGTACGGTATGGGCTATAGCCCATGTTCAAAAATGATAAAAAACGAGGTTAACCTTTTTCAAAAATTCAAAAAACGATGGGCTATAACCCATGTTTTTTTTTTTTTTTTTTTCAAAACCCAAAAATGATGAAAAACGGCGTGCTATAGTATGCCGTACGGTATGCGCTATATAGCCCATGTTCAAAAATGATGAAAAACGAGGTAAACTTTTTTTTTCAAAATTTCAAAAAACGATGGGCTATAACCCATGTTTTTTTTTTTTTTTCATTTTTTTCAAAACCTCAAAAATGATGAAAAATGGCGTGCTACAGTATGCCGTACGATATGGGCTATTAGATGAGCGTCTAAAAATGGGATAAAAAACGTCAAAAAATAGACGTCTAAAACACGTCTAAAAAAAGACGTGTTTTAGACGTCTATTTTTAGATGTTTTTTAGACGTCTATTTTTTGACGTTTTTTATCCCATTTTTAGACGCACGTCTAATAGCCGGCTATTGCTCAGTGGAATGGTCAAAAATGATGAAAAACGAGGATTATTATTTTTTTAATCAAAAAACGATGGGCTATAATATAACCCAATTTTGAATTTTTTTCAAATCCTCAAAAATGATGAAAAACGGCGTGCTATAGTATGCCGTACGGTAGGATCTATAGCCCATGTACAAAAACGATGAAAAACGAGGATAACATTTTTTTCAAAAATTCAAAAAACGATGGGCTATAACCCATGTTTTTTGAAATTTAGATTTTTTTCAAATCTTCAAAAATGATGAAAAACGGCGTGCTATAGTATGCCGTACGGTAGGAGCTATAGCCCATGTTCAAAAATGATGAAAAACGAGGTAAACTTTTTTTTTCAAAATTTCAAAAAACGATGGGCTATAACCCATGTTTTTTTTTTTTTTAAATTTTTTTCAAAACCTCAAAAATGATGAAAAATGGCGTGCTACAGTATGCCGTACGATATGGGCTATTAGATGAGCGTCTAAAAATGGGATAAAAAACGTCAAAAAATAGACGTCTATTTTTAGATGTTTTTTAGACGTCTATTTTTTGACGTTTTTTATCCCATTTTTAGACGCACGTCTAATAGCCGGCTATTGCTCAGTGGGATGGTCAAAAATGATGAAAAACGAGGATTATTATTTTTTTAAATCAAAAAACGATGGGCTATAATATAACCCAATTTTAGATTTTTTTTCAAATCCTCAAAAATGATGAAAAACGGTGTGCTATAGTATGCCGTACGGTATGGGCTATAGCCTATGGTCAAAAATGATGAAAAACCAGGATAAAAAAAATATCAAAAATTAAAAAAACGATGGGCTATAACACATCGTTTTTTTTCCATCCATTCTTTTAAAATCCTCAAAAATGATGAAAAACGGCGTGCTACAGTATGCCGTACGATATGGGCTATTAGATGAGCGTCTAAAAATGGGATAAAAAACGTCTAAAAATAGACGTCTAAAACACGTCTAAAAATAGACGTGTTTTAGACGTCTATTTTTAGACGTTTTTTAGACGTCTATTTTTAGACGTTTTTTATCCCATTTTTAGACGCACGTCTAATAGCCGGCTATTGCTCAGTGGGATGGTCAAAAATGATGAAAAACGAGGTTAACTTTTTTTTTCAAAAATTCAAAAAACGATGGGCTATAACCCATGTTTGTTTTTTTTTCCATTTTTTTCAAAACCTCAAAAATGATGAACAACGGCGTGCTATAGTATGCCGTACCGTATGGGCTATAGCCCATGTTCAAAAACGATGAAAAACAAGGATAACATTTTTTTCAAAAATTAAAAAAACGATGGGCTATAACCCATGCTTTTTGAAATTTTGCATTTTTTTCAAATCCTCAAAAATGATGAAAAACGGCGTGCTATAGTATGCCGTACGGTAGGGGCTATAGCCCATGTTCAAAAACGATGAAAAACGAGGATAATTTTTTTTTCAAAAATTAAAAAAACGATGGGCTATAACCCATGTTTTTTGAAATTTTGATTTTTTTTCAAATCCTCAAAAATGATGAAGAACGGCGTGCTATAGTATGCCGTACGCTAGGGGCTATAGCCCATGTTCAAAAACGATGAAAAACGAGGATAACATTTTTTTCAAAAATTAAAAAAACAATGGGCTATAACCCATGTTTTTTGAAATTTTGAATTTTTTTCAAATCCTCAAAAATGATGAAAAACGGCGTGCTATAGTATGCCGTACGGTAGGAGCTATAGCCCATGTACAAAAACGATGAAAAACGAGGATAACATTTTTTTCAAAAATTCAAAAAACGATGGGCTATAACCCATGTTTTTTGAAATTTTGATTTTTTTCAAATCTTCAAAAATGATGAAAAACGGCGTGCTATAGTATGCCGTACGGTAGGAGCTATAGCCCATGTACAAAAACGATGAAAAACGAGGATAACATTTTTTTCAAAAATTAAAAAAACGATGGGCTATAACCCATGTTTTTTGAAATTTTGAATTTTTTTCAAATCTTCAAAAATGATGAAAAACTGCGTGCTATAGTATGCCGTACGGTAGGGGCTATAGCCCATGCTCAAAAACGATGAAAAACGAGGATAACATTTTTTTTTTAAATTCAAAAAACGATGGGCTATAACCCATGTTTTTTGAAATTTTGAATTTTTTTCAAATCCTCAAAAATGATGAAAAACTGCGTGCTATAGTATGCCGTACGGTAGGGGCTATAGCCCATGCTCAAAAACGATGAAAAACGAGGATAACATTTTTTTCAAAAATTAAAAAAACGATGGGCTATAACCCATGTTTTTTGAAATTTTGATTTTTTTTCAAATCCTCAAAAATGATGAAGAACGGCGTGCTATAGTATGCCGTACGCTAGGGGCTATAGCCCATGTTCAAAAACGATGAAAAACGAGGATAACATTTTTTTCAAAAATTAAAAAAACAATGGGCTATAACCCATGTTTTTTGAAATTTTGAATTTTTTTCAAATCCTCAAAAATGATGAAAAACGGCGTGCTATAGTATGCCGTACGGTAGGAGCTATAGCCCATGTACAAAAACGATGAAAAACGAGGATAACATTTTTTTCAAAAATTCAAAAAACGATGGGCTATAACCCATGTTTTTTGAAATTTTGATTTTTTTCAAATCTTCAAAAATGATGAAAAACGGCGTGCTATAGTATGCCGTACGGTAGGAGCTATAGCCCATGTACAAAAACGATGAAAAACGAGGATAACATTTTTTTCAAAAATTAAAAAAACGATGGGCTATAACCCATGTTTTTTGAAATTTTGAATTTTTTTCAAATCTTCAAAAATGATGAAAAACTGCGTGCTATAGTATGCCGTACGGTAGGGGCTATAGCCCATGTTCAAAAACGATGAAAAACGAGGATAACATTTTTTACAAAAATTCTAAAAACGATGGGCTATAACCCATGTTTTTTTAAATTTTAATTTTTTTAAAATCCTCAAAAATGATGAAAAACGGCGTGCTATAGTATGCCGTACGGTAGGGGCTATAGCCCATGTTCAAAAACGATGAAAAACGAGGATAACATTTTTTTCAAAAAATCAAAAAACGATGGGTTATAACCCATGTTTTTTGAAATTTTGAATTTTTTTCAAATCCTCAAAAATGATGAAAAACGGCGTGCTATAGTATGCCGTACGGTAGGAGCTATAGCCCATGTACAAAAACGATGAAAAACGAGGATAACATTTTTTTCAAAAATTAAAAAAACGATGGGCTATAACCCATGTTTTTTGAAATTTTGAATTATTTTCAAATCCTCAAAAATGATGAAAAACGGCGTGCTATAGTATGCCGTACGGTAGGGGCTATAGCCCATGTTCAAAAACGAGGATAACATTTTTTTCAAAAATTAAAAAAACAATGGGCTATAACCCATGTTTTTTGAAATTTTGAATTTTTTTCAAATCCTCAAAAATGATGAAAAACGGCGTGCTATAGTATGCCGTACGGTAGGAGCTATAGCCCATGTTCAAAAACGATGAAAAACAAGGATAACATTTTTTTCAAAAATTAAAAAAACGATGGGCTATAACCCATGTTTTTTGAAAATTTGAATTTTTTTCAAATCCTCAAAAATGATGAAAAACTGCGTGCTATAGTATGCCGTACGGTAGGGGCTATAGCCCATGTTCAAAAACGATGAAAAACGAGGATAACATTTTTTTCAAAAATTAAAAAAACGATGGGCTATAACCCATGTTTTTTGAAATTTTGAATTTTTTTCAAATCCTCAAAAATGATGAAAAACTGCGTGCTATAGTATGCCGTACGGTAGGAGCTATAGCCCATGTACAAAAACGATGAAAAACGAGGATAACATTTTTTTCAAAAATTAAAAAAACGATGGGCTATAACCCATGTTTTTTGAAATTTTGATTTTTTTCAAATCTTCAAAAATGATGAAAAACGGCGTGCTATAGTATGCCGTACGGTAGGAGCTATAGCCCATGTACAAAAACGATGAAAAACGAGGATAACATTTTTTTCAAAAATTAAAAAAACGATGGGCTATAACCCATGTTTTTTGAAATGTTGAATTTTTTTCAAATCTTCAAAAATGATGAAAAACTGCGTGCTATAGTATGCCGTACGGTAGGGGCTATAGCCCATGCTCAAAAACGATGAAAAACGAGGATAACATTTTTTTCAAAAATTCAAAAAACGATGGGCTATAACCCATGTTTTTTGAAATTTTGAATTTTTTTCAAATCCTCAAAAATGATGAAAAACGGCGTGCTATAGTATGCCGTACGGTAGGGGCTATAGCCCATGTTCAAAAACGATGAAAAACGAGGATAACATTTTTTACAAAAATTCTAAAAACGATGGGCTATAACCCATGTTTTTTTTAAATTTTAATTTTTTTTAAATCCTCAAAAATGATGAAAAACGGCGTGCTATAGTATGCCGTACGGTAGGGGCTATAGCCCATGTTCAAAAACGATGAAAAACGAGGATAACATTTTTTTCAAAAATTAAAAAAACGATGGGCTATAACCCATGTTTTTTGAAATTTTGAATTATTTTCAAATCCTCAAAAATGATGAAAAACGGCGTGCTATAGTATGCCGTACGGTAGGGGCTATAGCCCATGTTCAAAAACGATGAAAAACGAGGATAACATTTTTTTCAAAAATTAAAAAAACAATGGGCTATAACCCATGTTTTTTGAAATTTTGAATTTTTTTCAAATCCTCAAAAATGATGAAAAACGGCGTGCTATAGTATGCCGTACGGTAGGAGCTATAGCCCATGTTCAAAAACGATGAAAAACAAGGATAACATTTTTTTCAAAAATTAAAAAAACGATGGGCTATAACCCATGTTTTTTGAAATTTTGAATTTTTTTCAAATCCTCAAAAATGATGAAAAACTGCGTGCTATAGTATGCCGTACGGTAGGGGCTATAGCCCATGTTCAAAAACGATGAAAAACGAGGATAACATTTTTTTCAAAAATTAAAAAAACGATGGGCTATAACCCATGTTTTTTGAAATTTTGAATTATTTTCAAATCCTCAAAAATGATGAAAAACGGCGTGCTATAGTATGCCGTACGGTAGGGGCTATAGCCCATGTTCAAAAACGATGAAAAACGAGGATAACATTTTTTTCAAAAATTAAAAAAACAATGGGCTATAACCCATGTTTTTTGAAATTTTGAATTTTTTTCAAATCCTCAAAAATGATGAAAAACGGCGTGCTATAGTATGCCGTACGGTAGGAGCTATAGCCCATGTTCAAAAACGATGAAAAACAAGGATAACATTTTTTTCAAAAATTAAAAAAACGATGGGCTATAACCCATGTTTTTTGAAATTTTGAATTTTTTTCAAATCCTCAAAAATGATGAAAAACTGCGTGCTATAGTATGCCGTACGGTAGGGGCTATAGCCCATGTTCAAAAACGATGAAAAACGAGGATAACATTTTTTTCAAAAATTAAAAAAACGATGGGCTATAACCCATGTTTTTTGAAATTTTGAATTTTTTTCAAATCCTCAAAAATGATGAAAAACGGCGTGCTATAGTATGCCGTACGGTAGGAGCTATAGCCCATGTACAAAAACGATGAAAAACGAGGATAACATTTTTTTCAAAAATTCAAAAAACGATGGGCTATAACCCATGTTTTTTGAAATTTTGATTTTTTTCAAATCTTCAAAAATGATGAAAAACGGCGTGCTATAGTATGCCGTACGGTAGGAGCTATAGCCCATGTACAAAAACGATGAAAAACGAGGATAACATTTTTTCAAAAATTAAAAAAACGATGGGCTATAACCCATGTTTTTTGAAATTTTGAATTTTTTTCAAATCTTCAAAAATGATGAAAAACTGCGTGCTATAGTATGCCGTACGGTAGGGGCTATAGCCCATGCTCAAAAACGATGAAAAACGAGGATAACATTTTTTTCAAAAATTCAAAAAACGATGGGCTATAACCCATGTTTTTTGAAATTTTGAAATTTTATCAAATCCTCAAAAATGATGAAAAACGGCGTGCTATAGTATGCCGTACGGTAGGGGCTATAGCCCATGTTCAAAAACGATGAAAAACGAGGATAACATTTTTTACAAAAATTCTAAAAACGATGGGCTATAACCCATGTTTTTTTTAAATTTTAATTTTTTTAAAATCCTCAAAAATGATGAAAAACGGCGTGCTATAGTATGCCGTACGGTAGGGGCTATAGCCCATGTTCAAAAACGATGAAAAACGAGGATAACATTTTTTTCAAAAATTAAAAAAACGATGGGCTATAACCCATGTTTTTTGAAATTTTGAATTATTTTCAAATCCTCAAAAATGATGAAAAACGGCGTGCTATAGTATGCCGTACGGTAGGGGCTATAGCCCATGTTCAAAAACGATGAAAAACGAGGATAACATTTTTTTCAAAAATTAAAAAAACAATGGGCTATAACCCATGTTTTTTGAAATTTTGAATTTTTTTCAAATCCTCAAAAATGATGAAAAACGGCGTGCTATAGTATGCCGTACGGTAGGAGCTATAGCCCATGTTCAAAAACGATGAAAAACAAGGATAACATTTTTTTCAAAAATTAAAAAAACGATGGGCTATAACCCATGTTTTTTGAAATTTTGAATTTTTTTCAAATCCTCAAAAATGATGAAAAACTGCGTGCTATAGTATGCCGTACGGTAGGGGCTATAGCCCATGTTCAAAAACGATGAAAAACGAGGATAACATTTTTTTCAAAAATTAAAAAAACGATGGGCTATAACCCATGTTTTTTGAAATTTTGAATTTTTTTCAAATCCTCAAAAATGATGAAAAACGGCGTGCTATAGTATGCCGTACGGTAGGAGCTATAGCCCATGTACAAAAACGATGAAAAACGAGGATAACATTTTTTTCAAAAATTCAAAAAACGATGGGCTATAACCCATGTTTTTTGAAATTTTGATTTTTTTCAAATCTTCAAAAATGATGAAAAACGGCGTGCTATAGTATGCCGTACGGTAGGAGCTATAGCCCATGTACAAAAACGATGAAAAACGAGGATAACATTTTTTTCAAAAATTAAAAAAACGATGGGCTATAACCCATGTTTTTTGAAATTTTGAATTTTTTTCAAATCTTCAAAAATGATGAAAAACTGCGTGCTATAGTATGCCGTACGGTAGGGGCTATAGCCCATGCTCAAAAACGATGAAAAACGAGGATAACATTTTTTTCAAAAATTCAAAAAACGATGGGCTATAACCCATGTTTTTGAAATTTTGAATTTTTTTCAAATCCTCAAAAATGATGAAAAACGGCGTGCTATAGTATGCCGTACGGTAGGGGCTATAGCCCATGTTCAAAAACGATGAAAAACGAGGATAACATTTTTTACAAGAATTCTAAAAACGATGGGCTATAACCCATGTTTTTTTTAAATTTTAATTTTTTTAAAATCCTCAAAAATGATGAAAAACGGCGTGCTATAGTATGCCGTACGGTAGGGGCTATAGCCCATGTTCAAAAACGATGAAAAACGAGGATAACATTTTTTTCAAAAAATCAAAAAACGATGGGTTATAACCCATGTTTTTTGAAATTTTGAATTTTTTTCAAATCCTCAAAAATGATGAAAAACGGCGTGCTATAGTATGCCGTACGGTAGGAGCTATAGCCCATGTACAAAAACGATGAAAAACGAGGATAACATTTTTTTCAAAAATTAAAAAAACGATGGGCTATAACCCATGTTTTTTGAAAATTTGAATTATTTTCAAATCCTCAAAAATGATGAAAAACGGCGTGCTATAGTATACCGTACGGTAGGGGCTATAGCCCATGTTCAAAAACGATGAAAAACGAGGATAAAATTTTTTTCAAAAATTAAAAAAACAATGGGCTATAACCCATGTTTTTTGAAATTTTGAATTTTTTTCAAATCCTCAAAAATGATGAAAAACGGCGTGCTATAGTATGCCGTACGGTAGGAGCTATAGCCCATGTTCAAAAACGATGAAAAACAAGGATAACATTTTTTTCAAAAATTAAAAAAACGATGGGCTATAACCCATGTTTTTTGAAATTTTGAATTTTTTTCAAATCCTCAAAAATGATGAAAAACTGCGTGCTATAGTATGCCGTACGGTAGGAGCTATAGCCCATGTACAAAAACGATGAAAAACGAGGATAACATTTTTTTCAAAAATTAAAAAAACGATGGGCTATAACCCATGTTTTTTGAAATTTTGAATTATTTTCAAATCCTCAAAAATGATGAAAAACGGCGTGCTATAGTATGCCGTACGGTAGGGGCTATAGCCCATGTTCAAAAACGATGAAAAACGAGGATAACATTTTTTTCAAAAATTAAAAAAACAATGGGCTATAACCCATGTTTTTTGAAAATTTGAATTTTTTTCAAATCCTCAAAAATGATGAAAAACGGCGTGCTATAGTATGCCGTACGGTAGGGGCTATAGCCCATGTTCAAAAACGATGAAAAACGAGGATAACATTTTTTTCAAAAATTAAAAAAACAATGGGCTATAACCCATGTTTTTTGAAATTTTGAATTTTTTTCAAATCCTCAAAAATGATGAAAAACTGCGTGCTATAGTATGCCGTACGGTAGGGGCTATAGCCCATGTTCAAAAACGATGAAAAACGAGGATAACATTTTTTTCAAAAATTAAAAAAACGATGGGCTATAACCCATGTTTTTTGAAATTTTGAATTATTTTCAAATCCTCAAAAATGATGAAAAACGGCGTGCTATAGTATGCCGTACGGTAGGGGCTATAGCCCATGTTCAAAAACGATGAAAAACGAGGATAACATTTTTTTCAAAAATTAAAAAAACAATGGGCTATAACCCATGTTTTTTGAAATTTTGAATTTTTTTCAAATCCTCAAAAATGATGAAAAACGGCGTGCTATAGTATGCCGTACGGTAGGAGCTATAGCCCATGTTCAAAAACGATGAAAAACAAGGATAACATTTTTTTCAAAAATTAAAAAAACGATGGGCTATAACCCATGTTTTTTGAAATTTTGAATTTTTTTCAAATCCTCAAAAATGATGAAAAACTGCGTGCTATAGTATGCCGTACGGTAGGGGCTATAGCCCATGTTCAAAAACGATGAAAAACGAGGATAACATTTTTTTCAAAAATTAAAAAAACGATGGGCTATAACCCATGTTTTTTGAAATTTTGAATTATTTTCAAATCCTCAAAAATGATGAAAAACGGCGTGCTATAGTATGCCGTACGGTAGGGGCTATAGCCCATGTTCAAAAACGATGAAAAACGAGGATAACATTTTTTTCAAAAATTAAAAAAACAATGGGCTATAACCCATGTTTTTTTAAATTTTGAATTTTTTTCAAATCCTCAAAAATGATGAAAAACGGCGTGCTATAGTATGCCGTACGGTAGGAGCTATAGCCCATGTTCAAAAACGATGAAAAACAAGGATAACATTTTTTTCAAAAATTAAAAAAACGATGGGCTATAACCCATGTTTTTTGAAATTTTGAATTTTTTTCAAATCCTCAAAAATGATGAAAAACTGCGTGCTATAGTATGCCGTACGGTAGGGGCTATAGCCCATGTTCAAAAACGATGAAAAACGAGGATAACATTTTTTTCAAAAATTAAAAAAACGATGGGCTATAACCCATGTTTTTTGAAATTTTGAATTTTTTTCAAATCCTCAAAAATGATGAAAAACGGCGTGCTATAGTATGCCGTACGGTAGGAGCTATAGCCCATGTACAAAAACGATGAAAAACGAGGATAACATTTTTTTCAAAAATTCAAAAAACGATGGGCTATAACCCATGTTTTTTGAAATTTTGATTTTTTTCAAATCTTCAAAAATGATGAAAAACGGCGTGCTATAGTATGCCGTACGGTAGGAGCTATAGCCCATGTACAAAAACGATGAAAAACGAGGATAACATTTTTTCAAAAATTAAAAAAACGATGGGCTATAACCCATGTTTTTTGAAATTTTGAATTTTTTTCAAATCTTCAAAAATGATGAAAAACTGCGTGCTATAGTATGCCGTACGGTAGGGGCTATAGCCCATGCTCAAAAACGATGAAAAACGAGGATAACATTTTTTTCAAAAATTCAAAAAACGATGGGCTATAACCCATGTTTTTTGAAATTTTGAAATTTTATCAAATCCTCAAAAATGATGAAAAACGGCGTGCTATAGTATGCCGTACGGTAGGGGCTATAGCCCATGTTCAAAAACGATGAAAAACGAGGATAACATTTTTTACAAAAATTCTAAAAACGATGGGCTATAACCCATGTTTTTTTTAAATTTTAATTTTTTTAAAATCCTCAAAAATGATGAAAAACGGCGTGCTATAGTATGCCGTACGGTAGGGGCTATAGCCCATGTTCAAAAACGATGAAAAACGAGGATAACATTTTTTTCAAAAATTAAAAAAACGATGGGCTATAACCCATGTTTTTTGAAATTTTGAATTATTTTCAAATCCTCAAAAATGATGAAAAACGGCGTGCTATAGTATGCCGTACGGTAGGGGCTATAGCCCATGTTCAAAAACGATGAAAAACGAGGATAACATTTTTTTCAAAAATTAAAAAAACAATGGGCTATAACCCATGTTTTTTGAAATTTTGAATTTTTTTCAAATCCTCAAAAATGATGAAAAACGGCGTGCTATAGTATGCCGTACGGTAGGAGCTATAGCCCATGTTCAAAAACGATGAAAAACAAGGATAACATTTTTTTCAAAAATTAAAAAAACGATGGGCTATAACCCATGTTTTTTGAAATTTTGAATTTTTTTCAAATCCTCAAAAATGATGAAAAACTGCGTGCTATAGTATGCCGTACGGTAGGGGCTATAGCCCATGTTCAAAAACGATGAAAAACGAGGATAACATTTTTTTCAAAAATTAAAAAAACGATGGGCTATAACCCATGTTTTTTGAAATTTTGAATTTTTTTCAAATCCTCAAAAATGATGAAAAACGGCGTGCTATAGTATGCCGTACGGTAGGAGCTATAGCCCATGTACAAAAACGATGAAAAACGAGGATAACATTTTTTTCAAAAATTCAAAAAACGATGGGCTATAACCCATGTTTTTTGAAATTTTGATTTTTTTCAAATCTTCAAAAATGATGAAAAACGGCGTGCTATAGTATGCCGTACGGTAGGAGCTATAGCCCATGTACAAAAACGATGAAAAACGAGGATAACATTTTTTTCAAAAATTAAAAAAACGATGGGCTATAACCCATGTTTTTTGAAATTTTGAATTTTTTTCAAATCTTCAAAAATGATGAAAAACTGCGTGCTATAGTATGCCGTACGGTAGGGGCTATAGCCCATGCTCAAAAACGATGAAAAACGAGGATAACATTTTTTTCAAAAATTCAAAAAACGATGGGCTATAACCCATGTTTTTGAAATTTTGAATTTTTTTCAAATCCTCAAAAATGATGAAAAACGGCGTGCTATAGTATGCCGTACGGTAGGGGCTATAGCCCATGTTCAAAAACGATGAAAAACGAGGATAACATTTTTTACAAGAATTCTAAAAACGATGGGCTATAACCCATGTTTTTTTTAAATTTTAATTTTTTTAAAATCCTCAAAAATGATGAAAAACGGCGTGCTATAGTATGCCGTACGGTAGGGGCTATAGCCCATGTTCAAAAACGATGAAAAACGAGGATAACATTTTTTTCAAAAAATCAAAAAACGATGGGTTATAACCCATGTTTTTTGAAATTTTGAATTTTTTTCAAATCCTCAAAAATGATGAAAAACGGCGTGCTATAGTATGCCGTACGGTAGGAGCTATAGCCCATGTACAAAAACGATGAAAAACGAGGATAACATTTTTTTCAAAAATTAAAAAAACGATGGGCTATAACCCATGTTTTTTGAAAATTTGAATTATTTTCAAATCCTCAAAAATGATGAAAAACGGCGTGCTATAGTATACCGTACGGTAGGGGCTATAGCCCATGTTCAAAAACGATGAAAAACGAGGATAACATTTTTTTCAAAAATTAAAAAAACAATGGGCTATAACCCATGTTTTTTGAAATTTTGAATTTTTTTCAAATCCTCAAAAATGATGAAAAACGGCGTGCTATAGTATGCCGTACGGTAGGAGCTATAGCCCATGTTCAAAAACGATGAAAAACAAGGATAACATTTTTTTCAAAAATTAAAAAAACGATGGGCTATAACCCATGTTTTTTGAAATTTTGAATTTTTTTCAAATCCTCAAAAATGATGAAAAACTGCGTGCTATAGTATGCCGTACGGTAGGAGCTATAGCCCATGTACAAAAACGATGAAAAACGAGGATAACATTTTTTTCAAAAATTAAAAAAACGATGGGCTATAACCCATGTTTTTTGAAATTTTGAATTATTTTCAAATCCTCAAAAATGATGAAAAACGGCGTGCTATAGTATGCCGTACGGTAGGGGCTATAGCCCATGTTCAAAAACGATGAAAAACGAGGATAACATTTTTTTCAAAAATTAAAAAAACAATGGGCTATAACCCATGTTTTTTGAAAATTTGAATTTTTTTCAAATCCTCAAAAATGATGAAAAACGGCGTGCTATAGTATGCCGTACGGTAGGGGCTATAGCCCATGTTCAAAAACGATGAAAAACGAGGATAACATTTTTTTCAAAAATTAAAAAAACAATGGGCTATAACCCATGTTTTTTGAAATTTTGAATTTTTTTCAAATCCTCAAAAATGATGAAAAACGGCGTGCTATAGTATGCCGTACGGTAGGAGCTATAGCCCATGTTCAAAAACGATGAAAAACAAGGATAACATTTTTTTCAAAAATTAAAAAAACGATGGGCTATAACCCATGTTTTTTGAAATTTTGAAATTTTTTCAAATCCTCAAAAATGATGAAAAACTGCGTGCTATAGTATGCCGTACGGTAGGAGCTATAGCCCATGTTCAAAAACGATGAAAAACAAGGATAACATTTTTTTCAAAAATTAAAAAAACGATGGGCTATAACCCATGTTTTTTGAAATTTTGAATTTTTTTCAAATCCTCAAAAATGATGAAAAACTGCGTGCTATAGTATGCCGTACGGTAGGGGCTATAGCCCATGTTCAAAAACGATGAAAAACGAGGATAACATTTTTTTCAAAAATTAAAAAAACGATGGGCTATAACCCATGTTTTTTGAAATTTTGAATTATTTTCAAATCCTCAAAAATGATGAAAAACGGCGTGCTATAGTATGCCGTACGGTAGGGGCTATAGCCCATGTTCAAAAACGATGAAAAACGAGGATAACATTTTTTTCAAAAATTAAAAAAACAATGGGCTATAACCCATGTTTTTTGAAATTTTGAATTTTTTTCAAATCCTCAAAAATGATGAAAAACGGCGTGCTATAGTATGCCGTGCGGTAGGAGCTATAGCCCATGTTCAAAAACGATGAAAAACAAGGATAACAATTTTTTCAAAAATTAAAAAAACGATGGGCTATAACCCATGTTTTTTGAAATTTTGAATTTTTTTCAAATCCTCAAAAATGATGAAAAACTGCGTGCTATAGTATGCCGTACGGTAGGGGCTATAGCCCATGTTCAAAAACGATGAAAAACGAGGATAACATTTTTTTCAAAAATTAAAAAAACGATGGGCTATAACCCATGTTTTTTGAAATTTTGAATTTTTTTCAAATCCTCAAAAATGATGAAAAACGGCGTGCTATAGTATGCCGTACGGTAGGAGCTATAGCCCATGTACAAAAACGATGAAAAACGAGGATAACATTTTTTTCAAAAATTCAAAAAACGATGGGCTATAACCCATGTTTTTTGAAATTTTGATTTTTTTCAAATCTTCAAAAATGATGAAAAACGGCGTGCTATAGTATGCCGTACGGTAGGAGCTATAGCCCATGTACAAAAACGATGAAAAACGAGGATAACATTTTTTTCAAAAATTAAAAAAAACGATGGGCTATAACCCATGTTTTTTGAAATTTTGAATTTTTTTCAAATCTTCAAAAATGATGAAAAACTGCGTGCTATAGTATGCCGTACGGTAGGGGCTATAGCCCATGCTCAAAAACGATGAAAAACGAGGATAACATTTTTTTCAAAAATTCAAAAAACGATGGGCTATAACCCATGTTTTTTGAAATTTTGAATTTTTTTCAAATCCTCAAAAATGATGAAAAACGGCGTGCTATAGTATGCCGTACGGTAGGGGCTATAGCCCATGTTCAAAAACGATGAAAAACGAGGATAACATTTTTTACAAAAATTCTAAAAACGATGGGCTATAACCCATGTTTTTTTTAAATTTTAATTTTTTTAAAATCCTCAAAAATGATGAAAAACGGCGTGCTATAGTATGCCGTACGGTAGGGGCTATAGCCCATGTTCAAAAACGATGAAAAACGAGGATAACATTTTTTTCAAAAATTAAAAAAAACAATGGGCTATAACCCATGTTTTTTGAAATTTTGAATTATTTTCAAATCCTCAAAAATGATGAAAAACGGCGTGCTATAGTATGCCGTACGGTAGGGGCTATAGCCCATGTTCAAAAACGATGAAAAACGAGGATAACATTTTTTTCAAAAATTAAAAAAACAATGGGCTATAACCCATGTTTTTTGAAATTTTGAATTTTTTTCAAATCCTCAAAAATGATGAAAAACGGCGTGCTATAGTATGCCGTACGGTAGGAGCTATAGCCCATGTTCAAAAACGATGAAAAACAAGGATAACATTTTTTTCAAAAATTAAAAAAACGATGGGCTATAACCCATGTTTTTTGAAATTTTGAAATTTTTTCAAATCCTCAAAAATGATGAAAAACTGCGTGCTATAGTATGCCGTACGGTAGGGGCTATAGCCCATGTTCAAAAACGATGAAAAACGAGGATAACATTTTTTTCAAAAATTAAAAAAACGATGGGCTATAACCCATGTTTTTTGAAATTTTGAATTATTTTCAAATCCTCAAAAATGATGAAAAACGGCGTGCTATAGTATGCCGTACGGTAGGGGCTATAGCCCATGTTCAAAAACGATGAAAAACGAGGATAACATTTTTTTCAAAAATTAAAAAAACAATGGGCTATAACCCATGTTTTTTGAAATTTTGAATTTTTTTCAAATCCTCAAAAATGATGAAAAACGGCGTGCTATAGTATGCCGTACGGTAGGAGCTATAGCCCATGTTCAAAAACGATGAAAAACAAGGATAACATTTTTTTCAAAAATTAAAAAAACGATGGGCTATAACCCATGTTTTTTGAAATTTTGAATTGTTTTCAAATCCTCAAAAATGATGAAAAACTGCGTGCTATAGTATGCCGTACGGTAGGGGCTATAGCCCATGTTCAAAAACGATGAAAAACGAGGATAACATTTTTTTCAAAAATTAAAAAAACGATGGGCTATAACCCATGTTTTTTGAAATTTTGAATTTTTTTCAAATCCTCAAAAATGATGAAAAACGGCGTGCTATAGTATGCCGTACGGTAGGAGCTATAGCCCATGTACAAAAACGATGAAAAACGAGGATAACATTTTTTTCAAAAATTCAAAAAACGATGGGCTATAACCCATGTTTTTTGAAATTTTGATTTTTTTCAAATCTTCAAAAATGATGAAAAACGGCGTGCTATAGTATGCCGTACGGTAGGAGCTATAGCCCATGTACAAAAACGATGAAAAACGAGGATAACATTTTTTTCAAAAATTAAAAAAACGATGGGCTATAACCCATGTTTTTTGAAATTTTGAATTTTTTTCAAATCTTCAAAAATGATGAAAAACTGCGTGCTATAGTATGCCGTACGGTAGGGGCTATAGCCCATGCTCAAAAACGATGAAAAACGAGGATAACATTTTTTTCAAAAATTCAAAAAACGATGGGCTATAACCCATGTTTTTTGAAATTTTGAATTTTTTTTAAATCCTCAAAAATGATGAAAAACGGCGTGCTATAGTATGCCGTACGGTAGGGGCTATAGCCCATGTTCAAAAACGATGAAAAACGAGGATAACATTTTTTACAAAAATTCTAAAAACGATGGGCTATAACCCATGTTTTTTTTAAATTTTAATTTTTTTAAAATCCTCAAAAATGATGAAAAACGGCGTGCTATAGTATGCCGTACGGTAGGGGCTATAGCCCATGTTCAAAAACGATGAAAAACGAGGATAACATTTTTTTCAAAAATTAAAAAAACGATGGGCTATAACCCATGTTTTTTGAAATTTTGAATTATTTTCAAATCCTCAAAAATGATGAAAAACGGCGTGCTATAGTATGCCGTACGGTAGGGGCTATAGCCCATGTTCAAAAACGATGAAAAACGAGGATAACATTTTTTTCAAAAATAAAAAAAACAATGGGCTATAACCCATGTTTTTTGAAATTTTGAATTTTTTTCAAATCCTCAAAAATGATGAAAAACGGCGTGCTATAGTATGCCGTACGGTAGGAGCTATAGCCCATGTTCAAAAACGATGAAAAACAAGGATAACATTTTTTTCAAAAATTAAAAAAACGATGGGCTATAACCCATGTTTTTTGAAATTTTGAATTTTTTTCAAATCCTCAAAAATGATGAAAAACTGCGTGCTATAGTATGCCGTACGGTAGGGGCTATAGCCCATGTTCAAAAACGATGAAAAACGAGGATAACATTTTTTTCAAAAATTAAAAAAACGATGGGCTATAACCCATGTTTTTTGAAATTTTGAATTTTTTTCAAATCCTCAAAAATGATGAAAAACGGCGTGCTATAGTATGCCGTACGGTAGGAGCTATAGCCCATGTACAAAAACGATGAAAAACGAGGATAACATTTTTTTCAAAAATTCAAAAAACGATGGGCTATAACCCATGTTTTTTGAAATTTTGATTTTTTTCAAATCTTCAAAAATGATGAAAAACGGCGTGCTATAGTATGCCGTACGGTAGGAGCTATAGCCCATGTACAAAAACGATGAAAAACGAGGATAACATTTTTTTCAAAAATTAAAAAAACGATGGGCTATAACCCATGTTTTTTGAAATTTTGAATTTTTTTCAAATCTTCAAAAATGATGAAAAACTGCGTGCTATAGTATGCCGTACGGTAGGGGCTATAGCCCATGTTCAAAAACGATGAAAAACGAGGATAACATTTTTTACAAAAATTCTAAAAACGATGGGCTATAACCCATGTTTTTTTTAAATTTTAATTTTTTTAAAATCCTCAAAAATGATGAAAAACGGCGTGCTATAGTATGCCGTACGGTAGGGGCTATAGCCCATGTTCAAAAACGATGAAAAACGAGGATAACATTTTTTTCAAAAATTCAAAAAACGATGGGTTATAACCCATGTTTTTTGAAATTTTGAATTTTTTTCAAATCCTCAAAAATGATGAAAAACGGCGTGCTATAGTATGCCGTACGGTAGGAGCTATAGCCCATGTACAAAAACGATGAAAAACGAGGATAACATTTTTTTCAAAAATTAAAAAAACGATGGGCTATAACCCATGTTTTTTGAAATTTTGAATTATTTTCAAATCCTCAAAAATGATGAAAAACGGCGTGCTATAGTATGCCGTACGGTAGGGGCTATAGCCCATGTTCAAAAACGATGAAAAACGAGGATAACATTTTTTTCAAAAATTAAAAAAACAATGGGCTATAACCCATGTTTTTTGAAATGTTGAATTTTTTTCAAATCCTCAAAAATGATGAAAAACGGCGTGCTATAGTATGCCGTACGGTAGGAGCTATAGCCCATGTTCAAAAACGATGAAAAACAAGGATAACATTTTTTTCAAAAATTAAAAAAACGATGGGCTATAACCCATGTTTTTTGAAAATTTGAATTTTTTTCAAATCCTCAAAAATGATGAAAAACTGCGTGCTATAGTATGCCGTACGGTAGGGGCTATAGCCCATGTTCAAAAACGATGAAAAACGAGGATAACATTTTTTTCAAAAATTAAAAAAACGATGGGCTATAACCCATGTTTTTTGAAATTTTGAATTTTTTTCAAATCCTCAAAAATGATGAAAAACTGCGTGCTATAGTATGCCGTACGGTAGGGGCTATAGCCCATGCTCAAAAACGATGAAAAACGAGGATAACATTTTTTTCAAAAATTAAAAAAAACAATGGGCTATAACCCATGTTTTTTTAAATTTTGAATTTTTTTCAAATCCTCAAAAATGATGAAAAACGGCGTGCTATAGTATGCCGTACGGTAGGAGCTATAGCCCATGTACAAAAACGATGAAAAACAAGGATAACATTTTTTTCAAAAATTCAAAAAACGATGGGCTATAACCCATGTTTTTTTTTATTTTGATTTTTTTCAAATCTTCAAAAATGATGAAAAACGGCGTGCTATAGTATGCCGTACGGTAGGAGCTATAGCCCATGTACAAAAACGATGAAAAACGAGGATAACATTTTTTTCAAAAATTAAAAAAACGATGGGCTATAACCCATGTTTTTTGAAATTTTGAATTTTTTTCAAATCTTCAAAAATGATGAAAAACTGCGTGCTATAGTATGCCGTACGGTAGGGGCTATAGCCCATGCTCAAAAACGATGAAAAACGAGGATAACATTTTTTTCAAAAATTCAAAAAACGATGGGCTATAACCCATGTTTTTTGAAATTTTGAATTTTTTTCAAATCCTCAAAAACGATGAAAAACGGCGTGCTATAGTATGCCGTACGGTAGGGGCTATAGCCCATGTTCAAAAACGATGAAAAACGAGGATAACATTTTTTACAAAAATTCTAAAAACGATGGGCTATAACCCATGTTTTTTTAAATTTTAAATTTTTTTAAAATCCTCAAAAATGATGAAAAACGGCGTGCTATAGTATGCCGTACGGTAGGGGCTATAGCCCATGTTCAAAAACGATGAAAAACGAGGATAACATTTTTTTCAAAAATTCAAAAAACGATGGGTTATAACCCATGTTTTTTGAAATTTTGAATTTTTTTCAAATCCTCAAAAATGATGAAAAACGGCGTGCTATAGTATGCCGTACGATAGGAGCTATAGCCCATGTACAAAAACGATGAAAAACGAGGATAACATTTTTTTCAAAAATTAAAAAAACGATGGGCTATAACCCATGTTTTTTGAAATTTTGAATTATTTTCAAATCCTCAAAAATGATGAAAAACGGCGTGCTATAGTATGCCGTACGGTAGGGGCTATAGCCCATGTTCAAAAACGATGAAAAACGAGGATAACATTTTTTTCAAAAATTAAAAAAACAATGGGCTATAACCCATGTTTTTTGAAATTTTGAATTTTTTTCAAATCCTCAAAAATGATGAAAAACGGCGTGCTATAGTATGCCGTACGGTAGGGGCTATAGCCCATGTTCAAAAACGATGAAAAACGAGGATAACATTTTTTACAAAAATTCTAAAAACGATGGGCTATAACCCATGTTTTTTTAAATTTTAATTTTTTTTAAAATCCTCAAAAATGATGAAAAACGGCGTGCTATAGTATGCCGTACGGTAGGGGCTATAGCCCATGTTCAAAAACGATGAAAAACGAGGATAACATTTTTTTCAAAAATTCAAAAAACGATGGGTTATAACCCATGTTTTTTGAAATTTTGAAATTTTTTCAAATCCTCAAAAATGATGAAAAACGGCGTGCTATAGTATGCCGTACGGTAGGGGCTATAGCCCATGTACAAAAACGATGAAAAACGAGGATAACATTTTTTTCAAAAATTAAAAAAACGATGGGCTATAACCCATGTTTTTTGAAATTTTGAATTTTTTTCAAATCTTCAAAAATGATGAAAAACTGCGTGCTATAGTATGCCGTACGGTAGGGGCTATAGCCCATGCTCAAAAACGATGAAAAACGAGGATAACATTTTTTTCAAAAATTCAAAAAACGATGGGCTATAACCCATGTTTTTTGAAATTTTGAATTTTTTTCAAATCCTCAAAAATGATGAAAAACGGCGTGCTATAGTATGCCGTACGGTAGGGGCTATAGCCCATGTTCAAAAACGATGAAAAACGAGGATAACATTTTTTACAAAAATTCTAAAAACGATGGGCTATAACCCATGTTTTTTTTAAATTTTAATTTTTTTAAAATCCTCAAAAATGATGAAAAACGGCGTGCTATAGTATGCCGTACGGTAGGGGCTATAGCCCATGTTCAAAAACGATGAAAAACGAGGATAACATTTTTTTCAAAAATTAAAAAAACGATGGGCTATAACCCATGTTTTTTGAAATTTTGAATTATTTTCAAATCCTCAAAAATGATGAAATACGGCGTGCTATAGTATGCCGTACGGTAGGGGCTATAGCCCATGTTCAAAAACGATGAAAAACGAGGATAACATTTTTTTCAAAAATTAAAAAAACAATGGGCTATACCCATGTTTTTTGAAATTTTGAATTTTTTTCAAATCCTCAAAAATGATGAAAAACGGCGTGCTATAGTATGCCGTACGGTAGGAGCTATAGCCCATGTTCAAAAACGATGAAAAACAAGGATAACATTTTTTTCAAAAATTAAAAAAACGATGGGCTATAACCCATGTTTTTTGAAATTTTGAATTTTTTTCAAATCCTCAAAAATGATGAAAAACTGCGTGCTATAGTATGCCGTACGGTAGGGGCTATAGCCCATGTTCAAAAACGATGAAAAACGAGGATAACATTTTTTTCAAAAATTAAAAAAACGATGGGCTATAACCCATGTTTTTTGAAATTTTGAATTTTTTTCAAATCCTCAAAAAGGATGAAAAACGGCGTGCTATAGTATGCCGTACGGTAGGAGCTATAGCCCATGTACAAAAACGATGAAAAACGAGGATAACATTTTTTTCAAAAATTCAAAAAACGATGGGCTATAACCCATGTTTTTTGAAATTTTGATTTTTTTCAAATCTTCAAAAATGATGAAAAACGGCGTGCTATAGTATGCCGTACGGTAGGAGCTATAGCCCATGTACAAAAACGATGAAAAACGAGGATAACATTTTTTTCAAAAATTAAAAAAACGATGGGCTATAACCCATGTTTTTTGAAATTTTGAATTTTTTTAAAATCTTCAAAAATGATGAAAAACTGCGTGCTATAGTATGCCGTACGGTAGGGGCTATAGCCCATGCTCAAAAACGATGAAAAACGAGGATAACATTTTTTTCAAAAATTAAAAAAACGATGGGCTATAACCCATGTTTTTTGAAATTTTGAATTTTTTTCAAATCCTCAAAAATGATGAAAAACGGCGTGCTATAGTATGCCGTACGGTAGGAGCTATAGCCCATGTACAAAAACGATGAAAAACGAGGATAACATTTTTTTCAAAAATTCAAAAAACGATGGGCTATAACCCATGTTTTTTGAAATTTTGATTTTTTTTCAAATCTTCAAAAATGATGAAAAACGGCGTGCTATAGTATGCCGTACGGTAGGAGCTATAGCCCATGTACAAAAACGATGAAAAACGAGGATAACATTTTTTTCAAAAATTAAAAAAACGATGGGCTATAACCCATGTTTTTTGAAATTTTGAATTTTTTTAAAATCTTCAAAAATGATGAAAAACTGCGTGCTATATTATGCCGTACGGTAGGGGCTATAGCCCATGCTCAAAAACGATGAAAAACGAGGATAACATTTTTTTCAAAAATTCAAAAAACGATGGGCTATAACCCATGTTTTTTGAAATTTTGAATTTTTTTCAAATCCTCAAAAATGATGAAAAACGGCGTGCTATAGTATGCCGTACGGTAGGGGCTATAGCCCATGTTCAAAAACGATGAAAAACGAGGATAACATTTTTTACAAAAATTCTAAAAACGATGGGCTATAACCCATGTTTTTTTTAAATTTAAATTTTTTTTAAATCCTCAAAAATGATGAAAAACGGCGTGCTATAGTATGCCGTACGGTAGGGGCTATAGCCCATGTTCAAAAACGATGAAAAACGAGGATAACATTTTTTTCAAAAATTCAAAAAACGATGGGTTATAACCCATGTTTTTTGAAATTTTGATTTTTTTTCAAATCCTCAAAAATGATGAAAAACGGCGTGCTATAGTATGCCGTACGGTAGGAGCTATAGCCCATGTACAAAAACGATGAAAAACGAGGATAACATTTTTTTCAAAAATTAAAAAAACGATGGGCTATAACCCATGTTTTTTGAAATTTTGAATTATTTTCAAATCCTCAAAAATGATGAAAAACGGCGTGCTATAGTATGCCGTACGGTAGGGGCTATAGCCCATGTTCAAAAACGATGAAAAACGAGGATAACATTTTTTTCAAAAATTAAAAAAACAATGGGCTATAACCCATGTTTTTTGAAATGTTGAATTTTTTTCAAATCCTCAAAAATGATGAAAAACGGCGTACTATAGTATGCCGTACGGTAGGAGCTATAGCCCATGTTCAAAAACGATGAAAAACAAGGATAACATTTTTTTCAAAAATTAAAAAAACGATGGGCTATAACCCATGTTTTTTGAAAATTTGAATTTTTTTCAAATCCTCAAAAATGATGAAAAACTGCGTGCTATAGTATGCCGTACGGTAGGGGCTATAGCCCATGTTCAAAAACGATGAAAAACGAGGATAACATTTTTTTCAAAAATTAAAAAAACGATGGGCTATAACCCATGTTTTTTGAAATTTTGAATTTTTTTCAAATCCTCAAAAATGATGAAAAACTGCGTGCTATAGTATGCCGTACGGTAGGGGCTATAGCCCATGCTCAAAAACGATGAAAAACGAGGATAACATTTTTTTCAAAAATAAAAAAAAACAATGGGCTATAACCCATGTTTTTTGAAATTTTGAATTTTTTTCAAATCCTCAAAAATGATGAAAAACGGCGTGCTATAGTATGCCGTACGGTAGGAGCTATAGCCCATGTACAAAAACGATGAAAAACGAGGATAACATTTTTTTCAAAAATTCAAAAAACGATGGGCTATAACCCATGTTTTTTTTAATTTTGATTTTTTTCAAATCTTCAAAAATGATGAAAAACGGCGTGCTATAGTATGCCGTACGGTAGGAGCTATAGCCCATGTACAAAAACGATGAAAAACGAGGATAACATTTTTTTCAAAAATTAAAAAAACGATGGGCTATAACCCATGTTTTTTGAAATTTTGAATTTTTTTCAAATCTTCAAAAATGATGAAAAACTGCGTGCTATAGTATGCCGTACGGTAGGGGCTATAGCCCATGCTCAAAAACGATGAAAAACGAGGATAACATTTTTTTCAAAAATTCAAAAAACGATGGGCTATAACCCATGTTTTTGAAATTTTGAATTTTTTTTAAATCCTCAAAAACGATGAAAAACGGCGTGCTATAGTATGCCGTACGGTAGGGGCTATAGCCCATGTTCAAAAACGATGAAAAACGAGGATAACATTTTTTACAAAAATTCTAAAAACGATGGGCTATAACCCATGTTTTTGAAATTTTGAATTTTTTTCAAATCCTCAAAAACGATGAAAAACGGCGTGCTATAGTATGCCGTACGGTAGGGGCTATAGCCCATGTTCAAAAACGATGAAAAACGAGGATAACATTTTTTACAAAAATTCTAAAAACGATGGGCTATAACCCATGTTTTTTTAAATTTTTAATTTTTTTAAAATCCTCAAAAATGATGAAAAACGGCGTGCTATAGTATGCCGTACGGTAGGGGCTATAGCCCATGTTCAAAAACGATGAAAAACGAGGATAACATTTTTTTCAAAAATTCAAAAAACGATGGGTTATAACCCATGTTTTTTGAATTTTTTTTAAAATCCTCAAAAATGATGAAAAACGGCGTGCTATAGTATGCCGTACGGTAGGGGCTATAGCCCATGTTCAAAAACGATGAAAAACGAGGATAACATTTTTTTCAAAAATTCAAAAAACGATGGGTTATAACCCATGTTTTTTGAAATTTTGAATTTTTTTCAAATCCTCAAAAATGATGAAAAACGGCGTGCTATAGTATGCCGTACGATAGGAGCTATAGCCCATGTACAAAAACGATGAAAAACGAGGATAACATTTTTTTCAAAAATTAAAAAAACGATGGGCTATAACCCATGTTTTTTGAAATTTTGAATTATTTTCAAATCCTCAAAAATGATGAAAAACGGCGTGCTATAGTATGCCGTACGGTAGGGGCTATGGCCCATGTTCAAAAACGATGAAAAACGAGGATAACATTTTTTTCAAAAATTAAAAAACAATGGGCTATAACCCATGTTTTTTGAAATTTTGAATTTTTTTCAAATCCTCAAAAATGATGAAAAACGGCGTGCTATAGTATGCCGTACGGTAGGGGCTATAGCCCATGTTCAAAAAAGGTGAAAAACGAGGATAACATTTTTTTCAAAAATTCAAAAAACGATGGGTTATAACCCATGTTTTTTGAAATTTTGAATTTTTTTCAAATCCTCAAAAATGATGAAAAACGGCGTGCTATAGTATGCCGTACGATAGGAGCTATAGCCCATGTACAAAAACGATGAAAAACGAGGATAACATTTTTTTCAAAAATTAAAAAAACGATGGGCTATAACCCATGTTTTTTGAAATTTTGAATTATTTTCAAATCCTCAAAAATGATGAAAAACGGCGTGCTATAGTATGCCGTACGGTAGGAGCTATAGCCCATGTACAAAAACGATGAAAAACGAGGATAACATTTTTTTCAAAAATTCAAAAAACGATGGGCTATAACCCATGTTTTTTTAAATTTTGATTTTTTTCAAATCTTCAAAAATGATGAAAAACGGCGTGCTATAGTATGCCGTACGGTAGGAGCTATAGCCCATGTACAAAAACGATGAAAAACGAGGATAACATTTTTTTCAAAAATTAAAAAAACGATGGGCTATAACCCATGTTTTTTGAAATTTTGAATTTTTTTCAAATCTTCAAAAATGATGAAAAACTGCGTGCTATAGTATGCCGTACGGTAGGGGCTATAGCCCATGCTCAAAAACGATGAAAAACGAGGATAACATTTTTTTCAAAAATTCAAAAAACGATGGGCTATAACCCATGTTTTTGAAATTTTGAATTTTTTTCAAATCCTCAAAAACGATGAAAAACGGCGTGCTATAGTATGCCGTACGGTAGGGGCTATAGCCCATGTTCAAAAACGATGAAAAACGAGGATAACATTTTTTACAAAAATTCTAAAAACGATGGGCTATAACCCATGTTTTTGAAATTTTGATTTTTTTTCAAATCCTCAAAAACGATGAAAAACGGCGTGCTATAGTATGCCGTACGGTAGGGGCTATAGCCCATGTTCAAAAACGATGAAAAACGAGGATAACATTTTTTACAAAAATTCTAAAAACGATGGGCTATAACCCATGTTTTTTTAAATTTTAATTTTTTTTTAAATCCTCAAAAATGATGAAAAACGGCGTGCTATAGTATGCCGTACGGTAGGGGCTATAGCCCATGTTCAAAAACGATGAAAAACGAGGATAACATTTTTTTCAAAAATTCAAAAAACGATGGGTTATAACCCATGTTTTTTGAATTTTTTTTAAAATCCTCAAAAATGATGAAAAACGGCGTGCTATAGTATGCCGTACGGTAGGGGCTATAGCCCATGTTCAAAAACGATGAAAAACGAGGATAACATTTTTTTCAAAAATTCAAAAAACGATGGGTTATAACCCATGTTTTTTGAAATTTTGAATTTTTTTCAAATCCTCAAAAATGATGAAAAACGGCGTGCTATAGTATGCCGTACGATAGGAGCTATAGCCCATGTACAAAAACGATGAAAAACGAGGATAACATTTTTTTCAAAAATTAAAAAAACGATGGGCTATAACCCATGTTTTTTGAAATTTTGAATTATTTTCAAATCCTCAAAAATGATGAAAAACGGCGTGCTATAGTATGCCGTACGGTAGGGGCTATGGCCCATGTTCAAAAACGATGAAAAACGAGGATAACATTTTTTTCAAAAATTAAAAAACAATGGGCTATAACCCATGTTTTTTGAAATTTTGAATTTTTTTCAAATCCTCAAAAATGATGAAAAACGGCGTGCTATAGTATGCCGTACGGTAGGGGCTATAGCCCATGTTCAAAAAAGGTGAAAAACGAGGATAACATTTTTTTCAAAAATTCAAAAAACGATGGGTTATAACCCATGTTTTTTGAAATTTTGAATTTTTTTCAAATCCTCAAAAATGATGAAAAACGGCGTGCTATAGTATGCCGTACGATAGGAGCTATAGCCCATGTACAAAAACGATGAAAAACGAGGATAACATTTTTTTCAAAAATTAAAAAAACGATGGGCTATAACCCATGTTTTTTGAAATTTTGAATTATTTTCAAATCCTCAAAAATGATGAAAAACGGCGTGCTATAGTATGCCGTACGGTAGGGGCTATAGCCCATGTTCAAAAATGATGAAAAACGAGGATAACATTTTTTTCAAAAATTAAAAAAACAATGGGCTATAACCCATGTTTTTTGAAATTTTGAATTTTTTTTAAATCCTCAAAAACGATGAAAAACGGCGTGCTATAGTATGCCGTACGGTAGGGGCTATAGCCCATGTTCAAAAACGATGAAAAACGAGGATAACATTTTTTACAAAAATTCTAAAAACGATGGGCTATAACCCATGTTTTTGAAATTTTGAATTTTTTTCAAATCCTCAAAAACGATGAAAAACGGCGTGCTATAGTATGCCGTACGGTAGGGGCTATAGCCCATGTTCAAAAACGATGAAAAACGAGGATAACATTTTTTACAAAAATTCTAAAAACGATGGGCTATAACCCATGTTTTTTTAAATTTTTAATTTTTTTAAAATCCTCAAAAATGATGAAAAACGGCGTGCTATAGTATGCCGTACGGTAGGGGCTATAGCCCATGTTCAAAAACGATGAAAAACGAGGATAACATTTTTTTCAAAAATTCAAAAAACGATGGGTTATAACCCATGTTTTTTGAAAAATTTTTAAAATCCTCAAAAATGATGAAAAACGGCGTGCTATAGTATGCCGTACGGTAGGGGCTATAGCCCATGTTCAAAAACGATGAAAAACGAGGATAACATTTTTTTCAAAAATTCAAAAAACGATGGGTTATAACCCATGTTTTTTGAAATTTTGAATTTTTTTCAAATCCTCAAAAATGATGAAAAACGGCGTGCTATAGTATGCCGTACGATAGGAGCTATAGCCCATGTACAAAAACGATGAAAAACGAGGATAACATTTTTTTCAAAAATTAAAAAAACGATGGGCTATAACCCATGTTTTTTGAAATTTTGAATTATTTTCAAATCCTCAAAAATGATGAAAAACGGCGTGCTATAGTATGCCGTACGGTAGGGGCTATGGCCCATGTTCAAAAACGATGAAAAACGAGGATAACATTTTTTTCAAAAATTAAAAAACAATGGGCTATAACCCATGTTTTTTGAAATTTTGAATTTTTTTCAAATCCTCAAAAATGATGAAAAACGGCGTGCTATAGTATGCCGTACGGTAGGGGCTATAGCCCATGTTCAAAAAAGGTGAAAAACGAGGATAACATTTTTTTCAAAAATTCAAAAAACGATGGGTTATAACCCATGTTTTTTGAAATTTTGAATTTTTTTCAAATCCTCAAAAATGATGAAAAACGGCGTGCTATAGTATGCCGTACGATAGGAGCTATAGCCCATGTACAAAAACGATGAAAAACGAGGATAACATTTTTTTCAAAAATTAAAAAAACGATGGGCTATAACCCATGTTTTTTGAAATTTTGAATTATTTTCAAATCCTCAAAAATGATGAAAAACGGCGTGCTATAGTATGCCGTACGGTAGGAGCTATAGCCCATGTACAAAAACGATGAAAAACGAGGATAACATTTTTTTCAAAAATTCAAAAAACGATGGGCTATAACCCATGTTTTTTTAAATTTTGATTTTTTTCAAATCTTCAAAAATGATGAAAAACGGCGTGCTATAGTATGCCGTACGGTAGGAGCTATAGCCCATGTACAAAAACGATGAAAAACGAGGATAACATTTTTTTCAAAAATTAAAAAAACGATGGGCTATAACCCATGTTTTTTGAAATTTTGAATTTTTTTCAAATCTTCAAAAATGATGAAAAACTGCGTGCTATAGTATGCCGTACGGTAGGGGCTATAGCCCATGCTCAAAAACGATGAAAAACGAGGATAACATTTTTTTCAAAAATTCAAAAAACGATGGGCTATAACCCATGTTTTTGAAATTTTGAATTTTTTTCAAATCCTCAAAAACGATGAAAAACGGCGTGCTATAGTATGCCGTACGGTAGGGGCTATAGCCCATGTTCAAAAACGATGAAAAACGAGGATAACATTTTTTACAAAAATTCTAAAAACGATGGGCTATAACCCATGTTTTTGAAATTTTGAATTTTTTTCAAATCCTCAAAAACGATGAAAAACGGCGTGCTATAGTATGCCGTACGGTAGGGGCTATAGCCCATGTTCAAAAACGATGAAAAACGAGGATAACATTTTTTACAAAAATTCTAAAAACGATGGGCTATAACCCATGTTTTTTTAAATTTTAATTTTTTTTAAAATCCTCAAAAATGATGAAAAACGGCGTGCTATAGTATGCCGTACGGTAGGGGCTATAGCCCATGTTCAAAAACGATGAAAAACGAGGATAACATTTTTTTCAAAAATTCAAAAAACGATGGGTTATAACCCATGTTTTTTGAATTTTTTTTAAAATCCTCAAAAATGATGAAAAACGGCGTGCTATAGTATGCCGTACGGTAGGGGCTATAGCCCATGTTCAAAAACGATGAAAAACGAGGATAACATTTTTTTCAAAAATTCAAAAAACGATGGGTTATAACCCATGTTTTTTGAAATTTTGAATTTTTTTCAAATCCTCAAAAATGATGAAAAACGGCGTGCTATAGTATGCCGTACGATAGGAGCTATAGCCCATGTACAAAAACGATGAAAAACGAGGATAACATTTTTTTCAAAAATTAAAAAAACGATGGGCTATAACCCATGTTTTTTGAAATTTTGAATTATTTTCAAATCCTCAAAAATGATGAAAAACGGCGTGCTATAGTATGCCGTACGGTAGGGGCTATGGCCCATGTTCAAAAACGATGAAAAACGAGGATAACATTTTTTTCAAAAATTAAAAAACAATGGGCTATAACCCATGTTTTTTGAAATTTTGAATTTTTTTCAAATCCTCAAAAATGATGAAAAACGGCGTGCTATAGTATGCCGTACGGTAGGGGCTATAGCCCATGTTCAAAAAAGGTGAAAAACGAGGATAACATTTTTTTCAAAAATTCAAAAAACGATGGGTTATAACCCATGTTTTTTGAAATTTTGAATTTTTTTCAAATCCTCAAAAATGATGAAAAACGGCGTGCTATAGTATGCCGTACGATAGGAGCTATAGCCCATGTACAAAAACGATGAAAAACGAGGATAACATTTTTTTCAAAAATTAAAAAAACGATGGGCTATAACCCATGTTTTTTGAAATTTTGAATTATTTTCAAATCCTCAAAAATGATGAAAAACGGCGTGCTATAGTATGCCGTACGGTAGGAGCTATAGCCCATGTACAAAAACGATGAAAAACGAGGATAACATTTTTTTCAAAAATTCAAAAAACGATGGGCTATAACCCATGTTTTTTTAAATTTTGATTTTTTTCAAATCTTCAAAAATGATGAAAAACGGCGTGCTATAGTATGCCGTACGGTAGGAGCTATAGCCCATGTACAAAAACGATGAAAAACGAGGATAACATTTTTTTCAAAAATTAAAAAAACGATGGGCTATAACCCATGTTTTTTGAAATTTTGAATTTTTTTCAAATCTTCAAAAATGATGAAAAACTGCGTGCTATAGTATGCCGTACGGTAGGGGCTATAGCCCATGCTCAAAAACGATGAAAAACGAGGATAACATTTTTTTCAAAAATTCAAAAAACGATGGGCTATAACCCATGTTTTTGAAATTTTGAATTTTTTTCAAATCCTCAAAAACGATGAAAAACGGCGTGCTATAGTATGCCGTACGGTAGGGGCTATAGCCCATGTTCAAAAACGATGAAAAACGAGGATAACATTTTTTACAAAAATTCTAAAAACGATGGGCTATAACCCATGTTTTTGAAATTTTGAATTTTTTTCAAATCCTCAAAAACGATGAAAAACGGCGTGCTATAGTATGCCGTACGGTAGGGGCTATAGCCCATGTTCAAAAACGATGAAAAACGAGGATAACATTTTTTACAAAAATTCTAAAAACGATGGGCTATAACCCATGTTTTTTTAAATTTTAATTTTTTTTAAAATCCTCAAAAATGATGAAAAACGGCGTGCTATAGTATGCCGTACGGTAGGGGCTATAGCCCATGTTCAAAAACGATGAAAAACGAGGATAACATTTTTTTCAAAAATTCAAAAAACGATGGGTTATAACCCATGTTTTTTGAATTTTTTTTAAAATCCTCAAAAATGATGAAAAACGGCGTGCTATAGTATGCCGTACGGTAGGGGCTATAGCCCATGTTCAAAAACGATGAAAAACGAGGATAACATTTTTTTCAAAAATTCAAAAAACGATGGGTTATAACCCATGTTTTTTGAAATTTTGAATTTTTTTCAAATCCTCAAAAATGATGAAAAACGGCGTGCTATAGTATGCCGTACGATAGGAGCTATAGCCCATGTACAAAAACGATGAAAAACGAGGATAACATTTTTTTCAAAAATTAAAAAAACGATGGGCTATAACCCATGTTTTTTGAAATTTTGAATTATTTTCAAATCCTCAAAAATGATGAAAAACGGCGTGCTATAGTATGCCGTACGGTAGGGGCTATGGCCCATGTTCAAAAACGATGAAAAACGAGGATAACATTTTTTTCAAAAATTAAAAAACAATGGGCTATAACCCATGTTTTTTGAAATTTTGAATTTTTTTCAAATCCTCAAAAATGATGAAAAACGGCGTGCTATAGTATGCCGTACGGTAGGGGCTATAGCCCATGTTCAAAAAAGGTGAAAAACGAGGATAACATTTTTTTCAAAAATTCAAAAAACGATGGGTTATAACCCATGTTTTTTGAAATTTTGAATTTTTTTCAAATCCTCAAAAATGATGAAAAACGGCGTGCTATAGTATGCCGTACGATAGGAGCTATAGCCCATGTACAAAAACGATGAAAAACGAGGATAACATTTTTTTCAAAAATTAAAAAAACGATGGGCTATAACCCATGTTTTTTGAAATTTTGAATTATTTTCAAATCCTCAAAAATGATGAAAAACGGCGTGCTATAGTATGCCGTACGGTAGGGGCTATAGCCCATGTTCAAAAATGATGAAAAACGAGGATAACATTTTTTTCAAAAATTAAAAAAACAATGGGCTATAACCCATGTTTTTTGAAATTTTGAATTTTTTTCAAATCCTCAAAAATGATGAAAAACGGCGTGCTATAGTATGCCGTACGGTAGGGGCTATAGCCCATGTTCAAAAACGATGAAAAACGAGGATAACATTTTTTACAAAAATTCTAAAAACGATGGGCTATAACCCATGTTTTTTTAAATTTTTATTTTTTTTTAAATCCTCAAAAATGATGAAAAACGGCGTGCTATAGTATGCCGTACGGTAGGGGCTATAGCCCATGTTCAAAAACGATGAAAAACGAGGATAACATTTTTTTCAAAAATTCAAAAAACGATGGGTTATAACCCATGTTTTTTGAAATTTTGAATTTTTTTCAAATCCTCAAAAATGATGAAAAACGGCGTGCTATAGTATGCCGTACGATAGGAGCTATAGCCCATGTACAAAAACGATGAAAAACGAGGATAACATTTTTTTCAAAAATTAAAAAAACGATGGGCTATAACCCATGTTTTTTGAAATTTTGAATTATTTTCAAATCCTCAAAAATGATGAAAAACGGCGTGCTATAGTATGCCGTACGGTAGGGGCTATAGCCCATGTTCAAAAACGATGAAAAACGAGGATAACATTTTTTTCAAAAATTAAAAAAACAATGGGCTATAACCCATGTTTTTTGAAATTTTGAATTTTTTTCAAATCCTCAAAAATGATGAAAAACGGCGTGCTATAGTATGCCGTACGATAGGAGCTATAGCCCATGTACAAAAACGATGAAAAACGAGGATAACATTTTTTTCAAAAATTAAAAAAACGATGGGCTATAACCCATGTTTTTTGAAATTTTGAATTATTTTCAAATCCTCAAAAATGATGAAAAACGGCGTGCTATAGTATGCCGTACGGTAGGGGCTATAGCCCATGTTCAAAAATGATGAAAAACGAGGATAACATTTTTTTCAAAAATTAAAAAAACAATGGGCTATAACCCATGTTTTTTGAAATTTTGAATTTTTTTCAAATCCTCAAAAATGATGAAAAACGGCGTGCTATAGTATGCCGTACGGTAGGGGCTATAGCCCATGTTCAAAAACGATGAAAAACGAGGATAACATTTTTTACAAAAATTCTAAAAACGATGGGCTATAACCCATGTTTTTTTAAATTTTAAATTTTTTTAAAATCCTCAAAAATGATGAAAAACGGCGTGCTATAGTATGCCGTACGGTAGGGGCTATAGCCCATGTTCAAAAACGATGAAAAACGAGGATAACATTTTTTTCAAAAATTCAAAAAACGATGGGTTATAACCCATGTTTTTTGAAATTTTGAATTTTTTTCAAATCCTCAAAAATGATGAAAAACGGCGTGCTATAGTATGCCGTACGATAGGAGCTATAGCCCATGTACAAAAACGATGAAAAACGAGGATAACATTTTTTTCAAAAATTAAAAAAACGATGGGCTATAACCCATGTTTTTTGAAATTTTGAATTATTTTCAAATCCTCAAAAATGATGAAAAACGGCGTGCTATAGTATGCCGTACGGTAGGGGCTATAGCCCATGTTCAAAAACGATGAAAAACGAGGATAACATTTTTTTCAAAAATTAAAAAAACAATGGGCTATAACCCATGTTTTTTGAAATTTTGAATTTTTTTCAAATCCTCAAAAATGATGAAAAACGGCGTGCTATAGTATGCCGTACGGTAGGAGCTATAGCCCATGTTCAAAAACGATGAAAAACGAGGATAACATTTTTTTCAAAAATTAAAAAAACGATGGGCTATAACCCATGTTTTTTGAAATTTTGAATTATTTTCAAATCCTCAAAAATGATGAAAAACTGCGTGCTATAGTATGCCGTACGGTAGGGGCTATAGCCCATGTTCAAAAACGATGAAAAACGAGGTTAACATTTTTTTCAAAAATAAAAAAAACGATGGGCTATAACCAATGTTTTTTGAAATTTAGAATTTTTTTCAAATCCTCAAAAATTATGAAAAACAGCGTGCTATAGTATGCCGTACGGTAGGGGCTATAGCCCATGTTCAAAAACGATGAAAAACGAGGATAACATTTTTTTCAAAAATTAAAAAAACGATGGGCTATAACCCATGTTTTTTGAAATTTTGAATTTTTTTCAAATCCTCAAAAATGATGAAAAACTGCGTGCTATAGTATGCCGTACGGTAGGGGCTATAGCCCATGCTCAAAAACGATGAAAAACGAGGATAACATTTTTTTCAAAAATTCAAAAAACAATGGGCTATAACCCATGTTTTTTGAAATTTTGAATTTTTTTCAAATCCTCAAAAATGATGAAAAACGGCGTGCTATAGTATGCCGTACGGTAGGAGCTATAGCCCATGTTCAAAAACGATGAAAAACAAGGATAACATTTTTTTCAAAAATTAAAAAAACGATGGGCTATAACCCATGTTTTTTGAAATTTTGAATTTTTTTCAAATCCTCAAAAATGATGAAAAACTGCGTGCTATAGTATGCCGTACGGTAGGGGCTATAGCCCATGTTCAAAAACGATGAAAAACGAGGATAACATTTTTTTCAAAAATTAAAAAAACGATGGGCTATAACCCATGTTTTTTGAAATTTTGATTTTTTTTCAAATCCTCAAAAATGATGAAAAACTGCGTGCTATAGTATGCCGTATGGTAGGGGCTATAGCCCATGCTCAAAAACGATGAAAAACGAGGATAACATTTTTTTCAAAAATTAAAAAAACGATGGGCTATAACCCATGTTTTTTGAAATTTTGAATTTTTTTCAAATCCTCAAAAATGATGAAAAACTGCGTGCTATAGTATGCCGTACGGTAGGAGCTATAGCCCATGTTCAAAAACGATGAAAAACGAGGATAACATTTTTTTCAAAAATAAAAAAAACGATGGGCTATAACCCATGTTTTTTGAAATTTTGAAATTTTTTCAAATCCTCAAAAATGATGAAAAACTGCGTGCTATAGTATGCCGTACGGTAGGGGCTATAGCCCATGTTCAAAAACGATGAAAAACGAGGATAACATTTTTTTCAAAAATTAAAAAAACGATGGGCTATAACCCATGTTTTTTGAAATTTTGAATTTTTTTCAAATCCTCAAAAATGATGAAAAACTGCGTGCTATAGTATGCCGTACGGTAGGGGCTATAGCCCATGCTCAAAAACGATGAAAAACGAGGATAACATTTTTTTCAAAAATTAAAAAAACGATGGGCTATAACCCATGTTTTTTGAAATTTTGAAATTTTTTCAAATCCTCAAAAATGATGAAAAACTGCGTGCTATAGTATGCCGTACGGTAGGGGCTATAGCCCATGCTCAAAAACGATGAAAAACGAGGATAACCTTTTTTTTTTTGAATTAAAAAAACAATGGGCTATAACCCATGTTTTTTGAATTTTTGAATTTTTTTCAAATCCTCAAAAATGTTGAAAAACGGCGTGCTATAGTATGCCGTACGGTAGGAGCTATAGCCCATGTTCAAAAACGATGAAAAACAAGGATAACATTTTTTTCAAAAATTAAAAAAACGATGGGCTATAACCCATGTTTTTTGAAATTTTGAATTTTTTTCAAATCCTCAAAAATTATGAAAAACTGCGTGCTATAGTATGCCGTACGGTAGGGGCTATAGCCCATGTTCAAAAACGATGAAAAACGAGGTTAACATTTTTTTCAAAAATAAAAAAAACGATGGGCTATAACCAATGTTTTTTGAAATTTAGAATTTTTTTCAAATCCTCAAAAATTATGAAAAACAGCGTGCTATAGTATGCCGTACGGTAGGGGCTATAGCCCATGTTCAAAAACGATGAAAAACGAGGATAACATTTTTTTCAAAAATTAAAAAAACGATGGGCTATAACCCATGTTTTTTGAAATTTTGAATTTTTTTCAAATCCTCAAAAATGATGAAAAACTGCGTGCTATAGTATGCCGTACGGTAGGGGCTATAGCCCATGCTCAAAAACGATGAAAAACGAGGATAACATTTTTTTCAAAAATTCAAAAAACAATGGGCTATAACCCATGTTTTTTGAAATTTTGAATTTTTTTCAAATCCTCAAAAATGATGAAAAACGGCGTGCTATAGTATGCCGTACGGTAGGAGCTATAGCCCATGTTCAAAAACGATGAAAAACAAGGATAACATTTTTTTCAAAAATTAAAAAAAACGATGGGCTATAACCCATGTTTTTTGAAATTTTGAATTTTTTTCAAATCCTCAAAAATGATGAAAAACTGCGTGCTATAGTATGCCGTACGGTAGGGGCTATAGCCCATGTTCAAAAACGATGAAAAACGAGGATAACATTTTTTTCAAAAATTAAAAAAACGATGGGCTATAACCCATGTTTTTTGAAATTTTGATTTTTTTTCAAATCCTCAAAAATGATGAAAAACTGCGTGCTATAGTATGCCGTATGGTAGGGGCTATAGCCCATGCTCAAAAACGATGAAAAACGAGGATAACATTTTTTTCAAAAATTAAAAAAACGATGGGCTATAACCCATGTTTTTTGAAATTTTGAATTTTTTTCAAATCCTCAAAAATGATGAAAAACTGCGTGCTATAGTATGCCGTACGGTAGGAGCTATAGCCCATGTTCAAAAACGATGAAAAACGAGGATAACATTTTTTTCAAAAATTAAAAAAACGATGGGCTATAACCCATGTTTTTTGAAATTTTGAATTTTTTTCAAATCCTCAAAAATGATGAAAAACTGCGTGCTATAGTATGCCGTACGGTAGGGGCTATAGCCCATGCTCAAAAACGATGAAAAACGAGGATAACATTTTTTTCAAAAATTAAAAAAACGATGGGCTATAACCCATGTTTTTTGAAATTTTGAAATTTTTTCAAATCCTCAAAAATGATGAAAAACTGCGTGCTATAGTATGCCGTACGGTAGGGGCTATAGCCCATGCTCAAAAACGATGAAAAACGAGGATAACCTTTTTTTTTTTTAATTAAAAAAACAATGGGCTATAACCCATGTTTTTTGAATTTTTGAATTTTTTTCAAATCCTCAAAAATGATGAAAAACGGCGTGCTATAGTATGCCGTACGGTAGGAGCTATAGCCCATGTTCAAAAACGATGAAAAACAAGGATAACATTTTTTTCAAAAATTAAAAAAACGATGGGCTATAACCCATGTTTTTTGAAATTTTGAATTTTTTTCAAATCCTCAAAAATGATGAAAAACTGCGTGCTATAGTATGCCGTACGGTAGGAGCTATAGCCCATGTTCAAAAACGATGAAAAACGAGGATAACATTTTTTTCAAAAATTTAAAAAACGATGGGCTATAACCCATGTTTTTTGAAATTTTGAATTTTTTTCAAATCCTCAAAAATGATGAAAAACTGCGTGCTATAGTATGCCGTACGGTAGGGGCTATAGCCCATGTTCAAAAACGATGAAAAACGAGGATAATTTTTTTTTCAAAAATTAAAAAAACGATGGGCTATAACCCATGTTTTTTGAAATTTTGAATTTTTTTCAAATCCTCAAAAATGATGAAAAACTGCGTGCTATAGTATGCCGTACGGTAGGGGCTATAGCCCATGCTCAAAAACGATGAAAAACGAGGATAACATTTTTTTCAAAAATTAAAAAAACGATGGGTTATAACCCATGTTTTTTGACATTTTGAATTTTTTTCAAATCCTCAAAAATGATGAAAAACTGCGTGCTATAGTATGCCGTACGGTAGGGGCTATAGCCCATGCTCAAAAACGATGAAAAACGAGGATAACATTTTTTTCAAAAATTCAAAAAACAATGGGCTATAACCCATGTTTTTTTTATTTTTGAATTTTTTTCAAATCCTCAAAAATTATGAAAAACGGCGTGCTATAGTATGCCGTACGGTAGGAGCTATAGCCCATGTTCAAAAACGATGAAAAACAAGGATAACATTTTTTTCAAAAATTAAAAAAACGATGGGCTATAACCCATGTTTTTTGAAATTTTGAATTTTTTTCAAATCCTCAAAAATGATGAAAAACTGCGTGCTATAGTATGCCGTACGGTAGGGGCTATAGCCCATGTTCAAAAACGATGAAAAACGAGGATAACATTTTTTTCAAAAAATAAAAAAACGATGGGCTATAACCCATGTTTTTTGAAATTTTGATTTTTTTTCAAATCCTCAAAAATGATGAAAAACTGCGTGCTATAGTATGCCGTACGGTAGGGGCTATAGCCCATGTTCAAAAACGATGAAAAACGAGGATAACATTTTTTTCAAAAATTAAAAAAACGATGGGCTATAACCCATGTTTTTTGAAATTTTGAAATTTTTTCAAATCCTCAAAAATGATGAAAAACTGCGTGCTATAGTATGCCGTACGGTAGGGGCTATAGCCCATGCTCAAAAACGATGAAAAACGAGGATAACCTTTTTTTTTTTATTATTAAAAAAACAATGGGCTATAACCCATGTTTTTTGAATTTTTGAATTTTTTTTTAAATCCTCAAAAATGATGAAAAACGGCGTGCTATAGTATGCCGTACGGTAGGAGCTATAGCCCATGTTCAAAAACGATGAAAAACAAGGATAACATTTTTTTCAAAAATTAAAAAAACGATGGGCTATAACCCATGTTTTTTGAAATTTTGAATTTTTTTCAAATCCTCAAAAATGATGAAAAACTGCGTGCTATAGTATGCCGTACGGTAGGAGCTATAGCCCATGTTCAAAAACGATGAAAAACGAGGATAACATTTTTTTCAAAAATTTAAAAAACGATGGGCTATAACCCATGTTTTTTGAAATTTTGAATTTTTTTCAAATCCTCAAAAATGATGAAAAACTGCGTGCTATAGTATGCCGTACGGTAGGGGCTATAGCCCATGTTCAAAAACGATGAAAAACGAGGATAATTTTCTTTTCAAAAATTAAAAAAACGATGGGCTATAACCCATGTTTTTTGAAATTTTGAATTTTTTTCAAATCCTCAAAAATGATGAAAAACTGCGTGCTATAGTATGCCGTACGGTAGGGGCTATAGCCCATGCTCAAAAACGATGAAAAACGAGGATAACATTTTTTTCAAAAATTAAAAAAACGATGGGTTATAACCCATGTTTTTTGACATTTTGAATTTTTTTCAAATCCTCAAAAATGATGAAAAACTGCGTGCTATAGTATGCCGTACGGTAGGGGCTATAGCCCATGCTCAAAAACGATGAAAAACGAGGATAACATTTTTTTCAAAAATTCAAAAAACAATGGGCTATAACCCATGTTTTTTTAATTTTTGAATTTTTTTCAAATCCTCAAAAATGATGAAAAACTGCGTGCTATAGTATGCCGTACGGTAGGGGCTATAGCCCATGTTCAAAAACGATGAAAAACGAGGATAATTTTTTTTTCAAAAATTAAAAAAACGATGGGCTATAACCCATGTTTTTTGAAATTTTGAATTTTTTTCAAATCCTCAAAAATGATGAAAAACTGCGTGCTATAGTATGCCGTACGGTAGGGGCTATAGCCCATGCTCAAAAACGATGAAAAACGAGGATAACATTTTTTTCAAAAATTAAAAAAACGATGGGTTATAACCCATGTTTTTTGACATTTTGAATTTTTTTCAAATCCTCAAAAATGATGAAAAACTGCGTGCTATAGTATGCCGTACGGTAGGGGCTATAGCCCATGCTCAAAAACGATGAAAAACGAGGATAACATTTTTTTCAAAAATTCAAAAAACAATGGGCTATAACCCATGTTTTTTTAATTTTTGAATTTTTTTCAAATCCTCAAAAATTATGAAAAACGGCGTGCTATAGTATGCCGTACGGTAGGAGCTATAGCCCATGTTCAAAAACGATGAAAAACAAGGATAACATTTTTTTCAAAAATTAAAAAAACGATGGGCTATAACCCATGTTTTTTGAAATTTTGAATTTTTTTCAAATCCTCAAAAATGATGAAAAACTGCGTGCTATAGTATGCCGTACGGTAGGGGCTATAGCCCATGTTCAAAAACGATGAAAAACGAGGATAACATTTTTTTCAAAAAATAAAAAAACGATGGGCTATAACCCATGTTTTTTGAAATTTTGATTTTTTTTCAAATCCTCAAAAATGATGAAAAACTGCGTGCTATAGTATGCCGTACGGTAGGGGCTATAGCCCATGCTCAAAAACGATGAAAAACGAGGATAACATTTTTTTCAAAAATTAAAAAAACGATGGGCTATAACCCATGTTTTTTGAAATTTTGATTTTTTTTCAAATCCTCAAAAATGATGAAGAACGGCGTGCTATAGTATGCCGTACGCTAGGGGCTATAGCCCATGTTCAAAAACGATGAAAAACGAGGATAACATTTTTTTCAAAAATTCAAAAAACGATGGGATATAACCCATGTTTTTTTAAATTTTGATTTTTTTCAAATCTTCAAAAATGATGAAAAACTGCGTGCTATAGTATGCCGTACGGTAGGGGCTATAGCCCATGCTCAAAAACGATGAAAAACGAGGATAACATTTTTTTCAAAAATTCAAAAAACGATGGGCTATAACCCATGTTTTTTGAAATTTTGCATTTTTTTCAAATCCTCAAAAATGATGAAAAACGGCGTGCTATAGTATGCCGTACGGTAGGGGCTATAGCCCATGTTCAAAAACGATGAAAAACGAGGATAACATTTTTTACAAAAATTCTAAAAACGATGGGCTATAACCCATGTTTTTTTAAATTTTAAATTTTTTTAAAATCCTCAAAAATGATGAAGAACGGCGTGCTATAGTATGCCGTACGCTAGGGGCTATAGCCCATGTTCAAAAACGATGAAAAACGAGGATAACATTTTTTTCAAAAATTCAAAAAACGATGGGATATAACCCATGTTTTTTTAAATTTTGATTTTTTTCAAATCTTCAAAAATGATGAAAAACTGCGTGCTATAGTATGCCGTACGGTAGGGGCTATAGCCCATGCTCAAAAACGATGAAAAACGAGGATAACATTTTTTTCAAAAATTCAAAAAACGATGGGCTATAACCCATGTTTTTTGAAATTTTGCATTTTTTTCAAATCCTCAAAAATGATGAAAAACGGCGTGCTATAGTATGCCGTACGGTAGGGGCTATAGCCCATGTTCAAAAACGATGAAAAACGAGGATAACATTTTTTACAAAAATTCTAAAAACGATGGGCTATAACCCATGTTTTTTTAAATTTTTAATTTTTTTAAAATCCTCAAAAATGATGAAAAACGGCGTGCTATAGTATGCCGTACGGTAGGGGCTATAGCCCATGTTCAAAAACGATGAAAAACGAGGATAACATTTTTTTCAAAAATTCAAAAAACGATGGGTTATAACCCATGTTTTTTGAAATTTTGAATTTTTTTCAAATCCTCAAAAATGATGAAAAACGGCGTGCTATAGTATGCCGTACGATAGGAGCTATAGCCCATGTTCAAAAACGATGAAAAACGAGGATAACATTTTTTTCAAAAATTTAAAAAACGATGGGCTATAACCCATGTTTTTTGAAATTTTGAATTTTTTCAAATCCTCAAAAATGATGAAAAACTGCGTGCTATAGTATGCCGTACGGTAGGGGCTATAGCCCATGTTCAAAAACGATGAAAAACGAGGATAATTTTTTTTTCAAAAATTAAAAAAACGATGGGCTATAACCCATGTTTTTTGAAATTTTGAATTTTTTTCAAATCCTCAAAAATGATGAAAAACTGCGTGCTATAGTATGCCGTACGGTAGGGGCTATAGCCCATGCTCAAAAACGATGAAAAACGAGGATAACATTTTTTTCAAAAATTAAAAAAACGATGGGTTATAACCCATGTTTTTTGACATTTTGAATTTTTTTCAAATCCTCAAAAATGATGAAAAACTGCGTGCTATAGTATGCCGTACGGTAGGGGCTATAGCCCATGCTCAAAAACGATGAAAAACGAGGATAACATTTTTTTCAAAAATTCAAAAAACAATGGGCTATAACCCATGTTTTTTTAATTTTTGAATTTTTTTCAAATCCTCAAAAATGATGAAAAACTGCGTGCTATAGTATGCCGTACGGTAGGGGCTATAGCCCATGTTCAAAAACGATGAAAAACGAGGATAATTTTTTTTTCAAAAATTAAAAAAACGATGGGCTATAACCCATGTTTTTTGAAATTTTGAATTTTTTTCAAATCCTCAAAAATGATGAAAAACTGCGTGCTATAGTATGCCGTACGGTAGGGGCTATAGCCCATGCTCAAAAACGATGAAAAACGAGGATAACATTTTTTTCAAAAATTAAAAAAACGATGGGTTATAACCCATGTTTTTTGACATTTTGAATTTTTTTCAAATCCTCAAAAATGATGAAAAACTGCGTGCTATAGTATGCCGTACGGTAGGGGCTATAGCCCATGCTCAAAAACGATGAAAAACGAGGATAACATTTTTTTCAAAAATTCAAAAAACAATGGGCTATAACCCATGTTTTTTTAATTTTTGAATTTTTTTCAAATCCTCAAAAATTATGAAAAACGGCGTGCTATAGTATGCCGTACGGTAGGAGCTATAGCCCATGTTCAAAAACGATGAAAAACAAGGATAACATTTTTTTCAAAAATTAAAAAAACGATGGGCTATAACCCATGTTTTTTGAAATTTTGAATTTTTTTCAAATCCTCAAAAATGATGAAAAACTGCGTGCTATAGTATGCCGTACGGTAGGGGCTATAGCCCATGTTCAAAAACGATGAAAAACGAGGATAACATTTTTTTCAAAAAATAAAAAAACGATGGGCTATAACCCATGTTTTTTGAAATTTTGATTTTTTTTCAAATCCTCAAAAATGATGAAAAACTGCGTGCTATAGTATGCCGTACGGTAGGGGCTATAGCCCATGCTCAAAAACGATGAAAAACGAGGATAACATTTTTTTCAAAAATTAAAAAAACGATGGGCTATAACCCATGTTTTTTGAAATTTTGATTTTTTTTCAAATCCTCAAAAATGATGAAGAACGGCGTGCTATAGTATGCCGTACGCTAGGGGCTATAGCCCATGTTCAAAAACGATGAAAAACGAGGATAACATTTTTTTCAAAAATTCAAAAAACGATGGGATATAACCCATGTTTTTTTTAATTTTGATTTTTTTCAAATCTTCAAAAATGATGAAAAACTGCGTGCTATAGTATGCCGTACGGTAGGGGCTATAGCCCATGCTCAAAAACGATGAAAAACGAGGATAACATTTTTTTCAAAAATTCAAAAAACGATGGGCTATAACCCATGTTTTTTGAAATTTTGCATTTTTTTCAAATCCTCAAAAATGATGAAAAACGGCGTGCTATAGTATGCCGTACGGTAGGGGCTATAGCCCATGTTCAAAAACGATGAAAAACGAGGATAACATTTTTTACAAAAATTCTAAAAACGATGGGCTATAACCCATGTTTTTTTAAATTTTTAATTTTTTTAAAATCCTCAAAAATGATGAAGAACGGCGTGCTATAGTATGCCGTACGCTAGGGGCTATAGCCCATGTTCAAAAACGATGAAAAACGAGGATAACATTTTTTTCAAAAATTCAAAAAACGATGGGATATAACCCATGTTTTTTTAAATTTTGATTTTTTTCAAATCTTCAAAAATGATGAAAAACTGCGTGCTATAGTATGCCGTACGGTAGGGGCTATAGCCCATGCTCAAAAACGATGAAAAACGAGGATAACATTTTTTTCAAAAATTCAAAAAACGATGGGCTATAACCCATGTTTTTTGAAATTTTGCATTTTTTTCAAATCCTCAAAAATGATGAAAAACGGCGTGCTATAGTATGCCGTACGGTAGGGGCTATAGCCCATGTTCAAAAACGATGAAAAACGAGGATAACATTTTTTACAAAAATTCTAAAAACGATGGGCTATAACCCATGTTTTTTTAAATTTTTAATTTTTTTAAAATCCTCAAAAATGATGAAAAACGGCGTGCTATAGTATGCCGTACGGTAGGGGCTATAGCCCATGTTCAAAAACGATGAAAAACGAGGATAACATTTTTTTCAAAAATTCAAAAAACGATGGGTTATAACCCATGTTTTTTGAAATTTTGAATTTTTTTCAAATCCTCAAAAATGATGAAAAACGGCGTGCTATAGTATGCCGTACGATAGGAGCTATAGCCCATGTACAAAAACGATGAAAAACGAGGATAACATTTTTTTCAAAAATTAAAAAAACGATGGGCTATAACCCATGTTTTTTGAAATTTTGAATTATTTTCAAATCCTCAAAAATGATGAAAAACGGCGTGCTATAGTATGCCGTACGGTAGGGGCTATAGCCCATGTTCAAAAACGATGAAAAACGAGGATAACATTTTTTTCAAAAATTAAAAAAACAATGGGCTATAACCCATGTTTTTTGAAATTTTGAATTTTTTTCAAATCCTCAAAAATGATGAAAAACGGCGTGCTATAGTATGCCGTACGGTAGGGGCTATAGCCCATGTTCAAAAAAGGTGAAAAACGAGGATAACATTTTTTTCAAAAATTCAAAAAACGATGGGTTATAACCCATGTTTTTTGAAATTTTGAATTTTTTTCAAATCCTCAAAAATGATGAAAAACGGCGTGCTATAGTATGCCGTACGATAGGAGCTATAGCCCATGTACAAAAACGATGAAAAACGAGGATAACATTTTTTTCAAAAATTAAAAAAACGATGGGCTATAACCCATGTTTTTTGAAATTTTGAATTATTTTCAAATCCTCAAAAATGATGAAAAACGGCGTGCTATAGTATGCCGTACGGTAGGGGCTATAGCCCATGTTCAAAAACGATGAAAAACGAGGATAACATTTTTTTCAAAAATTAAAAAAACAATGGGCTATAACCCATGTTTTTTGAAATTTTGATTTTTTTTCAAATCCTCAAAAATGATGAAAAACGGCGTGCTATAGTATGCCGTACGGTAGGGGCTATAGCCCATGTTCAAAAACGATGAAAAACGAGGATAACATTTTTTACAAAAATTCTAAAAACGATGGGCTATAACCCATGTTTTTTTTAATTTTTAATTTTTTTAAAATCCTCAAAAATGATGAAAAACGGCGTGCTATAGTATGCCGTACGGTAGGGGCTATAGCCCATGTTCAAAAACGATGAAAAACGAGGATAACATTTTTTTCAAAAATTAAAAAAACGATGGGCTATAACCCATGTTTTTTGAAATTTTGAATTATTTTCAAATCCTCAAAAATGATGAAAAACTGCGTGCTATAGTATGCCGTACGGTAGGGGCTATAGCCCATGTTCAAAAACGATGAAAAACGAGGTTAACATTTTTTTCAAAAATAAAAAAAACGATGGGCTATAACCAATGTTTTTTGAAATTTAGAATTTTTTTCAAATCCTCAAAAATTATGAAAAACAGCGTGCTATAGTATGCCGTACGGTAGGGGCTATAGCCCATGTTCAAAAACGATGAAAAACGAGGATAACATTTTTTTCAAAAATTAAAAAAACGATGGGCTATAACCCATGTTTTTTGAAATTTTGAATTTTTTTCAAATCCTCAAAAATGATGAAAAACTGCGTGCTATAGTATGCCGTACGGTAGGGGCTATAGCCCATGCTCAAAAACGATGAAAAACGAGGATAACATTTTTTTCAAAAATTCAAAAAACAATGGGCTATAACCCATGTTTTTTGAAATTTTGAATTTTTTTCAAATCCTCAAAAATGATGAAAAACGGCGTGCTATAGTATGCCGTACGGTAGGAGTTATAGCCCATGTTCAAAAACGATGAAAAACAAGGATAACATTTTTTTCAAAAATTAAAAAAACGATGGGCTATAACCCATGTTTTTTGAAATTTTGAATTTTTTTCAAATCCTCAAAAATGATGAAAAACTGCGTGCTATAGTATGCCGTACGGTAGGGGCTATAGCCCATGTTCAAAAACGATGAAAAACGAGGATAACATTTTTTTCAAAAATTAAAAAAACGATGGGCTATAACCCATGTTTTTTGAAATTTTGATTTTTTTTCAAATCCTCAAAAATGATGAAAAACTGCGTGCTATAGTATGCCGTACGGTAGGGGCTATAGCCCATGCTCAAAAACGATGAAAAACGAGGATAACATTTTTTTCAAAAATTAAAAAAACGATGGGCTATAACCCATGTTTTTTGAAATTTTGAATTTTTTTCAAATCCTCAAAAATGATGAAAAACTGCGTGCTATAGTATGCCGTACGGTAGGAGCTATAGCCCATGTTCAAAAACGATGAAAAACGAGGATAACATTTTTTTCAAAAATTAAAAAAACGATGGGCTATAACCCATGTTTTTTGAAATTTTGAATTTTTTTCAAATCCTCAAAAATGATGAAAAACTGCGTGCTATAGTATGCCGTACGGTAGGGGCTATAGCCCATGTTCAAAAACGATGAAAAACGAGGATAACATTTTTTTCAAAAATTAAAAAAACGATGGGCTATAACCCATGTTTTTTGAAATTTTGAATTTTTTTCAAATCCTCAAAAATGATGAAAAACTGCGTGCTATAGTATGCCGTACGGTAGGGGCTATAGCCCATGCTCAAAAACGATGAAAAACGAGGATAACATTTTTTTCAAAAATTAAAAAAACGATGGGCTATAACCCATGTTTTTTGAAATTTTGAAATTTTTTCAAATCCTCAAAAATGATGAAAAACTGCGTGCTATAGTATGCCGTACGGTAGGGGCTATAGCCCATGCTCAAAAACGATGAAAAACGAGGATAACCTTTTTTTTTTTTTATTCAAAAAACAATGGGCTATAACCCATGTTTTTTGAATTTTTGAATTTTTTTCAAATCCTCAAAAATGATGAAAAACGGCGTGCTATAGTATGCCGTACGGTAGGAGCTATAGCCCATGTTCAAAAACGATGAAAAACAAGGATAACATTTTTTTCAAAAATTAAAAAAACGATGGGCTATAACCCATGTTTTTTGAAATTTTGAATTTTTTTCAAATCCTCAAAAATGATGAAAAACTGCGTGCTATAGTATGCCGTACGGTAGGAGCTATAGCCCATGTTCAAAAACGATGAAAAACGAGGATAACATTTTTTTCAAAAATTTAAAAAACGATGGGCTATAACCCATGTTTTTTGAAATTTTGAATTTTTTTCAAATCCTCAAAAATGATGAAAAACTGCGTGCTATAGTATGCCGTACGGTAGGGGCTATAGCCCATGTTCAAAAACGATGAAAAACAAGGATAACATTTTTTTCAAAAATTAAAAAAACGATGGGCTATAACCCATGTTTTTTGAAATTTTGAATTTTTTTCAAATCCTCAAAAATGATGAAAAACTGCGTGCTATAGTATGCCGTACGGTAGGAGCTATAGCCCATGTTCAAAAACGATGAAAAACGAGGATAACATTTTTTTCAAAAATTTAAAAAACGATGGGCTATAACCCATGTTTTTTGAAATTTTGAATTTTTTTCAAATCCTCAAAAATGATGAAAAACTGCGTGCTATAGTATGCCGTACGGTAGGGGCTATAGCCCATGTTCAAAAACGATGAAAAACGAGGATAATTTTTTTTTCAAAAATTAAAAAAACGATGGGCTATAACCCATGTTTTTTGAAATTTTGAATTTTTTTCAAATCCTCAAAAATGATGAAAAACTGCGTGCTATAGTATGCCGTACGGTAGGGGCTATAGCCCATGGTCCAAAATGATGAAAAACGAGGATAAAAAAAAAATGAAAATTTCAAAAAAACAATGGGCTATAACCCATCGTTTTTTTTTCATTTTTTCATTTTTTTCAAATCCTCAAAAATGATGAAAAACGGCGTGCTATAGTATGCCGTACGATATGGGCTATGGCCATGGTCCAAAATGATGAAAAACGAGGATAAAAAAAAAATCTAAATTTCAAAAAAACAATGGGCTATAACCCATCGTTTTTTCATTTTTTCATTTTTTTCAAATCCTCAAAAATGATGAAAAACGGCGTGCTATAGTATGCCGTACGATATGGGCTATAGCCCATGGTCCAAAATGATAAAAAACGAGGATAATTTTTTTTTTTTTTAATTAAAAAAAACAATGGGCTATAACCCATCGTTTTTTTCATTTTTTCATTTTTTTCAAATCCTCAAAAATAATGAAAAACGGCGTGCTATAGTATGCCGTACGATATGGGCTATAGCCCATGGTCCAAAATGATGTAAAACGAGGATAAAAAAAAATAAAAAATTCAAAAAAACAATGGGCTATATATAACCCATCGTTTTTTTCATTTTTTCATTTTTTTCAAATCCTCAAAAATTATGAAAAACGGCGTGCTATAGTATGCCGTACGATATGGGCTATAGCCCATGGTCCAAAATGATGAAAAACGAGGATAAAAAAAAATATCAAAATTTAAAAAAACAATGGGCTATAACCCATCGTTTTTTAAATTTTTTAATTTTTTTAAAATCCTCAAAAATGATGAAAAACGGCGTGCTATAGTATGCCGTACGATATGGGCTCTAGCCCATGGTCCAAAATGATGAAAAACGAGGATAAAAAAAAATGAAAATTAAAAAAAAAACAATGGGCTATAACCCATCGTTTTTTTCATTTTTTCATTTTTTTCAAATCCTCAAAAATGATGAAAAACGGCGTGGTATAGTATGCCGTACGATATGGGCTATAGCCCATGGTCCAAAATGATGAAAAACGAGGATAAAAAAAAAATCAAAAATTAAAAAAAAACAATGGGCTATAACCCATCGTTTTTTTTCATTTTTTCATTTTTTTCAAATCCTCAAAAATGATGAAAAACGGCGTGCTATAGTATGCCATACGATATGGGCTATAGCCCATGGTCCAAAATGATGAAAAACGAGGATAAAAAAAAAATCAAAAATTAAAAAAAACAATGGGCTATAACCCATCGTTTTTTTAATTTTTTAATTTTTTTCAAATCCTCAAAAATGATGAAAAACGGCGTGCTATAGTATGCCGTACGATATGGGCTATGGCCATGGTCCAAAATGATGAAAAACGAGGATAAAAAAAAAATCTAAATTTCAAAAAAACAATGGGCTATAACCCATCGTTTTTTCATTTTTTCATTTTTTTCAAATCCTCAAAAATGATGAAAAACGGCGTGCTATAGTATGCCGTACGATATGGGCTATAGCCCATGGTCCAAAATGATAAAAAACGAGGATAATTTTTTTTTTTTTTAATTAAAAAAAACAATGGGCTATAACCCATCGTTTTTTTCATTTTTTCATTTTTTTCAAATCCTCAAAAATAATGAAAAACGGCGTGCTATAGTATGCCGTACGATATGGGCTATAGCCCATGGTCCAAAATGATGTAAAACGAGGATAAAAAAAAATAAAAAATTCAAAAAAACAATGGGCTATATATAACCCATCGTTTTTTTCATTTTTTCATTTTTTTCAAATCCTCAAAAATTATGAAAAACGGCGTGCTATAGTATGCCGTACGATATGGGCTATAGCCCATGGTCCAAAATGATGAAAAACGAGGATAAAAAAAAATATCAAAATTTAAAAAAACAATGGGCTATAACCCATCGTTTTTTAAATTTTTTAATTTTTTTAAAATCCTCAAAAATGATGAAAAACGGCGTGCTATAGTATGCCGTACGATATGGGCTCTAGCCCATGGTCCAAAATGATGAAAAACGAGGATAAAAAAAAATGAAAATTAAAAAAAAAACAATGGGCTATAACCCATCGTTTTTTTCATTTTTTCATTTTTTTCAAATCCTCAAAAATGATGAAAAACGGCGTGGTATAGTATGCCGTACGATATGGGCTATAGCCCATGGTCCAAAATGATGAAAAACGAGGATAAAAAAAAAATCAAAAATTAAAAAAAAACAATGGGCTATAACCCATCGTTTTTTTTCATTTTTTCATTTTTTTCAAATCCTCAAAAATGATGAAAAACGGCGTGCTATAGTATGCCATACGATATGGGCTATAGCCCATGGTCCAAAATGATGAAAAACGAGGATAAAAAAAAAATCAAAAATTAAAAAAAACAATGGGCTATAACCCATCGTTTTTTTAATTTTTTAATTTTTTTCAAATCCTCAAAAATGATGAAAAACGGCGTGCTATAGTATGCCGTACGATATGGGCTATAGCCCATGGTCCAAAATGATGAAAAACGAGGATAAAAAAAAAATCAAAATTTCAAAAAAACAATGGGCTATAACCCATCGTTTTTTTTCATTTTTTCATTTTTTTCAAATCCTCAAAAATGATGAAAAACGGCGTGCTATAGTATGCCGTACGATATGGGCTATAGCCCATGGTCCAAAATGATGAAAAACGAGGATAAAAAAGAAATCCAAATTTCAAAAAAACAATGGGTTATAACCCATCGTTTTTTTCATTTTTTCATTTTTTTCAAATCCTCAAAAATGATGAAAAACGGCGTGCTATAGTATGCCGTACGAAATGGGCTATAGCCCATGGTCTAAAATGATGAAAAACGAGGATAAAAAAATAATCAAAATTTCAAAAAAACAATGGGCTATAACCCATCGTTTTTTTTTCATTTTTTCATTTTTTTCAAATCCTCAAAAATGATGAAAAACGGCGTGCTATAGTATGCCGTACGATATGGGCTATAGGCCATGGTCCAAAATGATGAAAAACGAGGATAAAAAAAAATATATATATTTAAAAAAACAATGGGCTATAACCCATCGTTTTTGTAATTTTTTAATTTTTTTTAAATCCTCAAAAATGATGAAAAACGGCGTGCTATAGTATGCCGTACGATATGGGCTCTAGCCCATGGTCCAAAATGATGAAAAACGAGGATAAAAAAAATATCAAAATTTAAAAAAAACAATGGGCTATAACCCATTGTTGTTTTTTTTTTTTTTTTTTTTTTTTTTCAAATCCTCAAAAATGATGAAAAATGGCGTGCTATAGTATGCCGTACGATATGGGCTATAGCCCATGGTCCAAAATGATGAAAAACGAGGATAAAAAAAAAATCAAAAATTAAAAAAAAACAATGGGCTATAACCCATCGTTTTCTTCATTTTTTCATTTTTTTCAAATCCTCAAAAATGATGAAAAACGGCGTGCTATAGTATGCCGTACGATATGGGCTATAGCCCATGGTCCAAAATGATGAAAAACGAGGATAAAAAAAAAATCCAAATTTCAAAAAAACAATGGGCTATAACCCATCGTTTTTTTAATTTTTTTTTTTTTTTCAAATCCTCAAAAATGATGAAAAACGGCGTGCTATAGTATGCCGTACGATATGGGCTATAGCCCATGGTCCAAAATGATGAAAAACGAGGATAAAAAAAAAATGAAAATTTCAAAAAAACAATGGGCTATAACCCATCGTTTTTTTCATTTTTTCATTTTTTTCAAATCCTCAAAAATGATGAAAAACGGCGTGCTATAGTATGCCGTACGATATGGGCTCTAGCCCATGGTCCAAAATGATGAAAAACGAGGATAAAAAAAAAATGAAAATTTAAAAAAAAACAATGGGCTATAACCCATCGTTTTTTTAATTTTTTTTTTTTTTTCAAATCCTCAAAAATGATGAAAAACGGCGTGCTATAGTATGCCGTACGATATGGGCTATAGCCCATGGTCCAAAATGATGAAAAACGAGGAAAAAAAAAATGAAAATTTCAAAAAAACAATGGGCTATAACCCATCGTTTTTTTCATTTTTTCATTTTTTTCAAATCCTCAAAAATGATGAAAAACGGCGTGCTATAGTATGCCGTACGATATGGGCTATAGCCCATGGTCCAAAATGATGAAAAACGAGGATAAAAAAAATATCAAAATTTAAAAAAAACAATGGGCTATAACCCATCGTTTTTTTTTTTTTTTTTTTTTTTTCAAATCCTCAAAAATGATGAAAAATGGCGTGCTATAGTATGCCGTACGATATGGGCTATAGCCCATGGTCCAAAATGATGAAAAACGAGGATAAAAAAAAAATCAAAAATTAAAAAAAAACAATGGGCTATAACCCATCGTTTTTTTCATTTTTTCATTTTTTTCAAATCCTCAAAAATGATGAAAAACGGCGTGCTATAGTATGCCGTACGATATGGGCTATAGCCCATGGTCCAAAATGATGAAAAACGAGGATAAAAAAAAAATGAAAATTTCAAAAAAACAATGGGCTATAACCCATCGTTTTTTTCATTTTTTCATTTTTTTCAAATCCTCAAAAATGATGAAAAACGGCGTGCTATAGTATGCCGTACGATATGGGCTATAGCCCATGGTCCAAAATGATGAAAAACGAGGATAAAAAAAAAATGAAAATTTCAAAAAAAACAATGGGCTATAACCCATCGTTTTTTTCATTTTTTCATTTTTTTCAAATCCTCAAAAATTATGAAAAACAGCGTGCTATAGTATGCCGTACGATATGGGCTATAGCCCATGGTCCAAAATGATGAAAAACGAGGATAAAAAAAATATCAAAATTTAAAAAAAACAATGGGCTATAACCCATCGTTTTTTTCATTTTTTCATTTTTTTCAAATCCTCAAAAATGATGAAAAACGGCGTGCTATAGTATGCCGTACGATATGGGCTATAGCCCATGGTCCAAAATGATGAAAAACGAGGATAAAAAAAAAATTAAAATAAAAAAAAAACAATGGGCTATAACCCATCGTTTTTTTAATTTTAATTTTTTTTCAAATCCTCAAAAATGATGAAAAACGGCGTGCTATAGTATGCCGTACGATATGGGCTATAGCCCATGGTCCAAAAATGATGAAAAACGAGGATAAAAAAAAAATGAAAATTTCAAAAAAACAATGGGCTATAACCCATCGTTTTTTTCATTTTTTCATTTTTTTCAAATCCTCAAAAATGATGAAAAACGGCGTGCTATAGTATGCCGTACGATATGGGCTATAGCCCATGGTCCAAAATGATGAAAAACGAGGATAAAAAAAATATCAAAATTAAAAAAAAACAATGGGCTATAACCCATCATTTTTTTTTTTTTTTTTTTTCAAATCCTCAAAAATGATGAAAAATGGCGTGCTATAGTATGCCGTACGATATGGGCTATAGCCCATGGTCCAAAATGATGAAAAACGAGGATAAAAAAAAAATCAAAAATTAAAAAAAAACAATGGGCTATAACCCATCATTTTTTTTATTTTTTCATTTTTTTCAAATCCTCAAAAATGATGAAAAACGGCGTGCTATAGTATGCCGTACGATATGGGCTATAGCCCATGGTCCAAAATGATGAAAAACGAGGATAAAAAAAAAATCCAAATTTCAAAAAAACAATGGGCTATAACCCATCGTTTTTTTAATTTTTAATTTTTTTTCAAATCCTCAAAAATGATGAAAAACGGCGTGCTATAGTATGCCGTACGATATGGGCTATAGCCCATGGTCCAAAATGATGAAAAACGAGGATAAAAAAAAAATGAAAATTTCAAAAAAACAATGGGCTATAACCCATCGTTTTTTTCATTTTTTCATTTTTTTCAAATCCTCAAAAATGATGAAAAACGGCGTGCTATAGTATGCCGTACGATATGGGCTATAGCCCATGGTCCAAAATGATGAAAAACGAGGATAAAAAAAAAATGAAAATTTCAAAAAAACAATGGGCTATAACCCATCGTTTTTTTCATTTTTTCATTTTTTTCAAATCCTCAAAAATTATGAAAAACGGCGTGCTATAGTATGCCGTACGATATGGGCTATAGCCCATGGTCCAAAATGATGAAAAACGAGGATAAAAAAAATATCAAAATTTAAAAAAAACAATGGGCTATAACCCATCGTTTTTTTCATTTTTTCATTTTTTTCAAATCCTCAAAAATGATGAAAAACGGCGTGCTATAGTATGCCGTACGATATGGGCTATAGCCCATGGTCCAAAATGATGAAAAACGAGGATAAAAAAAAAATTAAAATAAAAAAAAAACAATGGGCTATAACCCATCGTTTTTTTAATTTTAATTTTTTTTTCAAATCCTCAAAAATGATGAAAAACGGCGTGCTATAGTATGCCGTACGATATGGGCTATAGCCCATGGTCCAAAAATGATGAAAAACGAGGATAAAAAAAAAATGAAAATTTCAAAAAAACAATGGGCTATAACCCATCGTTTTTTTCATTTTTTCATTTTTTTCAAATCCTCAAAAATGATGAAAAACGGCGTGCTATAGTATGCCGTACGATATGGGCTATAGCCCATGGTCCAAAATGATGAAAAACGAGGATAAAAAAAATATCAAAATTTAAAAAAAACAATGGGCTATAACCCATCGTTTTTTTCATTTTTTCATTTTTTTCAAATCCTCAAAAATGATGAAAAACGGCGTGCTATAGTATGCCGTACGATATGGGCTATAGCCCATGGTCCAAAATGATGAAAAACGAGGATAAAAAAAAAATTAAAATAAAAAAAAAACAATGGGCTATAACCCATCGTTTTTTTAATTTTTTTTTTTTTTTCAAATCCTCAAAAATGATGAAAAACGGCGTGCTATAGTATGCCGTACGATATGGGCTATAGCCCATGGTCCAAAAATGATGAAAAACGAGGATAAAAAAAAAATGAAAATTTCAAAAAAACAATGGGCTATAACCCATCGTTTTTTTCATTTTTTCATTTTTTTCAAATCCTCAAAAATGATGAAAAACGGCGTGCTATAGTATGCCGTACGATATGGGCTATAGCCCATGGTCCAAAATGATGAAAAACGAGGATAAAAAAAATATCAAAATTTAAAAAAAACAATGGGCTATAACCCATCGTTTTTTTTTTTTTTTTTTTTTTTTTCAAATCCTCAAAAATGATGAAAAATGGCGTGCTATAGTATGCCGTACGATATGGGCTATAGCCCATGGTCCAAAATGATGAAAAACGAGGATAAAAAAAAAATCAAAAATTAAAAAAAAACAATGGGCTATAACCCATCGTTTTTTTCATTTTTTCATTTTTTTCAAATCCTCAAAAATGATGAAAAACGGCGTGCTATAGTATGCCGTACGATATGGGCTATAGCCCATGGTCCAAAATGATGAAAAACGAGGATAAAAAAAAAATCCAAATTTCAAAAAAACAATGGGCTATAACCCATCGTTTTTTTAATTTTTAATTTTTTTTCAAATCCTCAAAAATGATGAAAAACGGCGTGCTATAGTATGCCGTACGATATGGGCTATAGCCCATGGTCCAAAATGATGAAAAACGAGGATAAAAAAAAAATGAAAATTTCAAAAAAACAATGGGCTATAACCCATCGTTTTTTTCATTTTTTTTCAAATCCTCAAAAATGATGAAAAACGGCGTGCTATAGTATGCCGTACGATATGGGCTATAGCCCATGGTCCAAAATGATGAAAAACGAGGATAAAAAAAAATATTAAAATTTAAAAAAAACAATGGGCTATAACCCATCGTTTTTTTAATTTTTTTATTTTTTTTAAATCCTCAAAAATGATGAAAAACGGCGTGCTATAGTATGCCGTACGATATGGGCTCTAGCCCATGGTCCAAAATGATGAAAAACGAGGATAAAAAAAAAATGAAAATTAAAAAAAAAACAATGGGCTATAACCCATCGTTTTTTTAATTTTTTTTTTTTTTTCAAATCCTCAAAAATGATGAAAAACGGCGTGCTATAGTATGCCGTACGATATGGGCTATAGCCCATGGTCCAAAATGATGAAAAACGAGGATAAAAAAAATATCAAAATTTAAAAAAAACAATGGGCTATAACCCATCGTTTTCTTTTTTTTTTTTTTTTTTTTCAAATCCTCAAAAATGATGAAAAATGGCGTGCTATAGTATGCCGTACGATATGGGCTATAGCCCATGGTCCAAAATGATGAAAAACGAGGATAAAAAAAAAATCTAAAAAAAAAAAAAAACAATGGGCTATAACCCATCGTTTTTTTCATTTTTTCATTTTTTTCAAATCCTCAAAAATGATGAAAAACGGCGTGCTATAGTATGCCGTACGATATGGGCTATAGCCCATGGTCCAAAATGATGAAAAACGAGGATAAAAAAAAAATCCAAATTTCAAAAAAACAATGGGCTATAACCCATCGTTTTTTTCATTTTTTCATTTTTTTCAAATCCTCAAAAATGATGAAAAACGGCGTGCTATAGTATGCCGTACGATATGGGCTATAGCCCATGGTCCAAAATGATGAAAAACGAGGATAAAAAAAATATCAAAAATTAAAAAAAAAACAATGGGCTATAACCCATCGTTTTTTTTATTTTTTCATTTTTTTCAAATCCTCAAAAATGATGAAAAACGGCGTGCTATAGTATGCCGTACGATATGGGCTATAGCCCATGGTCCAAAATGATGAAAAACGAGGATAAAAAATAAATCCAAATTTCAAAAAAACAATGGGCTATAACCCATCGTTTTTTTAATTTTTAATTTTTTTTCAAATCCTCAAAAATGATGAAAAACGGCGTGCTATAGTATGCCGTACGATATGGGCTATAGCCCATGGTCCAAAATGATGAAAAACGAGGATAAAAAAAAAATGAAAATTAAAAAAAAACAATGGGCTATAACCCATCGTTTTTTTCATTTTTTCATTTTTTTCAAATCCTCAAAAATGATGAAAAACGGCGTGCTATAGTATGCCGTACGATATGGGCTATAGCCCATGGTCCAAAATGATGAAAAACGAGGATAAAAAAAAAATGAAAATTTCAAAAAAACAATGGGCTATAACCCATCGTTTTTTTCATTTTTTCATTTTTTTCAAATCCTCAAAAATGATGAAAAACGGCGTGCTATAGTATGCCGTACGATATGGGCTATAGCCCATGGTCCAAAATGATGAAAAACGAGGATAAAAAAAATATCAAAATTTAAAAAAAACAATGGGCTATAACCCATCGTTTTTTTCATTTTTTCATTTTTTTCAAATCCTCAAAAATGATGAAAAACGGCGTGCTATAGTATGCAGTACGATATGGGCTATAGCCCATGGTCTAAAATGATGAAAAACGAGGATAAAAAAAAAATCTAAATTTCAAAAAAACAATGGGCTATAACCCATCGTTTTTTTTAATTTTTAATTTTTTTTCAAATCCTCAAAAATGATGAAAAACTGCGTGCTATAGTATGCCATACGATATGGGCTATAGCCCATGGTCCAAAATGATGAAAAACGAGGATAAAAAAAAATCAAAATTTAAAAAAAACAATGGGCTATAACCCATCGTTTTTTTCATTTTTTAATTTTTTTCAAATCCTCAAAAATGATGAAAAACGGCGTGCTATAGTATGCCGTACGATATGGGCTATAGCCCATGGTCCAAAATGATGAAAAACGAGGATAAAAAAAATCCAAATTTCAAAAAAACAATGGGCTATAACCCATCGTTTTTTTCATTTTTTCATTTTTTTCAAATCCTCAAAAATGATGAAAAACTGCGTGCTATAGTATGCCGTACGATATGGGCTATAGCCCATGGTCCAAAATGATGAAAAACGAGGATAAAAAAAAAATCCAAATTTCAAAAAAACAATGGGCTATAACCCATCGTTTTTTTAATTTTTAATTTTTTTTCAAATCCTCAAAAATGATGAAAAACGGCGTGCTATAGTATGCCGTACGATATGGGCTATAGCCCATGGTCCAAAATGATGAAAAACGAGGATAAAAAAAAAATGAAAATTTCAAAAAAACAATGGGCTATAACCCATCGTTTTTTTCATTTTTTCATTTTTTTCAAATCCTCAAAAATGATGAAAAACGGCGTGCTATAGTATGCCGTACGATATGGGCTATAGCCCATGGTCCAAAATGATGAAAAACGAGGATAAAAAAAATATCAAAATTTAAAAAAAACAATGGGCTATAACCCATCGTTTTTTTCATTTTTTCATTTTTTTCAAATCCTCAAAAATGATGAAAAACGGCGTGCTATAGTATGCCGTACGATATGGGCTATAGCCCATGGTCCAAAATGATGAAAAACGAGGATAAAAAAAAAATCCAAATTTCAAAAAAACAATGGGCTATAACCCATCGTTTTTTTCATTTTTTCATTTTTTTCAAATCCTCAAAAATGATGAAAAACGGCGTGCTATAGTATGCCGTACGATATGGGCTATAGCCCATGGTCCAAAATGATGAAAAACGAGGATAAAAAAAAATCAAAATTTCAAAAAAACAATGGGCTATAACCCATCGTTTTTTTCATTTTTTCATTTTTTTCAAATCCTCAAAAATGATGAAAAACGGCGTGCTATAGTATGCCGTACGATATGGGCTATAGCCCATGGTCCAAAATGATGAAAAACGAGGATAAAAAAAAAATCCAAATTTCAAAAAAACAATGGGCTATAACCCATCGTTTTTTTCATTTTTTCATTTTTTTCAAATCCTCAAAAATGATGAAAAACGGCGTGCTATAGTATGCCGTACGATATGGGCTATAGCCCATGGTCTAAAATGATGAAAAACGAGGATATAAAAAAAAATCTAAATTTCAAAAAAACAATGGGCTATAACCCATCGTTTTTTTAATTTTTTTAATTTTTTTCAAATCCTCAAAAATGATGAAAAACGGCGTGCTATAGTATGCCGTACGATATGGGCTATAGCCCATGGTCCAAAATGATGAAAAACGAGGATAAAAAAAAAATCCAAATTTCAAAAAAACAATGGGCTATAACCCATCGTTTTTTTCATTTTTTCATTTTTTTCAAATCATCAAAAATGATGAAAAACGGTGTGCTATAGTATGCCGTACGATATGGGCTATAGCCCATGGTCCAAAATGATGGAAAACGAGGATAACAAAAAAAAACAAAAATCAAAAAAACGATGGGCTATAACCCATCGTTTTTTCCATTTCTTCATTTTTTTCAAATCCTCAAAAATGATGAAAAACGGTGTGCTATAGTATGCCGTACGATATGGGCTATAGCCCATGGTCCAAAATGATGAAAAACGAGGATAAAAAAAATTCAAAAATTCAAAAAAACAATGGGCTATAACCCATCGTTTTTTTTCATTTTTTTCATTTTTTTCAAATCCTCAAAAATGATGAAAAACGGTGTGCTATAGTATGCCGTACGATATGGGCTATAGCCCATGGTCCAAAATGATGGAAAACGAGGATAATTCTTTTTTTCAAAAATTCAAAAAACGATGGGCTATATAACCCATCGTTTTTTTCATTTTTTCATTTTTTTCAAATCCTCAAAAATGATGAAAAACGGCGTGCTATAGTATGCCGTACGATATAAGCTATAGCCCATGGTCCAAAATGATGGAAAACGAGGATTTTTTTTTTTTAATCAAAAAAACGATGGGCTATAACCCATCGTTTTTTTCATTTATTTATATTTTTTTCAAATCCTCAAAAATGATGAAAAACGGTGTGCTATAGTATGCTGTATGATATGGGCTATAGCCCATGGTCCAAAATGATGGAAAACGAGGATAATTCTTTTTTTCAAAAATTAAAAAAAAACGATGGGCTATAACCCATCGTTTTTTTAATTTTTAAATTTTTTTCAAATCCTCAAAAATGATGAAAAACGGCGTGTTATAGTATGCCGTACGATATGGGCTATAGCCCATATCCTCGCGGTGTATAGCGGTGTATGAGAATCGGTGTTGCGGAGGATGAGAGATTCCTCTCATCCCAATGCATTCTCTATGGCAATAGCACAAACTTTGGCATGCTACTAGTCCTACTTACTTACACCTAGCAACCCTATTCTAGCCTACTTAGGTTCATCGTACGGTGGACATGTTTGCCTGAAAAGGAATCTTTGAAATGTTTCATAGTTTTAGAAATATAGTGCTTTCAAATTTACAATGGGGCTCAATGGCAGACATTGGCACGTCAAAAATCACTTTCACCTAGAAACTCCATACACACTTTTTATTATTCAGCTTACTGTGGAGACACATGCTGGAACTTTTTTATTTTTAAATGTTTTGTAGTTTCTGAGTTATTTAACTTAAACGCCCAATGCATTCTCTATGGCAATAGCACAAACTTTGGCATGATACTAGTCCTACATACTTACACCTACCAACCCCATTCTACTTAGGTTCATCTTACGGTGGACATGTTTGCCTGAAAAGGAATCTTTGAAATGTTTCATAGTTTTAGAAATATAGTGCTTTCAAATTTACAATGGGGCTCAATGGCAAGAATTATGAAGAACGGCGTGCTATATGGTCCAAAATGATGAAAAACGAGGATAAAAATAAATCTAAAATTAAAAAAACGATGGGCTATAATAACTCATGGTTTTTTTCATTTTTTTCAAATCCTCAAAAATGATGAAAAACGGCGTGCTATAGTATGCCGTACGATATGGGCTATAGCCCATATCCTCGCGGTGTATAGCGGTGTATGAGAATGGGTGTTGCGGAGGATGAGACGATCATTCCTCTCATCCTCCGCAACACCCATTCTCATACACCGCTATGCACCCCAATGCATTCTCTATGGCAATAGCACAAACTTTGGCATGCTACTAGTCCTACATACTTACACCTAGCAACCCCATTCTAGCCTACTTAGGTTCATCTTACGGCGGACATGTTTGCCTGAAAAGGAATCTTTGAAATGTTTCATAGTTTTAGAAATATAGTGCTTTCAGATTTGAGACTTTTAACATGGGGCTCAATGGCAGATTTTGGCACGTCAAAAAATCACTTTCACCTAGAAACTCCATTCACACTTTTTATTATTCAGCTTACTGTGGAAACACATGCTGGAACGTTTTACTTTGAAATGTTTTGTAGTTTCTGAGTTATTTAACTTAAACGCCCAATGCATTCTCTATGGCAATAGCACAAAACTAGTCCTACATACTTAAACATACCAACCCCATTCTAGCCTACTTAGGTTCATCTTACGGTGGACAAGTTTGCCTGAAAAATAATCTTTGAAAGGTGTCATCAAATATAGTGCTTTCAAATTTGAGACTTTTATAATGGGGCTCAATGGCAGATTTTGGCAAGTAAAGATTTGAGTGGGGTTTGAACCCACAACCTCCAGATCATGCAGCCAGTGTGCTAAGTCACTGATCTACTTGTTACCTGCCACAATGCAGTCTGCTGTTCCCTTTGAGTAACAACATTGATACAAAAATAAAATACAAAAAATAAAATAACAGGAGATTTGTCTATTGTTTCTTTTGCTGTTGTTTATCTCTAGACGTTTGAATGTTTATGAACCAAAAAGGAAACAAGTCTCTGGCTCTTCTGTCATTATCTATTCAGCCTATTTAGAACAGCATGCACAGTGGCTTGTAACAACTCATAATGTAATAACTGCTCATAATGTAATAAGGGCTCAAAAAGGCTCATAATGTAATAAGTTAAATGTAATAAAAACTCATAATGTAATAATCAGCTCATAATGTAATAAAATCATGAGCGCATAACGTAATAACAGATTTTTCTATGAAAGACGTGTAATAAAAGTTCATAATGTAATAATGGCCCATATTGGTGAGAAAAGTCTTACACTGTCATTTGTATTACCTATGTTGACAACTGTAGACTTTCATATGGCCCATATAGTCTTACACTGTCATTTTATTACCTATGTTGACAAATGTAGACTTTCATATGGCCCATACTGTAAATTCTTACACTGTCATTGTTATTACCTCTGTTGACAAATGTAGACTTTCATATGGCCCATATAGTCTTACACTGTCATTGTTATTACCTCTGTTGACAAATGTAGACTTTCATATGGCCCATATAGTCTTACACTGTCATTTGTATTACCTCTGTTGACAAATGTAGACTTTCATATGGCCCATACACTGTCATTTGTATTACCTCTGTTGACAAATGTTTTGTTGTACGAGGTTCATTCGTTGAAATGTAAATTTTGCATTTCAACAGTAAAGTAATTTCACAATTTACACTGTAGGCAATAATTAATAAAGGTATGGCACCAGCCCAAAGCTATGGGGAGCGATTATGTTTTGCACTCTGAGTGTGTGTGAGTCAGTTTGTTAACAGCTAATCTCCAGCACCATTAACCCGGTCGATGCCAAATTTTGCACACACACTCCCTGGATGCCAACGATGAACCTCTGCCCCAACATTTCCAGAACGGCCTGTACAGCACCACACATTTTTTTATGCCCTCCGAGACTATGGACTTTAGCCTTTCGCTTTTCCGTGATTTTCACCTTTTTTTCAAATCCTCCGAAATCGTGAAAAACAACATACTATAGTATGCCCTCCGTGACCATGGACTTTAGCCTTTCGCTTTTCTGCGATTTAACCTTTTTTCAAATCCTCAACAATGATGAAGAATCGCGCACTATAGCGTGCCACTTAATGACCTTGACCAATATCAATGACCTTGAGCAATATAAATGACCTTCAATAAGACTAGTAAATGACCTTGACCAGTATAAATGACCTTGACAAGTACAAATGACCTTGACCAGTATAAATTAACTTCACCAGTATAAATGACCGTGACCAGTATATGACTGTGACCAGTATAAATTACCTTCATGAGACTAGTAAATGACCTTGACCAGTATAAATTACCTTCATAAGACTAGTAAATGATCTTCACCAGTATAAATGACCTTGACCAGTATGCGGTCCGTGACCATGGACTATAGCCTTTCGCTTTTCCTTGATTTTCACCTTTTTTTTAAAATCCTCAACAATGATGAAGAATCACACACTATAGCGCACCGCTCAATGACCTGAGACCATGGACCAATGAACCATGTAAATACAACACATTGAGCAGGGCACTGCAGGGAGTTGAACCCCGTTCCGGTAAACCAGAAGTCCGACACCAGTGCCTTAGTTTTTGTGTTGTTGTTCATTTACAGGTCCAGGTGTGCATACGCATGTGCGCCTCTGCGTGTGTAGGTGCATGTGTGCATGTGTGTGTGCACGCTTCAATGACCACTGTTGGACCCCATGGGGATCAAGGACCTCAGGGAGCCACCCATAATTCACAACGGTCACAGCGAACTCAGTTGCATCACAACTGGTGGCCAACAGTCGTAACCAACACTGCCGCCGACCGACAGGAGAATACCGTGACACAGTGGTATCAGACCAACCACAATCAGCCAGCCCTCAAACCAAACCCTTCGACATAGAAGAACTTGAAACTGCAATGGGAAAGACCTGGCTCGTGGGGATGCTGAATACATGCATGGCACAGAAAACCATCCCTTCTGTCTGGAGAAAGGCCAAAGTGGTTGCAATCCCCAAACCTGGCAAAGACCCATCATCCCCAAAGAGCTACGGACCCATTTCCCTCCTCTGCATCACCTACAAGAGAGGCTGCTACTCCAACGCCTCATGCCACTCATAGACACCAAGCTGACTAAAGACCAAGCTGGTTTCCGTCCTGGCCGCTCCTGTGCTGGACAGAGCTCAACCTCACCCAACACATTGAGGATGGGTTTGAGGGAAAACAAATAACTGGAGCAGCAACTGGAGGGCGAAGCAAGCACGCAGGCAGCTTGTGCCTGCCTGCGTGCCTGCCTTCCTCATGTGGAAGCTGCATAGTTGAGTTTGTGTGTGTCTTTCTTTTTCTGTCTTTCTTTCTTAGGACGAAGTTCAAGGTAGACGCCGTTGGAAGGCTCAACACAAGCCGATGCCCCTAGAGATCCATCCCAAAGCTTCCCTCAGGGAGCCCAGCAAGCCAGCTAGCCAGCAAGCCCGCCCAGTCAGCCAACGCAGCCAGCCAGCTCCGCCAGTCAGCCAGTGTAGAAAGTCAGGCTGCCAAGCCAGCGCACATCAGCCCTTGCAGTCAACCATTGTAGCCATACCAGCCTTGCTCAGTCAGCTCAGCCAGGCCTCTCTCTCGAGGCCTGGCTCTCTGTCTGCCTGGCCCGGTCTGCCCCGCCCTGCCTTGCAGCAACAGAACCAGCCTTGCTGGCAAGCCAGCCAGCTCAGAATACGAGCTCAGCAAGCCAGCGCAGCTGGCAAGCACGCAGTTAGTCTAAACCAGTTTCAGACAGGCAGGCCAGGGCAGACAGACAGGAAGACCGAGGCGCCGAGGTAGGCAGACAGGCCAGGAAGGCAACAAAGTGCAGGCAGGGGGACTATCCGGCCTAAGGCTGCGCTGCAAGGGTTGGAGCCTGGCTTGCTCCTGCTGGTCTGGGCTGAGTGGCTGTGGCTGCACAGTAAGGCTGCAGTAACCTAGTCTGGGCTTGTTGCTGCACTGGCTTGCTCAGCTCACATTCTGAGCTGGCTGGCTTGCCAGAAAGGCTGGTTCTGTTGCTGCAAGGCAGGGCCCCAGACCGGGCCAGGCCAGGCAGACAGAGAGCCAGGCCTCGAGAGAGGCCTGGCTGAGCTGACTGAGCAAGGCTGGTATGGCTGCAATGGCTGACTGCAAGGGCTGATGTGCTCTGGCTTGGCAGCCTGACTTTCTACACTGGCTGACTGGCGGAGCTGACTGGCTGCGTTGGCTGACTGGGCGGGCTTGCTGGCTAGCTGGCTTGCTGGGCTCCCTGAGGGAAGCTTTGGGATGGATCTCTAGGGGCATCTGCTTGTGTTGAGCCTTCCAACGGCGTCTACCTTGATCTCCGTCCTAAGAAAGAAAGACAGAAAAAGAAAGACACACACAAACCCAACTATGCAGCTTCCACCTGAGGAACCAAGACCAAAAAAAGAACTAAGCATCACTTGGGATGGTCACAAACTCTCCAACCATAACCACCCCATGTATCTTGGAATAACACTGGACAGGACACTCTCCTTCAAAAAAAGTCAACACCCCCAATAACCTCCTGTGAAAACTTGTGAACTCCAAGTGGGGCGCAGACCCACAAACAATCCGTGCAACTGCCATGGCTCTGTCTTTATTTACAGCGGAGTATGCCTGCTCAAGCTGGAGCCGATCACGTCACACCAAATTGTTTCGACACAACCCTAAATGACACCTGTCGCATCATCATGGGATGCGTCAAGACAACACCTGTCCCCTGCCTTTATGCGCTAGCCGGCACCTCCCCCTGCACATCAGACGACTGTGTATCGCACAAGATGAATGGAGAACACAGGAGATAGACAGTGAAGTTGGGGATGAACGAAGGAAAGTCTGGAATGAAATGATAGAGAACACCTCACATACACATAGTTTCTCTTTATTCCCCGACTCTTTTTTTCCCACTCTTTTTTTCCCGACTCTTTTTTTCCCCCGACTCTTTTTTTTCCCGACTCTTTTTTTCCCTGACTTTTTTTCCCCAACTCTTTTTTTCCCTGACTTTTTTTCCCCCGACTCTTTTTTCCCGACTCTTTTTTTCCCGACTCTTTTTTCCCGACTCTTTTTCCCCCCCCCCCCGACTCTTTTTTTCCCCGACTCTTTTTTTCCCGACTCTTTTTTCCCGACTCTTTTTTCCCCCGACTCTTTTTTTCCCCGACTTTTTTCCCCGACTCTTTCCCCCCCCCCCCCGACTCTTTTTTTCCCCCCGACTCTTTTTTTCCCCGACTTTTTTTCCCCGACTCTTTTTTCCCGACTCTTTTTTTCCCCGACTCTTTTTCCCCTGACTCTTTTTTTCCCCCGACTCTTTTTTCCCCCGACTCTTTTTTCCCGACTCTTTTTTCCCCAACTCTTTTTTTCCCCCGACTCTTTTTTTTCCCAGACTCTTTTTTTCCCCCAACTCTTTTTTCCCCCAACTCTTTTTTCCCGACTCATTTTTCCCCAACTCTTTTTTCCCCGACTCTTTTTTCCCCAACTCTTTTTTCCCCGACTCTTTTTTCCCGACTCTTTTGATGATGATGAGATGATGAGATGATGATGAGATGATGAGATTATGATATGATGATGATGATGATGATGAGATGATGATGAGATGATAAGATGATGATGAGATGATGATGAGATAATGATGAGATGATGAGATGATGATGAGATGATGATGATGATGATGATGAGATGATGATGAGATGATGATGATGATGATGAGATGATGAGATGATGATGAGATGATGATGAGAAGATGAGATGATGAGATGATGATGAGATGATGATGAGATTATGAGATGATGATGAGATGATGAGATGATGATGAGATGATGAGATGATGATGATGATGAGATGATGAGATGATGATGAGATGATGAGATGATGATGAGATGATGAGATGATGAGATGATGATGAGATGATGATGAGATGATGATGAGATGATGAGATGATGATATGATGATGAGATGATGAGATTTGCTAAATTGCAAAATTGCCCATTGCAAAGAATTGCAAAAAAATAGCATGAAAAATGATGATGATGAGATGATGATGATGAGATGATGATGATGATGAGATGATGAGATGATGATGATGAGATGAGATGATGAGATGATAATTGCAAAATTGCTAACCATTGCAAAAAATTGCGAAATAAAATTTGCATTTAAAATTTGATGATGAGATGATGAGATGATCAAAAAAATTGCTAAAACATTGCAATTTTTTTTTTTGCAAAGGGTGAATTGCAATGTTGTGTCACTTTGCCCTGGCTGAGCTGGGAAGGCTGACAAAGGGTGAATTGCAAAGTTGCAAATTTGCAAAATTGCTAACCATTGCAAAAAAATAAAAATGTGCGGAAAAAATAATAAAACTTTTTTTGATTTATTTATTTATTAATAACTGACCCTCCCTTCCCCAGGCTGTGGTTATATTATATGTACCCCACTGTAAAATGACCCTCTCCTCCCCAGGCTGTGGTTCTATTCTATATGTACCTGTACCCCACTGATAAATTACCCTCCCCTCTCCTCCCCAGGCTGTGGTTCTATTCTATACATAGGTACAATTTTTTTGCAAAAAAATTTGCAAAAGAAAATTTGCAAAAAAAAAAATTGCAAAAAAAAAATGCAAAGGGTGAATTGCAAAGTTGTGTCACTTTGCCCTGGCTGAGCTGGGAAGGCTGACAAAGGGTGAATTGCAAAGTTGCAAAATTGCAAAACATTGCAAAAAAATTGCAAAAATTTGCAAAAATAAAATTGCGAGAAAAGATTTGCAAAAAAGAATTTCCGAAAGAAAAACGCAAAAAAGAAATTGCAATATTTTTTTGTGAATTGCAAAGTTGTGTCACTTTGCAAAAAAATGTGCAAAATAAAATGTGCAAAAAAGTATTTGCGAAAAAAAAATGCAAAAAGAAATTTGCAAAAAAAACCCCAAAAGAAATGTGCACATTTTTTTTGTTGCAAAGGGTGAATTGCAAAGTTGTGTCAGTAGTAGGAGAGGGCAGAATTTTTTCCAATGTTATTGTAATTTCTGCTTATTAATATGAGGGCAGATTTGTGGGCGTGGCACCTCGTCCATTTTGTTTTTTGTTAGGAGGTGGGCGTGGCGACCAATTTGTTTTTTCCCCCCTGTTGGTGGGAGTTTGAAGGAACATGTGCTGTCAAAACAGGTGTGGGGGGGTGTCTGGGACCCCCGGGGTGTGAGAAGGGGAAACTGAGAGAGTGTAGAGTGTGAAAGAATAAGTGTTATCTCAGATGTTTTGTATCTAAAGAATAGCATTGATGTCAACTTCAGACAGACCAGACCACAAGCACCTTTTAAAATTAGAACCTAATTTAAATCTCAGGGGGTGTGCCTGTCTACGTCATCCTGGGCGGGGGTTAGGTTAGGGATAAAGGTCTAACGAGTCTGTGTGTGTGTGTGTGTGTGTGTGTGTGTGTGTGTGTGTGTGTGTGTGTGTGTGTGTGTATTACTCATCAGCTCATTGTGAATTTTTTTCTCATCATGGAGGCTGTAGATATTTTGAAATACTACAAGGATATTTTTTGTGAGATTTGTAACGCAGACACAGACTATGTGTTAAATTTGTTATACGAGGCAGAAGTAATCACATGTGTAGACCGCAGAGTAATGACAAGATTGATACGAAATGGAGCTGATGCATTTGGGGTGATTTATACAAAAATGCGTGAATTTTCTCATTCTGTCCGATTTCTTAACTTAGTTCTATCAGATGCGCGATTGATTAAACATTATCCCCGTATGTTGGATATATCCTATAATCTGCAGACTATGTGTGAATCTGGTCTGCGTTGTGATCCTGTGTCTGACACACTAAATGATAGTATGATTATTTTATGGTTAAAAGTTGATGGCATGCTGATAGATGGGAATTTTAAAGAGAGATGTTACTGCTGGCAATTAGACAGCTAATGGGTGTGTGTGTGTGTGTGTGTGTGTGTGTGTGTGTGTGTGTGTGTGTGTGTGTGTGTGTGTGTATGTGTGTGTGTGTGTGTGTGTGTGTGGGGAGGGGGGGGGGGGGGGTGTGTGGGGTGGGTGTGAGTGAGTCATGTATAGTGATGTAGATTCACCCACATTTCCTTCCTGACTCCTTCACCTGTGTCTGAAGGCCTGAATAGAATATCTATTCTCTGCACTGCATGAGGTCCGCATAGGTGTTTAATGATTATGCAACAGTCGTTAGGAGCCATTTGGTTAGCTGGAGGTGGAGTTTATTTTGGCAGAGGATATAAGGCGTACCTTCTTTTTAGCTCATTCTATCAGAACAGCAAATGCTATGCTACTGAGTGTACTGGTCCACCACAGACTGAAGTGAAACTCTATTCTGTACGTTGACGGCGTGTCTCTGCTGTGTTCGTGATCACTTTAGTGATCTTTACTATTGGATCCGTGAACCATTTGTATCCAGCTGGCAGAATGGTGTTCATTGAGAAACTAAAAGGGTAAGTTTTTCGTTATATTTCATATGTCAGGATGCAAGTTGATTTACCGTAACATATATGTGTGTGTGTGTGTGTGTGTGTGTGTGTGTGTGTGTGTGTGTGTGTGTGTGTGGGGGGGGAAATGTCAATTTCTATACTATCCTTATGAAACTAAACACTGTTTTCTCAACCCCAGCTAGTTCACGAATTCATCTCGTCGATGAAAATCGGTCATCAGTTTCCGGTCCTGTACCCCCCGTTCAACGTACACAGGGGAGGTTGTCGTTGAAGAAAAACCGTTCTGCCCATCTTATTGAGATTAACAACGCATGTGACAAAATCAACCAGCCGAAGAGGCGTAAGACAGGTATGTTTCATGATGATTTGTTCATGTTGTACTGGATATATATATATATATAGGATACTGTTAATATTAATATAGTTATTATATAATGAAATAAGTGGTGTAAATATAGTGTCCGATCTGTTAATATAGTGTTCGTTCTATTAATATCATTACAGATGCTGTGAACACATCTACACCATTTCCTCTGAGAGATACGGCACCCCATGCGTTGACTCCACCGAGAGCACTCCGTTTCGATTTGACTGCTCTACGAGATGACATCACGACGCTGCAACACGCACTAGAGGCTAAAAGACAGGAGATCATAGACATTACAATCGCCCTCGCCGAAAAATTGGACGATCTTGAATGTATCATACTTGTGGAGCAGACAGCCGATGAACACTCATCAGGACCTCCGAAACCTGTAGCTAATCCTGAACCGATTCCTCCCACGATTCCTGTCACAGTAAGTCCGTCTGTAGACGTACACTCTAGCACACATGAATCTGTGAACATATGTGTAGGCAACCGCTGTGTTGATGTTGCGCCTGTTGGGAAAATCATACATGTTGATGTTCATAGTTCTGATATAACTGAAACCGTGGGGTGTAGTGACATTATAGAAAATCATGTGGTTGACTGTGTAGATGTGGTGAATTCTACTGAGAGCGAGGGGGTGGGAGATGTCGAAAACCATAACGATTCGACCATTTCTGTAATTGTGAATGAGGCTATAGCCGCAGCTGCCGCTCCTATGGTTGCAAAATCTCTTAATTTTGTACATACCGAGGTAAGGGAGGCTGTTTCAGGCGCTGTGTCTACCTTGAAGGGGTATGCCTGTGACTTAATGCACAAACAGGCAGACATGATTATAGCTGGTGTAGGGTCCGTACTATCTGAGTGTATCAAGAAACAGAACTTAGAATTAACCCTTGAATTTCGTAAGATATATGCAACAGTTATATCCATACTAAAACATGGATCTGTGTCTATGGATGTATTGACAAAGATCGAACAGCTTCTAAGGCCTAAAATGAACAAGCTGAACAAAATGGGTAAAATGTGATCAGTTGTAATCTATAATTACATATGTATACACATTAGTACGTGGTATTTTCCTGGATCATATCACGATATATATATATATATATTATTTTTTTTCTACATTCTTCTGATTGATTTTTATTTTTATTTCTTATTTTTTTTGTTAATCTTCTACGTATTATCTACTCAATTTCATGCCAAACCACGAATTCAGTAAATCTATATATATGTACATATATAGTGTATGGTTTAAAAATTAAATAAAATTAAAAACACATCTTTATCTTGGTAAATAATGTGTATTACACACTGACATATTTGTGTGCGTGTATCAGTTAGATTATAGATATCGGAATATTATTTATCATGGCTGATCATCTGATTGGTGATAGCTATATAGGCGAGGGTTTAGATCCTATATTGGCCGCATACGATGTTGAGGCTATGCATTTATGTCGTGAAAATGAAGATAGAATTGCAGATATACTTAGAAGATTACAGGAAATATCTTCTGATGACTCAGACAGTACCGTCTCGGCCTCGGAGTCAGCAGAAGAAATGTCTGATTCTGACTCTGAGACTGTGTCTATGGTAGAGTTAGACTCTGACCTGTCTGGCGTAAATGTTTTGCCAAACAGCCCTGAATCGGTTGATATGACCGTACATAGCGTTATTGTACCCTCAATTAGTGTTATACCGGTGGCCGTACCTACATTACAGACAGGAGCAGGGGTGATCAGTCCCTGTACCAGCACTGCAGATAACTCAACTGACGTGGGTCAGTCCGATTTTAGTGTATATGTATCAAATGTACCCAAATTTAAGGGGAATACCGTAAGAGCGGCTATAAGTTTTGCGGATATTCCATGTGAGAATTTGGAAATTTTGGGGAGGCTGATTAAGGAGCGTATTTCAGAGCCAATTAATAGAGCCCTAGAGCTTTCAACCCCAGGTTCTACCTTGAATGTGACACTTGACGGCCCATCACTGGCTAGTGGGGTACATACAGTAGTTATGAGCGACACTCCTGATATTGCTGATGCATTTCTGGAAGAAATCATCAATGTTGTGCAGAGCAATGAAACAATTATGGGGGACTCTGATTTATCCATGCGAATTGACATTGCTCATGTGTTCAGCGGAGGTGGCCGTGATCGACAACCCCTTGGTGGAATTCCATATGATAAGATACGGTCTGTAAGAGTTAGGTCTGGTGCACTGTACAACCCATTTAATACGGATAACATATGTTTTTCACTATGCATTGCTAAATATATGAACCCTCATATGGCCCGTGCGTCACTACGCCAGATTGCAGTAGATATGCATACAAGCGTTGGTCATGACATCAATCATAAAGTATCACTCAGTGACATTTCGGCCTTCGAGATTAAGCTGGGGGTAAAGATAGTTGTTTTTCATCATACTGACGATAATAAACAGTTGACCTTATTCAGGACATCTGATCGTAATAAAGAGGGTGAATCAGTTATACAACTGTATTTGCAGGATGATCACTACTGTCTCATATTAAAACCACATAAGTTTCATGGTACATCTTATGCGTGCAACGCATGTTTTGCAGGGCATAACGATAGGACGAAACATAAATGTCCTACGGTTTGTGGCGTTTGCTATACTGACTGTGCAGCGCATCCAGGTGTTCGTAAAACCTGTGAAGTATGCAATCAGAAATGCAAGTCGGACTACTGTTTCGCTCAACATAAGCTGCTGTCGCCTTTAGTGAACTTTGTATCGTGTCAAAAAATGGTGTGTTGTAAAGAATGTGGGGAGGTTTACCCACAGATCGGACAAAAACGGAAACTAGATGACAAGACATACGTACGAGGTCATACATGTGCTGTGCGGACCTGTAAACACTGTAGGGAGGCATTACACACTGGTGGTCTGCATCAATGTTTTATAAGCAAACCTAAAAAAAAGAAACAACTCACAGACAAATACATTGTATATGACTTCGAAACTCAGGTGATTCGAGGCGTACATGTACCTAACTACATATATGCAATGAGTCTAGACGGAGTATATTCTTTCGAAGAGTACGGTGTAGGCTGTGTGACAAAATTTGTAGACTACTGCAGACAGCCTCTATTTTTAGAGTACGGCTTCATTGCTCATAACGCAGCAGGTTTTGATAACCACCTAGTACTGAAAGATGTAATTAAGAGGGGCATTATGTTCCAGACTATTATACGCGGTGCAAGAATCATCAGTATGACCGACCAATATTTTGCTCAGCGTTGGGTTGATAGCTACAGCTTTCTTCCTATGAGATTAGCTGACACACCGTCTGCTATGGGATTTCAGGATCTGTGTAAAGGCTTTTTCCCTCATAAATTCAACATACCCCAGAACCAGAATTACGTAGGTGAATATCCGCATCCTCGATACTACGGATATGATCAAATGCGTATGCCAGACAGAAAAGCATTCACGGCATGGTATGCGACGGTGAGCGGTATGACATTTGATTTTAGAAAAGAGCTCGCTTTATACTGCAAGAATGATGTACTGGTTCTACGAACGGCAGTGACGAAATATAGAGAGGCATTCACTCTAATAACTGGTCTGGACGCATTCAGTTATGCTACATTAGCGAGTGCGTGTATGGGTGTTTTTAAGTCTAACTTTCTGACAGAGCGTACTATAGCTCTGACTTATGAAGGTGCCTATCTAGGATTGGACAAAACATATTCTACTGTTTCAATCCAATGGCTCGAATATCTGATCTATTCTGAGAAATTGAGCATTCAACATGCTTTAAATGGGGGAGAATGTAGATTTGGTCCATACTCCGCTGATGGTTATGATAAGGATAAAAACCGTCTTTATTCGTTCCTTGGTTGTTTCTGGCATGGTCACTGTGATTGTACACTAGCGAGTGACTTCAATCCGGTTACTAGAACGACATATGGAACACTATATCGACAATTTTTGAACAGAAAAAAATATTTAGAAGATGAGCATCATGTCGAATATATTCCTATTTGGGAGTGTGAATGGGCAGAGATGAAACGGTCAGACCCCGATGTGCAGGGTTTCATTGAAAATGTGTACATACACCCCGAACGATTGAATCCTCGTGATGCGCTCTTCGGTGGACGAACAACCGCTGTGAAACTGTTCCATGAAGTCAAGACGCCTACCGCGAAGACAATGTATCTGGACGTTACCTCATTGTATCCATATGTTCAAGCCAGAATGCCTTACCCCGTGGCACATCCTGTGATTATTCTCAAGGATTTTGCGCATATCAGTACGTACTTTGGCTTTGCTAAATGCTCGATTCTACCACCTAGGGGGCTATATCATCCCGTTTTACCGGTGAGAGCCCATGGGAAACTTATGTTCCCATTATGTGCGAAATGCGTTTCTGATTTAAATCAGGAGACAGTGTGCGCTCATACTGACAACGAGAGAATGCTGTCAGGGACATGGGTGATACTGGAAATTCTAAAGGCTCTTGATAAAGGCTATGTGATGTCGGATATCGTTGAGGTATGGCACTTCCCTGAGCAAACGAATGAAATGTTTAGTGGCTACGTCAAAACTTTCATGAAATGCAAACAGGAATCTAGTGGCTATCCACCAGGTGTCACAAGCGATGCCGAGAAAGAAAAATACATTGCCGATTACCAAGCTCACGAAGGTATTCTACTCGACCCCACTAAGATATGCGTTAATAAGGCTATGCGCAACTGTAACAAGCTCTTATTGAATAGCTTATGGGGTCGTTTTTGTATGCGCACTAACCTGGCTAAATGTGAGTTTGTGACCGACCCCGCGCGTTTTTCTCAGCTGTTATTTAGCAATGACTACGTTGTCAGTCAGTTCTACTTTATTACCGATAAGGTAGCTATGGTACAATGGACTCACCGCCATTCACAGGCAGGTAGATCGGCCGATGTGAACGTCTTTATAGGTGCGTTCACGACAGCGCACGCTCGCATGGTTTTATACTCACTCCTTGAAAAACTAGATCGTCGTGTGCTGTACACAGACACCGATTCGTGCATATTCACCTGTGAAGAAGGCGATTGGGTGCCTCCAGTAGGTCCATATCTAGGTGATCTAACTGATGAAATTAACAATGGATCAGGGGACGATTTTATTGTTAGATATATTTCTGGGGGTCCCAAATCTTACTGTTACACAACTAAGCACGGTAAAACGGTTGTGAAATGGAAAGGTGTAACGTTGAACCCAAATAATGCCGCAATACTCACACCAGACACACTACTGCGGCTGGTTGATTCGTTCATAGCTAATCAGAAGTCCCCCGCATGTGTTCATGTATCTACAAATACTATACGCAGGGACAAGAAGCATTTAGAACTCAGAAACGCTGTGGTGACTAAACGTGTCCAGGTCGTCTACGACAAACGCGTGCTGACTGATAATTATTGCACTTTACCCTATGGCTACTAGTCAGACAACTGTTATGGATGGTGTTGGATATCAGAACTCATTACAACATCCATTCTCAATGTTAGTCAGTGGACCTTCGAATAGTGGTAAGACCCATTTTGTATCTAGCCTCATAGAGAATATGGATAGGATATTTTCTGCTGAAATACATAACATTATCTATCTGTATACATGCTGGCAGCCACGTTTCGATCAGTTGCTGAAGATTCGCGATATTATTTTTATTAAAGGGATCCCTGAATCTCTAGCTGATGACAAGCTAATGCCTGTACACTCAAATAATCTGCTGATTATTGACGATTTGATGAACGAGGCATGTAATAATTTGGAAGTACAAAATGTGTTTACACAGTATGTACATCACAGGAACATGAGCTGTATCTATCTTGTACAAAATATTTTCATTCAGGGAAAAACCAGTAGGACTATTAGTCTTAATACAAATTATATGGTTTTATTTAAAAATGCTCGTGACACATATCAGATATCACTGCTTGCTAGACAGATGTACCCTGGTAATGTACGTTATTTCATGCAGGCATTTACAGATGCTACTAGTAGTCCATATGGCTACCTGCTTATTGATTTTAAAGCGGCTACACATGATACCTTCCGTCTCAGAACAGACATACTCTCAGACAGACCAGTTGTATACGTACCTAAAAAGTCTGCGAAATAGGAAAATATGTCTGCGAGGGTCCATAGAAATCTCATTATACTAGAAAGGCTATATAAAGCCCGACCTGCTATGCGTAGGGTTATTCTAAAGAATTCAGGCCCTGACTTCCTTAACACCTTATGCGAAATAGCTCTCAACATACTTAATGGTAAGATTCCATTAACTAGGAGACAGTACAATCAGTTACAGAAGAATAAGACACAGTTACGGACCCTAGCATCCAAAGCTATTAATGTTAACAGGAAAAAGAGACTTGTTAATCAAACTGGTGGAGCTTTTTTTCTACCGGCTATCGCAGCTGCAATACCATTTCTCATATCACTTTTTTCGCGTGGGTAACTAGCCGTCCAGTACTATGGACCAAATACAAAAAATGTTTATGGTCTCACAACGTGAGATAGATCGTTTGAATCATACATCAGCCACCCCAGCTTTGGATACGCCTATACGTAATGTTGCTGAAAGCGTACTAGACGGTGAAATACGACGACTCCTTCTCACCCCAAATATAGACATTCATGAGAAAGCGAAGAGATATTCGTCTATACTACAACGTTACCTCTCACTTGTAAGACAAGGAGATAATGAAAAGAGCGTCCTCACACTAACAAAGCCGCAGGCCATCGAGACTGTTATTGGCGACGATTTTATGGTGACAGATATCGTGAAGTATATGCCAGAGCGTAGCAAGAAGAATGCAATGCATATTGTAGACATCCTGTCTAAATCTAAAAATCATATTACGTGGGACCCCCAGGGTGAGTTGATCATAGACGGTAACCCTGTAGTAGGTTCTCATGTATACGATCTACTAAAAAGTATAACGACATCCCATCGTGTGTCTGATGATAGCAGACCAGCCGGTTGGGATGTATTTCTAAGAAAAATAGCAGCTCTGAATGTTCCGGTATCTGTTATACCTAATTCTAAAGTAAAACGTGAAATTATGGCTTTGAGGGGGGTTGCCAATTCCCCCGATGATCAGTCGAGGGATAGTAGTGCTGAGATAACCCCAAGGGTAAAGACCAGGGGTAGACGTGCATCTGCTCCATGGACAACATACTGATATGTCATACCTTATCCCCTTCTTATTTTTATGTTTTACGAAATATGTTTATGCTTTCTTTTCTTTTTTTTCTCCTTTATTTTATTTTATTTAGTTTTATATCATGTTTTGTTTTAGTTTTATGCCTCTGGTACTGTGTATGTATACGTCTTATGCTACAATGTTGTCTATGATATGGTCTTAAACTATGATGTATTACTATCTACGATCTGATTTCGTTTTACTAACTGTGTAAATAATGTGTCTATATCTATGTCACTCTTTTTTCCTAAATAAAATAATGATTGTAAAAGCCACAGAAATGTTTCATTAGACTTTAATACCATAATCATCGGTGTGTGTGTGTGCGCACGCACACACACACACACACACACACACACACATACAGTTACATTCATCGTCTAGCATACTGTACACATGTAGATGTATGGCCCCTACATAAGTGGGGGCGTATTCGCTTAACAAATGAACATACCATTATGTCATTACATGAGAGAAAATCTGAATACAATTTTAAAACACTGTGGTAGGATAGTCCGTTCTGAATATTACTAAGAAAAAAAATACAATGTTCGCCACAGGTAGTGGCCTGTAAATCCTGTACCTGTATTGTTGAATAGGATATCTTTACACAGTTCTTACACAGAAAATTAAATATAGTTTTAGGGTATTCTGCGTATGTCGGGGGGTGTCCAAGAGAATCAAAAAAATATCCATGTTTGTCATACGTGATATAGATTGCCAGCCAATGTGTGCCTGGTAATGACGATGGATCTGTATTTATAACAGCTAACATTGGTAGATTCACAATCAACCCTACTGGTAACTCATCACACGCTAATACACCTAAGGTGTGTGTCCTCCTATCAAGCATTTTTACAATCACCCCGTGAATTTCCAGAGTATTCATGTCCAAGTCTCTCAGTGATGCTGTTTTAATAATGGTCAATTAATACCTGTCTCCTCCCAGAGATCTCAACGATTGAATCAAAGACAGCGTAACATATCAGATTAACCGTTCGGGGTAATGCAGCTCGGAAACGGGCCTCCAACCGGACGTTCCCCGAGCGTATGAGTGAAATATGTGAAGCAGAACCTCCATCGGCCTCCAGATTGAAGCAAAATAAAGTGTAACCATCCCCAAAATCTTTCCTAGTTATGCTCAGAGGCCGATCTTTCAGGTATCTCCCTGTAGCATCAATCATCTGGAAGTATTCCCGGGCGTAGTGACCGTTAGCGAAATCAGGCTGAAATGGTCTTGATGGATATGCTTGACCATCAGCATGTATGCATAAATACTCAAGATTGTAATGATGAAACAGGAATGGATTACGTTTATAACTCCCTGTGAATCCTTCATTATCAACGAAAGCTATGACAATGAATTTTGGGATCTGACCAAGAAACAGATTTTCCTGATTACACACCCTAGTTCCAGCCGGTATGGAGAAGTTTTTTAAACACACCCTGTTTATAGGGTATTTTGCATTAGTATGCGTTATAGCTTTAGCATGTGCTAGTCTGACTCCAGGTGCAACAGACACCTTTTTTACGTAGAGACTAGCTGATACGATTTTTAATTTGAATCCTTCAGCAGCATCGTCAGCCATTACACAGAACTCATCTTTCGCGCGGATGAATTTAATCTTAACATCGATACCATTTATCAATAGTTTTTCCTGGAAAAACATGTCGGCATGGATCGGAGCAATTAACTCAACAATCTTGCTTCGTGCTGTGTATGCAGCCCTCCGAGTTAATCCAGTGTTTGTTCCACCGGGGTCGGTTTCGTCCATTGACCCTGGTGAGTCTTTAATGAATAAACCACACCCGAAATGTGTGGTCAGGGTGTCCGTAATTCAGAAGGCACTCAATCATACCTCGATATGGATAGGTCGAACTCGAATGTGTTATTAGCGTATCCCCTAGCATGATATCTACTTGCGAGAAGAGAGTACATCCGGGATAATTCACTAATCCTACTTTATCATCGTTAGCAATATCCGTTCCGTCACGTTTTGTAATCTTTGCCTGTACAAGAATATACGTGTTGTTTAAATCCATATATTCCTCGCTACTACCGGTAACGTAGAATTCTATAGGACCTGTATCCGTTATTGCAGAAACTGGTGGAATTTCCTGATAGGTACTCCTATCAATCGATATTTGTGTTAGAGGAACTGTGTAGATATCCAGTTCCGTTTTGACACATGTCTCCGACATATTATGAAGAAGAGACATGATACCGAATCAGTGGTCTAAAAAATGTCTCTATTAAAGTTAATCGTCTGCACACTCCTGCGGCGTTTTGGTTTTGGTTTCTTACCCCCTCGACCTGCACTTTTATGTGTTTTCCTCCGGTTCCCTAACAGTAGGTCACGCCCCTGGAGTCCTTTTGGGGGACGTTTTACACCCCTTCGTCTGTTAACCACGAAACCGGCCCCCTCTTGTCGTGGATCTGTAACTCGGGATACCAGTCTTGTTACAACGTCACTGGCTATATTCTTCGCAGCTGTTTTAAGGTGAGGTCTAGCTATATTGAATCCACGCCGTAGTAGAGGCAGAGCAAAACGAAACAAATTTCTAAATACGCCACCAATCCCAGCTCCATATTGGGTAGGTGAGCCTGCAAAACCAGGTAGTCCACATCCGGCCTGGTTAGTATAGTATTCCATATATCGCCCATCATCAGCTATGTACGGCACACCGAGCATCGTACTAACGTTTTTATTTTTATTTATTTTTTAAAACCTATCTAGAAAATAGAACGTACAGGTCTAAAGTGTAGTTTAACTATCACCTTCCCGTACGTGAAGCATACGTCGTGATTTTGATCGTTTTTTATAGAGATCTGAATGTCGTCTATGACCGACTTCGAGAGAGTTGTGTAGTGAGGTCTGTCGTACAGCAGAGTGACAATGTTGCGAGGGTCATCGGTAATATTTATACTCCGAAGAAGTGGTACATATGTATCGCCTACCCTCTGATAATCAACGATGTCCGTATATATAAACATACTATAACATCCTCCGTAAATATCCGCCGGGTGTGGCGCATATCCTATGCTGACGTGTATGGATGATGGTGGTTGTATCTGAAACTCCGCCATAGGTATAAATCCGAGGATGCGTGCTAGGCCTCCTCTGAATACAATGGTCGCTGCCTCGTCTCCGATAAAGCATACGCGATTAGTTATACCATCATACAGCATGGTCAGGGTCTTCGAATGCCTCATAATACGACTGTTTATTTCCTGTACGATTTTAGGTATGGTATCGTAATGACCAGAAGGTAAGTTAATTTTCACGGAAGTTCCACCCGATGGTTTGTTCAATGTGAGTAGAATTCGTCCATCTTCCTTAGAAAAGCTCACCCAGCTTTTAGGATACTGAACTTCAATGATCCCAACCTGATATGGCTGATTGAGTATAATAGGCTTAGCCAATTTTATCCGGTAATCCCAGATCTTATTCCCTGGGTATACATCTATTGACGCATTACTTGGCAATGTTATGTAAAATTCCTCTCCGCGAGCTGTATCCATGACGTCTGATAGGTATGTATCGTTGAACGTTAGCAGGTGGTATGGTCTATCTAGAGGTCAAGAGTTAGCATTTAAATGCTTGAAATATCAGTCTCCGGTATCCACGAATTAAATTTCTGAGGCCATCCAAGCCAACGTACATGGATGTATTTCACTCCACGGCGTTTTCTTGTACCGAGTATCTCCTCTATCTTATACAATTTTCTTTTACCCACTATGACACTCTGTAACTCTTTTTCGTAGAACGTACCACGTATATCTTCGTCTGCATAATCTTTCAGTCTGTATACAACCGGTGTTCGACCTAAACACTCTGTTATTATAAAGAGCTCATCTGTAAATGTCTGTTCATATCCTTTCCTGAATATACCACGATATTTTGATATCCTAACCGTATCCCCTACATTATATTTAAATATAGGGAATTGCGTCTGTTTTGTTTTATACAGATTGTTAAAGACCACCGCCTCATTATCTGTATCCACATTCACTGGAGCCATCTTTATGGAACGATGGTAGCTACTGTTATATGCTGTCACCAAATCCTGTAGAGAGTCGATATATCTCCGCGAATTGATGGCTGTTAAATACCTCCACATAACAGTTTTCAGTGTTCTGTTCCATCGTTCAATTATACTACATTTCGTTTCACTAGCTGTCGAAAAGTGTATGATATTGTGTTGTTGAATCATATCCTGAAACGACTTATTATAAAATTCCGTTCCCTCATCTGTTTGCAGCTTACGGGGTACCCTCCCTGCAGCTAGAATATCTTTAAAAGCTGATGTAACACACCTAGCCGTTTTGTTTTCAAGAGGCCGTACCCATGCAAATTTGGAGAAAACATCTATACATGTTAAGAGAAATCTCACTCCATCGTTTTCTTTAGAATACATAGACATATCTACTAAGTCTGCCTGAAACTGGATATCGATTCCACTAACCAAGACCCGATTTCTAGGGAAATGTCTAGCAGCCGGTGCGTGTAGGGTATATGCATCCTCCCCCGCTAACCATTTTTTTACATCGTCTATTTTCACTGGGTTATCCACGTCTTTTTTAACCCCTGCAATCAGCTTGTCTACACCCCCTAAACCAGATGGGTTGCTTGGCTCATAATATAGCTTTCGTAGAGCTGTATCCATGATGACTGATAGATATCAAATGACAGAGACTCCGTAGCTCTTGAGTTTTTATTTCACATATTCTGATATGACATACACAACATCCACCATCATCGATACATAATGTCTTCAGGCATCAATGTTCATGATGCGGATCACCCCCCATCCATAGAAATACACTTCTGTCTAGTATACGTGTGATGTGATCCCCACCTTTAACTTTTACATCCTGGTCCAATCTTTCAATTATGTACGGCTCACCCCTCATTTCACTGAGTATAACCTCAGCAGCTCCAAGAAGTCTAGGTGGTATCACTGTTTTACCACTGGTTGCTAGTACAGCATATGCTAAAGCGTACGCCAGCATGGGCGTGAACAACAATACACATACATCGTCATAATGACTCTCAAAATAAAAAACGGGGGCCTCGTATAGACAACTATGATGCCTCTGCGAAGGGTGATCCACACGACAACCATAACATTCGTCCGTAAGCATACGGGCCAACACTTTCTGCACACATAGACCTATAACAGCTTTTAGAATGGCTACATCATCATGCTTTAAACACACATCTACCGACTGTGGCTCTATGAGTGAACATTCATCTATAGGGGTAGATGTGCCTACAGGTTCCATCAGAGACTCCCCAAACTCGGATATGTATGTGAGGTTCTGTGCGCCTAGATTCACGGCATATTCGTGGTTTAACCAATTGGTGGCGGCAGCTTCTGTGGAGCACTGTGCGTCTTCAGCTGAGGCTATCGCAGAATGCAACATACAGATCTCTGGAGACAGATGGTTCACAATGAGAGGTTCCACAACACTCTCCAGGGAGATGATGCTCGCAAGAGTATGATCTGTAATAACATAAGAAACCTGTTAGTATGATCTGTAATGTGGGAGGAAAAAAAACAAAACTTAGATTTCATCAGTAGACCCATATACGTATTATACACATAATTTCCTTCTTTTCATATTGTCAGAATGTTACATAGTATGCAATTTATTTTTACCCTATCAGATCGCATGTGTCCTCGCTGTTGGACCTTCTCATATGCAGGCATGTGAAGACAGGTAAACAGAGAACGAAAGCACCAATCTTCCATAGTATGGATCTGAACCAACCTCTAACGTTAGTATCGTCTAGAGACATCACAGACTCCGCAGACGGTTGAATGATAGGTTCCCTCACTCGTCGTTGCCTCTTCTTAGGTGCACCCATCTGGTCAGCAAGCTCGAAAATATCATCCTCCATATAAATAACAGGTGTGGTAGATACCATGCCAGATATAGTATCATCCATGATGAGAAAAAAATTCACATTGAGCTGATGAGTAATACACTCACAATGACCCCACTCTTTCTGAATAACCACGCAGACTCCTTAGACCTTTATCCCTAACCTAACCCCCGCCCAGGATGACGTAGACAGGCACACCCCCTGAGATTTAAATTAGGTTCTAATTTTAAAAGGTGCTTGTGGTCTGGTCTGTCTGAAGTTGACATCAATGCTATTCTTTAGATACAAAACATCTGAGATAACACTTATTCTTTCACACTCTACACTCTCTCAGTTTCCCCTTCTCACACCCCGGGGGTCCCAGACACCCCCCCACACCTGTTTTGACAGCACATGTTCCTTCAAACTCCCACCAACAGGGGGGAAAAAACAAATTGGTCGCCACGCCCACCTCCTAACAAAAAACAAAATGGACGAGGTGCCACGCCCACAAATCTGCCCTCATATTAATAAGCAGAAATTACAATAACATTGGAAAAAATTCTGCCCTCTCCTACTACTTGTGTCACTTTGCCCTGGCTGAGCTGATACATCAATGTATCAATTATAATATTTTGAGGGCATTACTAATGCTACCCAGTGAATTATTTTCTTCCAGACCACACCAGCAGATAAACATACTGTAATTCAGTCTGACAACATTTCTTACAGGAGTGGCTTAATGAGTGCCACAAGTGTTCTAGTCCTGTACAAACACAGTTATAAAATTACTGCTATAAACAACTCCAGCATACACTTTGACCAAGCTGGCTCTTTCCACAGCTAAAAACAGCTACTGTGCTACTGTAATAACGACAGATGGTTAACAAAGCTAATGAAATGTAGTCAGCACTGATTTATATCCGAGCTCGAAAGTATTCCTTACTACCGGTTAACACATTCCATGCTAGCCCACTAGTGGGGAGTGTTGTGCAGGTGCCAGAGAAAGTAAGTTTTCCATGGTATCCCAACGTTCAACACCTGAATTTATCATGATCCAAAATTTATATAATAATCCATTTTTAATTATGTTATTTGGATGTCCCTAAGGATCACGATCACTATTGCAATTTATTTTGAGTTAAATCATAGATTGACTGGCCTATTTATGTCATGTTTGTTAGTATTTTTTCTTTTTCTTGATCCATTTGGATCGACAAACTTAAATTTGTGTGCACAATCACAAGCTGAATTCCCTCCCAGCTATAGGTGGTCCTCTTTGGTGGGCTGTAGTTTGGACAGTAGTTCAGAGACTTGCCTAGATTATCTACCAACGACATCACAACAGGGATGTCGAGCTAAATTGCAAAATTGCTAAAATTTGCACAATTCTTTTTTGCAAATTTGCAAAGGGTGAATTGCAAAGTTGTGTCACTTTGCCCTGGCTGAGCTGGGAAGGCTGACAAAGGGTGAATTGCAAAGTTGTGTCACTTTGCCCTGGCTGAGCTGGGAAGGCTGATAAAGGGTGAATTGCAAAGTTGCAAAGTTGCAAAATTGCTAAATATTGCAAAAAAATTGCAAAGTTGCAAAATTGCAAAGAATTGCAAAAACAAATGCGAATTTGCAAAGGGTGAATTGCAAAGTTGTGTCACTTTGCCCTGGCTAGCTGGGAAGGCTGACAAAGGGTGAATTGCAAAGTTGTGTCACTTTGCCCTGGCTGAGCTGGGAAGGCTGACAAAGGGTGAATTGCAAAGTTGCAAAATTGGAAAACATTGCAAAAAATCAGAAAAAAATGCGAAAAATAATTTGCGAATTTTCTTTTGCAAAGAATTGCAAAAACAAATGCGAATTTGCAAAGGGTGAATTGCAAAGTTGTGTCACTTTGCCCTGGCTAGCTGGGAAGGCTGACAAAGGGTGAATTGCAAAGTTGTGTCACTTTGCCCTGGCTGAGCTGGGAAGGCTGACAAAGGGTGAATTGCAAAGTTGCAAAATTGGAAAACATTGCAAAAAATCAGAAAAAAATGCGAAAAATAATTTGCGAATTTTCTTTTGCAAAGAATTGCAAAAAAATGCGAATTTGCAAAGGGTGAATTGCAAAGTTGTGTCACTTTGCCCTGGCTGAGCTGGGAAGGCTGACAAAGGGTTAATTGCAAAGTTGTGTCACTTTGCCCTGGCTGAGCTGGGAAGGCTGACAAAGGGTGAATTGCAAAGTTGCAAAGTTGCAAAGTTGCAAAATTGCTACCCATTGCGAAAAAATAATTGCTAATTTTTTTTTTGCGAAAAACAATTTGCAAAAAAATAATTGCGATAAATGTGCGATTTTTTTAACTTTCTTTTCTGATTCATTTATTTATTAATAAATGACCCTCCCTTCCCCAGGCTGTGGTTATATTATATTTACCTGTACCCCACTGTAAAATGACCCTCTCCTCCCCAGGCTGTGGTTCTATTCTATATGTACCTGTACCCCACTGATAAATGACCCTCCCCTCTCCTCCCCAGGCTGTGGTTCTATTCTATAGGTACCCTGTACCCCACTGATAAATTACCCTCTCCTCCCCTCCCCAAATGCTGCTCTTTGTTTTATTATGAGGGGAACCCCTAATGACGCAGCCACGGTGCGGTGCGGAGCCAATCGTAACGCAGGTTTGCAAAATTGCTAAATATTGCAAAAAAATTGCAAAGTTGCAAAATTGCAAAGAATTGCAAAAAAAATTGCAAATTTGTAAAGGGTGAATTGCAAAGTTGTGTCACTTTGGCTCCTATTTTCCAAATATTTAAATACATTTGAAAACTTGTGAAATGGGACATTCTGCATAAGGAGTACTTTCTTCTTTTGGTACTTTAAGTACATTTTTATACCAATACGTGTACTTACTCAAGTGGATTTTGAATTCTGGACTTTTACTTGTAACAGAGTATTTCTATATTGCAGTATTGATACTTTTACTTTACCCATTAAGACCTGAGACTGATTCTACAAATGTCTACTGTTTCTATCTCAGTGGTTCTCAAACTATGTCATGTCAAGAACCACAAAAATGTAATTGGCTTCATCAAAACATATGTTGTTCCATGGACCCCCCCCCCCCCCCCCCAGAAGCAAAGATATTAAAAATGTTCACTGTGAAATAATATATATATATTCAAAGATTTGCACACATTTTCAAAATCTTTCAAAAATAGCAGATCTACAATCTTGTATCGCTGCACTCTGTGCCATGCTATGATCTTGTATATCTTCTATTTTTCAAAAGCTAAATTTTAAAATAATGGTTAAAGTGGTTTTATGGTGACACAGACACATTCCAGGTCTTAATGTAGCAGGTATGTATACATGTACATTTGTGATATATATATATATATATATTTTTTTTTATCCCACGATTTTGTAACCCATTTTTCACCCGTATCAATCATCTAATGTGATAATATGGGGGACAAGGGGAGAGCAACGGACTTGAACTCATGCTTCCTTCTTGCCTGAGTGTCCAAGTTGCTCCTTTACACCTGGCAGGGGGGAGTTTCCCTGGTTGGACGTAGCGTGTGGAAGGAACACGTTATTTCAACCAGTTCCTTTCCCCTCCATCAGGCGCCCCGGCTGGCCAGGGGGAGGCAGTTTAGTGACCAGGATTACTGCATGTTTTTTGTGAGGGTACCTACCCTAGGGGACACGGGGAGAACATGCAAACTCCACACAGAAAGGCCCTTTCGCCAACCCCGCCTTCGGGTATGGGCACTGATGACGCGGAGGAGGAAACACGCCGCCAGCGCCAGATATATTCTATATGTACGTCTGATTGTTGACTTACTGGAAACTGACAGTTGATATTTCCCTATGTTATGGCCAATAAATCTTGCTATTTTGAACTGAGGAGAATTAAGCACATAAAAAGCCTCAATTCTTGAATTAATGGAAAATGGGATCACATACAAACATTGCATGTAATGTGCTGGCAATTATAAAGCCCATGATTTTATGGAAATTGACCTACCAGTGCAAATTATCATATTCTAAAGAGAAAATACAGTAAAATGTAATGAACATACACATCCTTGTATATTATAGGCCACCGATATATGCTTTTTCCTCAAAGCCTCCAGTGTCATTGTGAGTTCCCCGCTGTCCTCCCTAGCCTATCTCCTGTGAAACAGCCTCTGACAGGTTTAGGGTTAGGTTACAGGGCCACTCTGAATCCTGACTTGCTTTCTCGACAAGTCTGTATCTGTATGCCAAGCTTCCTGTATACAATTCAGTATGAAACTGATTAAATGTCCCCAGGACATTGAGTCCCCATTTTGGTGTAAAAAAACAGGTGTGTGTTATTTAAATGAGTATGTTATTGAGGTCCCCATGAATCATGACTTCATGCACAGATCTGTGTGTATGCAAATTAAGTCCCCATAATCCACGGATTAATATAGGTCCCCAAGATGCATGGTCAGGACAAGTCTGTGAAATTACTTCATCCAATCTAGAATCTGAGGTGATAGTTGTGTTAAGGACCACTTCGCCACTATTAAACTTTTTCTGTGTGTTTTTTATCATTAGCATATATGCTAAAACACCCCGGTATATTATCATTGGTGGTCTGTAGCTCCGTGGGCGCACTTTCAAAGCTGTCTACCACCTACGTATTTGTCCCAAAGTGACGTAGGTGGTAGACCCTCGGTAGGCTATCAGAAACTACAAGGGAGCTGTGGACAGGTAGGCTTGCCGTAGCTATAGCCTAGCCGCGAAGGACATCCTCGTCTACACAACAACAACAACGAGTCAGTATATGGCTACCCCACGCCACAACAAACGAAAACAAAGAGTCAGTATGGCTACTCCATGGGAGTTTTTGGACGAGATAATTTTAAATACATATTGGCAGAATCTGCGTTAGGGTCGTTATATTATGAACCAGAAATATACGGAGGAAGGAATGCATTGACGGGGACAATGTGGATGTGTGGATTGATGCCTGCTGGAGCGACCTATAGCTAGTAGCTATAAGCTTTCCCTGGACCAGTACGTCACACACAAACTTTTCTGCCCAGAAAAAGCCCAGATAGTGTTGACTGTTTTACTGGGAACATGCGTTCAGGATGCCTCAACTAAACTGGAAGTTGCCCGATGGACCAAGAGGGACATTCAGATTTAAGTAAGTGTTCAATGTATTTACAGCTTATGTGTTGTGCGTGTCGCCACACCGTATTGTTTACATAAGTGGCTAGGCACGGCTTCAGTTTACACCTTTTCGGTGTTCATTCAACCATTCAATAATAAACTGTATGGCATGCCATCTGAAGCAATGTATTAGTTAGCCATGGGCATGGCTCACATGACGCTCTAGAGTCTAGCCCCACATGTGCCCTCTCCCTACACTCATTCTGAGCGTTCGTATGTTTCAGGACTAGCAATGTAAACATTCAAGTGTTATACCTGTGTCCATTCACTTCACTAGGTCAGCCCAGATGGGTACAGAATGCTGATGAAGCTGAAAACGTCTTTGATGGACTGATGGTGAGCCATACATACTCAACTCAAACTTTATACATAAAGCACATTACTGTATTTGCTGTATTTTGTTTGGCCCCCTAGAAACAAACAATTTGTAAATAAAAATAAACAATTTGTATAGCACCTTTCATGACATGCAGCTCAAAGTGCTTTACAGAACAATGGTGAAAAAAATTAACGCAAGGCATAAAACATTGAAATGGCAGTAATGCAATAGTGAGGACATGAATAAATCTAAAAGCAAGAGTCAGTGTATAAGTAGGTCTTGCGCTGTGCTTTAAAAATGTCTAGAGGCTGCCTGTCAAAGGTACAGTGGGAGTTTGTTCCACGCCATCGGCCCGTAGAAGCTGAAAACTGCTTCACTGTGTTTTTTTGTTGCCATTCGGTAGGCACATCGAGCAGGCCAGCTGTGTGGACCTGAGGGGGTGGTTTGGGACATATCTAGGCAGGCAGTCATGTAGGTCAGAAGGTCACAGATGCGAGACCATTGAGAGCTTTATAAACAAGTAAAATAATTGTAAAATCAATCCTAAAAACCGGAAGCCAATGCTGTGACACTTAGTTTTAGTTAAAACTCTGGTTGCCGCAAATTGTAATCTGTCAGTTGTTTTCTTTGGCAGTCCAGAATAAAGTGCATTGCAGTAATCAAGCCCAGAAAAATCATCTAGATGCATCATACAATATTTCTAAAGGTGAAAAAAGGCAATCTTGGTATTGGTAACATGATTGTGTGAATTAAATTCAATTCAGAATAATGACCCCCAAGTTCTTTACTGTACTGTTACTTTCTACAGTCAGGTTGCCAAGTCTGCTTATTATTATGATTGATATGTGATACTCAGTTGTAGCCTACCTACTAATTTGGTCAGTATTGTATCACATGAAACATACTGTACATAGCCTACACACCCCACCTATTCCATTCCAGTAATCCTTGAGTGCTTTCACCATTACTGACTCTACGTCTTCTCTCACCACAGCATGTGCGTCTGCTCCTGTCCTGGCCAGAAGCAGCTCCAGCGATGTGTCATCATGAAGAAAGCATGAAAAACCACCTGCCTCAGTGACCTATGACTATATCTAGTTTCTTAGTTTCCAGTTCAACCATAGACCCCTGTTTTTATATATATCTGTAGATTTATGTAAATCAGTACTATTAAAAGATAGTTGATTTGATGTCAAGTTTGTTTTTATTTTATCTCATGTAGGCGTATGGTATTTATACATTTTGACCAATTCCTAATACTCGTTGAGGCTCAAACTGTCATGATATTGCATCCAAGGCCACCGTGATACAAATCATTCACATGTCTGTTTATACAAACAAGACCACAATGGAAATAAGTGTGACTTTATGTCAGTGAATGTGTTTTATTGTACTGTAACATAAGGTTTAAAAAACAAGGCCACACAGGCAAAGTTTGTCCTCCTACTCAGATTTAAAAAATCGGACAGTGCAAGAATCCCAGAAGAAGGATCTAGTAAAAGTCCAGAATTAAAAATGTACTTCAGTAAAAGCACAACAATATTGGTAAAGGCTTAGGAGTAGTACATGTCTAATATTTGAAAATGAGATCAATTGATTGATTTATCAATCCAGATTGTGTTCAATAGCAACATACAAAGTAAATTGTATCTATATAATATACTGTATACTTGGGAGTTCCTTGAAAGCCACTTCTTCATCTCTTGAGTCGAAGACAGCCACCGAGACCTCAGCTCCTGCAATAAATAAAGTATTATGCAATTATGGGCCTCTGACCAATCATGAGACAATAATATGGTAACAATAAGGTTTTTCATTTTAGCAAAAATAAATAAAAATAGCAAATGGTGCCAACTCCACCAAGTGACGCACTGAGCTTGTATATCTGATATTTCTGAATAGCCAATGCAAATACAGATGCTTTCCCAGTTTTAAATGCTTTTATGTTTGGTTTGTAGTTTGCAGCTTGATATGGAAAAATGTAACTATCAGAGACACTCGGTATGTCAAATTAATTTATAGACGTCACAACAACAACCACGTGTAACAATAACAACCATGTATTTTGAAAGGAAATGCATGTGGTCTCCTCCTGTAATGCAATCGCCATCCATTATGTACACAGCATTGCAGCTTTAGTTTACGTCGACATACCTCTGTTCTGCAACTTCTGCTTCGATGATGATGATGATGTTCCGCGTCAATTCTTCCATTAGATTGCGGTCGAACTGGAAGATATCTGCGTTGGTGAAATGTCCACTGCACACCCACAGTGTTTCGAGTACAGCTGGGATTGCATCTGTACTTCATAACAAATAATAAGCCAGTCCGACGCTGCGCACGTTCGAAATCACTACTATTACGCTACTTACTTACTACCAGAGACTACTAACTACTATACCACCACTACTGCTGTTACTATTACTACCGCTAAATATTAGCTATTATTATTACTTCTATCGCTAACAACACGAGAAACTTTCAGCTTCCTGGGGGCTGCCTCACTGCCTGTCTGTCTGTCTGTCGCGCAATGCACTGTGGGTATTGTAGGAAATGAGATTACCGTGCCTCGGCTCATTACATGACTCGTTCTCCGCGGCGGTTTCGCCAAATGTTTTTTTTGTTTTTTTTTTCATGAACGGATATCATACTAAAGCATGACAAAGGCCATGTAATAGTGGCGAACTGATCCTTTAAAGATTTTTTTTTTAACTTGCCTGATTCTTTTCAGTGATGGCCCTGCTGTTTGTTCCCACACTTCATGAAAACAAACATGTGTGTGTGTGTGTGTGTGTGTGTGTGTGTGTGTGTGTGTGTGTGTGTGTGTGTGTGTGTGTGTGTGTGTGTGTGTGTGTTTTACATACTGTACATGCACACTTCTTTACAATGTGTACAATTACAAACAATCAGTAGGACACTGCAGGGAATTGAGTCCGAGTAAACCAGGAGAAAAAAAAGGCTATTGCATTTAGAGCTATTTACAGTTTGAAGAAAATGCACATTCAAATTCACACTCATTTACATTTCAACAGTATTTAGTCATCTCAGGTAACAAACATGAGCTGTCAGAGTTACACACTGTGAAAATAAATATAAAGTCTATATATACTGTATCTCTGCGCTGGAGGCTGACGACAGCTAGGGGAACAGACTCTCCTGAGGGCATTAAGCTGTGATGGAGAGATGAGTGAACAGTGAATGACATGTGGCACAGATTTCCCAAAGCTACGCACAACAAACGTGCCCTTACTCACCTTCTGTTACCCCCACTGATATTAACTTATTCCCTGGAACAGGCAAAGTAAAAAAATCACACCCGTGTGAAGTGAGGGGCGCTCTTATCATCGTACATCATCATGATGTCAAATATACACTATGACGTAAAATTGTCTATTCATTGTCAATGGGAATGTCATGTTTTCTATAGGACAAAGTTTGTGCACATACACCAAAAGGTAGCGCCCCTCAAAAAAATCAATATGGTTGCAGAATTATCTTATATCATTATGGTATGTGCATGGGTTGTGTATGTTTATGCGCATACAATCAACCCCAAATGCGGATTCTATGTTGAGGGTTCTAAAAGCACTTTCACTTCTGCCCATGCGGGGCGCCAAAAATGGGTATATGCCGTACAAATATTATTCCCTCCAGCTTCCTCGCATCCTGACGGCTAACATCCACAGCCCAAGGCTAGGCTACTCAGCCTGGTGAAGATATGTGAGATACCTACCAACTCAGATTATAGAACTGTTAGTTTCGGTGTGCGACACCGGCACGCAACTATGTATAAATCAGGATTCATGGCAAAAGAGTGGGGGACTATTTTGACCATCATGTTTATGCTCTTCTTTCATCCTTTCACACTTTCAGGGATATTGTTTGCATGCTTGTGGTTTTGATTCAAGCAATGTCAATTCCCCTTTCTCACTCAGGCTGTGCTTCTATCTGAGCTGAATATGCCATTTGTCTTTTTAATTCGACACACTAATATAAAACCCTCTTATAAACCAGCCATTTGCCCTCTCCCTAACCCTACCCCATGTATCACTGCTCCTTTAGACTCCTTTAGACTTTATTTAATTAAGTCAGTTTTTGTTATAGTTATTATTGCTTTTGTAGTAGTGTTATTGAAAAGATCAATGAACACATACTGTATGCCATCATAACAACTGCGGTACTTCATTTCTGCATTATTGCAGTGAAACATTCCGTTATATCACCATTGTCAGCACTGCATGGTTTATGGTATGTGGCTCTATTGCACACTGCTCTTTGAGAGCGAGGTAATGTTTCTTGGTGGATTTGAATAGATCACTTCCCCTGGAAATTAAAAGTAAACATTGCCGATTCTGAACATCAATCCCATTGTTTTGACATGAAAAGTGGGAAATCAGATGAGGTCTGATAACTGTGTGCCTATCCAGTGGATCTTGAACTTCATGCGGACAGTCTCTGTGTCACTGCTGTGATGTCAGTAATCTCCACATTTTTGAGGGGCGCAGTCCCTCCTATGCCCAGCTTCGTGTGTTTGTGTGAACCACATAGTCATGATTTGATTGGCCGAGCATAGAATGTAATGATGATGTATGACGATAAGACACTTGTGTGTCAATTCACACAAGTGTGATTTTTAAGATAAGTTCTAAAAAAAAAAAGCAAAGAATATTTACAATATGTGAAACTATCTGGCCTACTGGCAGCATGCACAAGACATTTGGCACAGATCTAATCTTTTCTCCCTGGGCTTTGCTTATAGTTGACCCTGGCCATGTAGCAAGTAGCAACCATTTGCCTTTCATCTGTGTTTCTGATGAGCTTTTTGAAAACCTCTTTGCTGCTGTTTTGCTGAAGTTAGTAATTGTGAATTTAGTTTTTTACTTGTTTTAATAATAACTTAATGACTTGAATTTATATAGAGCCTGTGATGTCAACATTTCACATAGAAATACACAGAGGGTACAAACATAATTATCTCTGGGAAATCATAGTCACTGTAAAATCCCCAGTGTTAATATCATTTCATTCTGACAGTGTACAAAAGGAATCACGTGATTAAGAGTTAAGGTCCATTTGGACCCCTGGTGATCTCCGTATAATATACAGTTCTGGTTCTCATATTATGAGAACCAGTGGTATCTCACATCAAAACGATGTTAGTTCAAAATGGGCGAAGCTTTACCGTTTGCATGTTTTTAAATGAATGAGAAAGGACAAGGTACTTTCAGGCAGGCTGCCTCAGCTCTATATCCTGTCTCTGCTGGGCCCAGAGTCGAGGGGCTAAGGTCTGAGCTCCAGGCCAAACCCAGCAGTATCCTGTCTCTGCTGGGCCCAGAGTCGAGGGGCTAAGGTCTGAGCTCCAGGCCAAACCCAGCAGTATCCTGTCTCTGCTGGGCCCAGAGTCGAGGGGCTAAGGTCTGAGCTTCAGGCCAAACCCAGCAGTAGAGAGCCACCCTCAGGAGAGGAAGTCGACAGGGCAAGGGCACCAAGCGCATTCAGGATGCATAGGTGCCATTTATCATGGTTGACAACTTCACCTTTCAGTGCTGTTTGGGTTTATTACTGGTACATTGCTGCTCACATAATGATGTTTTGCTTAGCACTTATCCACCGAGACCGGACTCTGAAAGACTGCAATGGTAACATCAAGGTGACAGTTTCTTATGCCCCTTTTCATATGAGGGCTTGTTAATATGACTTCTAAGAATATGGATGAGGATGTACAATTAGTATTGTTCCTTATTTTATCTACAAATTATAGGGCACTAGTCAATACCTGTTCGGGGGAACTGACATACCCAATCCCTACCTTCTCTCTCCCTGTCTCTCTCAGCTCCCATCTCTCTAGACATAGAAAGGTAGACGCCTCCTTCTGCTCAGTTTAACAAAATTTAACTTCAGCTTAGCCGACTCAGCCCCGTCCGAGTTGGGGCGCACATGGGTGTCCGGTTAAGAATCACCCGTGGCTCCCGACATGCGTTGCCGGTTAAGACACATGTGTAGCCTGTTAACACAACAGATGCACCAGCATATTTCAAAATATAGGCGCTAGAGTGCCAGCAGATATGGCAGATTTGACTCGGATAAGCCCCGCCTTACGTTCCCCCCCAAAACCGGGAGGCTTAATCTTCCATTCTTACTTTGCGCTGGTCACGCTAAAGTCTCTCTAGGATTGTTAAAATTCCAAATGAGAGGCATGCTGAAGTCAGAAATGAAGACAGAACATTGCCCATGAAAACCATGGAGAGTTCCCTAAGATTAGGAGATTTAGGAGCTGCAAACAAGGAAGTGAAAGGCAGTGCACATGCTCAAATCAACAAGGAGTACAATGCAGAAGGAGAGGCCAACCCCCCCCCCCCCCCCCCCCCCCCCGTGTCATTTTGAGTTATGACCATTAATGTTAACACATGTCCCTCTGCACTCTAGCAATTAGTACAGCAGGTGATCTAGCCCAGTCAGTCGTTGGATGCTCGATCAATGGTGATCACCAAGTACATATACTCAAGTACTAGCCCATACAAGTGCTTACAATGCACAGTACAATTTTGAGGTACTTTTACTTTACTTTCCATTTTTGGTTACTTCTACTCTACTCCAATGTATTTGACAGCTTTAGTTACTTTTTACTTTGAAGATTTTATTATTAATACACCAATTAATATAAAGCCGATCTACAATGTGACGTGTTATGTGCTTTCTATACATTTGAGTAAAACCTTTGTACAAGCAACAAAGCTCCCAATCTGATCAACTGGAGGCAATTAAGTCTACACCCACACAATACACAGAGAGTCAAACAGAATTTTAAGGCTACTTTGTAAACTACTATTTTAAGGCTTGAAGCGAGCCCACATTGTTTCTGCAGGAACAATGTTTTCTAGTTTTTTACTGTATTAAATCATTTCAAATAAACGTGATTTTCGATAATATCTACATATATAAAAGCACAAAAGCTTCCATTATTATGACAACTGGAAATAAATAAGCAATAGTTGTCCATTTTGTGGACAATACTGTAAGCCGGTAAGACCCTGGTTTTGGATGCTTTTAATTGAAATGTGCAATGCATGCCTTCAAGGCAGAATGAATATCCCTCGTGTGGCAACCAACTTTAGAGTTAAGTACCAGTGCAAACCAGGCCATGATGCAAATAGACAACAGAAACGCATTATTTTCTGAAGAGCATATTCCCTTGATTTATGCTGTCAGCCAGCTCTGAATCTCATTTGCACACAAGTCACATTTTCTTTGCCTGCATGCTAGATGGAGCTGGTGATTATCTGTTGCTAGTGATGGTAGTGATGATGATGATGATGATGGTAGTGATGATGATGATGGTAGTGATGATGATGACGCTGATGATGATGATGATGAACAACTGATTGATTAGTGCCAGTGGGTAGTATCTTTGTTCACCAAATTAAAATATGCTCTTTTCAAATATAATTCATTTTCTGCCTCTAGTATTTTTTTGTCATAATTCCTAGGTCAATATTTAATATCCCACGATCAATGTCACGTATTTCTTTTTCTTATTATTATTAGTTCTGTCAGCTTTCCAGATTAATTGGCACCATTTAGAAATGTTCATGAGTGGGGAAAAAATGGTAATCACAGTTATTTTGAAAGGATCATATCCAGTGATTAAATGTAATTCTGTACTGTAGGTTACTTTTTTTATGCTTCTAATGCACTACATCATGGAGGCAATTCAGGCAAATTTACTTTTTCTTTTCCTCACTACAATTATTTGACAGCTTCAATTACGTCTGTAGATACTTTGCAGCTGTTATTACTACAAAACATACATGCATTTTTATACAGTAGGTCCTCTACCCAGCAGCTGACCCACCTTTACCAGCTGCAACGTTAAAGTGGTGAACACATGTAATGCATTATGCTAATTACAATCCAATAAGATGATTGTGAAATGGGCCGTTATGCATAATGACAAATTGTACGTTTGCTACTGTGAGTATACTTTGACGCCAATACCTTTGCACGTATACCCAAGTACAGTTCTGAATGCAGGTCTTTAATTTGTTACAATTTGCCAATGGCCAATACCACAATAAAATGAAGGGAGTAAAATGAGTAAAATGAAGACTTTTCCAAGTATTTCCCCTGCAATGTTCTCAATGTCATGTCTCCCAGGCAGGCAGGCAGCTGTGTGTCCTCCTTGCCTCAGGCTGTCTCCTGCAGGTTGGGCTTTGGTGACCGTCTTTATTTAGCTGTTTCCAGGTCAGTGGCTTCCAGCAGTGCGGGGTCAGGGAGCGAGCAGTTTATTTTTCCAGGACAAGGTCAAAATGTATTCTTTTTCTTGGGATACACTGGTCATTTTCCTATATGCTGTTTCACCGCCAGATAAAACAACAACAACGAATAGCAAGACAAGTCCATTTCCTATCAGGTGCCTACTGTATACATACTTTCATGACTAGCTCATTTATCCACTTGTAACCAAATGGACCCTTGAGGGCCGTTCACACCAAGCACTCTATAACTACAACGATAACTCGAACCTCATTGTTCGCCATTGTCTTTGTTGTAGTTATGGTGTGGCCATCCACTTGAGTTAGCACGATTAGAATGACATCTTTATAGTTATAGTTGTACTTAAAGTGCTTTGGTGTGCGGCTCCTTTTGATTACATTTGTACACTCTCTGAGTTAGATGAGCATTGAGCACTGAGGATTTTTACTGTTTGACTTCATGGCCCTGGGCTAAAAGCCCACTCCTCAAATATCACCTTTCATTGTTTTAGAACAGACTTGTCTACAGTCTGGCCCGGGGGCCAATAGTGGCACTGGTGGGCAGATTTGATATTATATGGCCCTTGGCTTCCTTCCTAACATGTATTATTTATGGCTCTCCACCAGTATAGTTGAGTGTTTTGTAATTAACCTGGATAGGTAGGCTAGTTCTCTTCTCTGTAGAATTTTAAGCAGTTCATGTTTTGAAATGTTAGTTTCTTTCTCATGATGTTAAAGAAAGGCTACTTTCATTCTATTTAAAATTGTGTAGAAACCTTTCCATACCTGGTTACAATTGGCTATACACTGCTATTTGAACTAAAGACCATTTATTATTGGACTGTAAATATTATAGCATGTGCATGTGGGAGGAAAAAAAGGCTGAATTGTTTTTGTTTTGCTCGCAGCACATAGTGTGTCACTCATCTGCCAACATAAGACAATAGATATTTGCACTGTAGTTAAATAAATGTATTGTAATGTGATGCAGTTGTACGTGGCTTTGTTATGGTCCAAAGGTACTGCACATAATTTATGTCAGGAGATGCATTCGTCCCTAAGGTATTACATATTTTTAGGTTGGACACTCGTGTTTTAGAAATACGGTTCATATCTCATTTCCATGTAGATCTCCAATGTCTTTCTTTCTCTCTTTTACGAAACAGAACATATTCATGGACACAAACAAAACTACATAGAGCAGAGTCAGGTTCAGATCGAGCCATCATCTTTAATAGATCACATATTAAAATTGCCTAATGGGACGGCGGGGCGTCCGGCTTGCGGGCGGGTGGACCTCTGTGACGTAATTCTGACTCAACCACATAACAAACCACCACCGTGTCAATACGACAACAAAACCATAAACAAACCACGAGTCAGCTATTTTCAAATAGCCTGGGTGTCTTTCCCTCTAAATATCTTCAGAAATCTATATGAAAAAAACACATTATAGGTTTTCTATCCGTGGCACCAAAAAATGTCCACCGCTGCTATGCCCTATACAACAGTGGTTCTCAAAGTGGAGTCCGGGGACCCCCAGGGGTCCTTGAGGGAGTTCCAGGGGGTCTCCAGCTAAATGATAGTTTGGAACCATAATAGACCCTTATGGGTCTGTAACTCTGAGCAGTGGCGGCCTTATATATGTTTCAATCGTTTCAATTGAAACGGGCCTCGAGCGTACAGGGGCCTCCCCTTTTTTTTGTAAAAAAGAAATAGTAGTAGTAGTATAGTGTGTTGTTTGGTTGTAATTGTTCCCACTTCCCAGTGTGTGCACTCACTGCACTAGCAGCACTGACAGTTGCGATTGCATCATTGTAGCCTATATATAGCCTATGTTGCCTTCCAGTTATACCTTAAAGTAAAATATTGTTTAATCAAGCAAGCTGCTTTTGTGTATTTTTTACTTGGCTGTGTATGCTGTTCATGCTTTGAAGTCCGCAAAAGTCATTTTTTTTATATAATTATTAATTATTAAAATTATGACGTCATGAACGGGGCCTCCCGATCCTTAAGGCCGTCCGTGACTCTGAGTGTACACTCTCAGGGCTAAATTAACATTGATTTTACAATATAAATTGGGGTCTCAGAGATAGAATTGCCATTAAAAATGGGGGACCTTAGACTAATATGCATGTCAAACTGGGGATCCTTGAAATGAAACAGTTTGAGAGTCACTGCTAGAGCCATAAAAATCTTCTCTTAAGTCATGGGGGGTCCCTGGCATTTCTTTTCAAATGGGGGTCCGTGGGCTAATTAGTGCCAATTTGGGGGTCCTTGACATGAAAAAGTTTGGGAACCACTGCCCTATGCTAGTGTTTATCAAAGTGCAGGTGACATGGAAAACCCTTGGGATGACTGTCACAGCACGTGCAGCAAAGGCCATAAGGGACTATATGACAACCTCTTTAGTCAATGCCAACATCAACCTGCAGCTCCTACAGAGACCACACGGGCAAATACACAGTGCTAAACTCACCAAATGCACCAATAAGGGTCCATTTGGTTACGTGTGTACTAGAGACCTGCGGATGGCGGATTTGGCCGCGGTTAACCGCAGTTTAGGGTGGATTTGGGTAATTAAAATATATTATAAATTAATATTGGATTAGCCTCGATACCCAGGCTTTCATTTCGAGTTCTAGTCTAGTCATTTACAGAATCTTTAACTAAGTCTTCCGAAAATTAACTACAGTAGTTCAAGTTAATTTCTTTCTTTCTTTCAGGTGTTGTTTTTCCTACCCCAACCATCAATCATTGACACCGCCCGCTGGCCACTTCCCAACCTAACTGAATCACTACTACAATAAAATGAAAGAGATACTACTTTTAAAAGCCAATAAGAACCTATGTGAGTAGCATGTTTTACCCCCAGAACACACACACACGCTGACTGATGAACATCTGTCACTGTTAGAAAGTGATCCCCCCCCCCCCCATCTCGAAAGTGATGGAAAAAATAGTCTATGAACAGGTTGAAAAGTATCTTGCCACTAATAAATTGCTGTACGAGTTCCAATCTGGTTTCAGAACATCCCACTCCACTGACACATGCCTCCTCTATTTGAGCGACCACATCAAACACGAGGTGGACGCTGGAAAATACTGCGGCATGGTCATGCTGGACCTCCAAAAGGCTTTTGACACCGTGAACCACTCCATACTGGTTAACAAGCTTAAAGCTATTGGTTTTGATAGCACATCAGTGAGCTGGATGCAATCCTACCTGGAGGGGAGAGAACAGATGGTGGAGGTGAACGGAACACTGTCCCCTCCCCTCCCAGTGAGCTGTGGCGTCCCACAAGGAAGCATACTAGGGCCTTTACTGTTCCTAATATATGTTAATGACATGACTTCAGCTTGTGACTGCAACTTGTTCCTGTTCGCAGATGACTCAGCACTGCTGGTCTCGGACAGGAACAAACTGCAGGTTGAAAAGACCCTCAGCTCTGAACTCGGTAGAATCTGCACCTGGCTCGCTGATAACAAACTATCCTTACACCTGGGAAAAACTGAATCCATCCTCTTCGGATCAAATAGTAATCTCAGCAAGGCAGATGGCTTCTTGGTTAGAGTGGGTGACAATATTATCACACGAAAAGATCAAATTACCTACCTAGGTTCCATCCTGGAGGCCAATCTTTCCGGTGATAAGATGGCCACCAACGTAATCAAAAAAGTCAATCAAAGAACAAGATTCCTTTACAGGATCTCCTCACTGGTCAGCAAAAACACCTTGAAGACCTTAACAGGAGCCCTCGTACAAGGTTTCTTTGACTATGCATCCACCTCTTGGTACCACAGCACCTCAAAGGCCCTTAAAACAAGGCTCCAGACCTCCCAAAACAAACTGGTCAGGCTCCTACTTGGCCTCACCCCCCGAACCCACCTCACCCCTGCCCACTTTGACAGGCTGGGATGGCTTAGGGTCGTCGACAGAGTACAGCATCTTGCAATGGGTCTGGTCCACAAGATTCGATACACCACCAAGATACCCATGTACCTGTCTAAATACTTCCTTAATGTAAACGAAGTCCACACCCACAACACCAGAGGGAGTGCAACAAACCATGTACAACCCAGATTCGGCACAAACAAGGGACTAAATTCTTTTCGCTCCTATGCCACCAAAATGTGGAACGCCCTACCAACAGTCATTAAGACATGTGAATCCCTTGACTCCTTCAAAACCGCTCTCAAAGGGCACCTACGGATGGCTGCAATTCGAAACTGGCCTCTGTAAAATCTGAATCCCCCCCCACCCCACTTTCCCTCACTGTATATTGTATCTTTTCCCTTTTTTGCTTCCCATATGATGAATTTAGCTACATAGAAATGTCTATTTGTATGTCTCTAAATGTTTGTATGTCTTTAAATGTTTTGATGAATTGAACAATGTGGACCCTGTTGTAAACAAGTGTAATGCTTAATTGGGTCGTCCACTCACAGTTGACAGTCTTTGTATTGAGTTTGTGCTTAAAATGTACTGTAAATTCTACAAACTGTTAATAAATATTTCAATCAATTTCAATCAATCCCCCCCCTCCACCCCAGTGAAACTGTGCACTGTAAAGAATATGCTTCCCCATCATCAGAAGCCACAGAAGTCAGATAGGCCTGATTCTAAAATGTACCCTGTTCACAATTAAGGTACTATACAGCGCCATACAGTATACTGCCGACAACTGAATTGCACAGCAATTAACATTAACCATTTTCACCCTGGCATTCCTATTTCCTATTTCCTATAATGTCATTATTGCTGAAAAAATTCCAAAATGTTCAAAACCTTCTAAAAAAAATAGCGAATCGACAAGCTGGCAAGTATAGTATTGCGAGGCAACATGTGGGCTTTTTACTGCAAGGTCAGCCTTGCTGCATTAGGCACGTTACTTTGTCTCATATCTTATTGTCACGTCATTATGATCCAGCACTATATATGTTTCCTGTTGTGTAATAAACTTTGTGAACCTTTAGCGTGATACTGTCTGGTGTCGCGTTATTGTTCTCCTAGGCCCGCCGCCGCAGTCACCGCACCAAAGGAATATTCAACCGGATTATCACACACCACCCAAGCCTGCACAATATACACACTACCAGTCATGTTTTATCCAATTTTCAACAACACGTTTTCTCAGTTCCCATGGCACAGGGATGAGGAGACCTCTACTCATCACCCTCACAGGACAATACGCCGTGTTCATTTAACTGTGTGTGAAAACTGACACGAATAATTATTTTTTTTACACCGTCACCAAGTTAACCCATTCAGGACGGGAACCCCTTTTGTTGTTTTAAGGACTATGTTATACTTAAGCTATTGAAAAATAGCAGATCTACAGATCTACAGCTCGTAGCGCGGCACTCGGTGCTTGTATAGGTCTGCTATTTTTGAAAATCATGAAAATGTGGTGCAAATCTTTGAATATATCTATATTCTTTCACAGCGAACATTTAATCTCAAATCTTTGCTTCTGGGGGGTCCGTGGAACAACATATTTTCAGATTGGGGTGGCAGCCAAATTACATATAAGTTTGGGGTTCTTTCACATGAAATAGTTTGAGCACCACTGATACAGAAAATAGGGTTTTTCAGAAAACTTAAAAGATTTATTTTTAAATTTGTACCTCAGGTCTTTAAATGAACACTGAGGATTTCACTGTGCTTCTGACCGATAGCATCGTTTTGTTTTAACAACCCCCGTGTAGCGCTCACAGCTTCCCCTTTGGTGTTCTTTAGATCAACTGGGTGCCTCTGATCTTAACCTGCGGAGGTGGATAACTGTGGACGACGAGCCATAAATTGCCTCCCATGTGCACGGCTAACCAGTGTACATCCCATGGGCCTTCCATGCTGTTTGGGGACAAGAGAGAGCGATGTGTGTGTGTGTGTGTGTGTGTGTGTGTGTGTGTGTGTGTGTGTGTGAGGGTGTGTGTGCGTGTGTGTGTGTGTGTGCGCGCACGTTTGTGTGCAGAGGCGAATACTTCTTATAACTGTAATGGGTGTCCTAACCCGCCCCACCACAGCAGGGAAATGTGTTGTTTTTTCTTCCGTTGGGTACTTCATTGTAGACAAGTGAGAAAGAAAGGCTAATGTACTGCAACTTTTCTACTCTACCTGGCAGGTTAAAACAAAAGCCACCATATTAGCCTTTGAATGCCTGTGCCCATGTGCCCGTAAAGGTGTGACTACTAGGCCGTGTTGGGACCCATGAAAAAGTGCTTAGAAAATGAGTTTCGTTCCCATGTCAAGCGAACTACGCATTCAATGCATTTTTTCATAGATAATACCCTTCTAGACTTTGGGTAAAAAGTTCTACTCATAAAAACCTGCTGTTTTTTTTTTATAGCCATAAATGTATAAACAGTTTATAACCAAAAAACGAAAATCGTGTGCTGCTGTTTTTGCTTGTAAAATGTGTTTTTGGCAACACATTTTTTTTCTCAAATGTCAAATGCATATACATAACATCTGACATAAGTATTGGTGCCTTTAGTTTACTCATATGTGAATTTATATCATGAAATGTAGCATATTTGTTAAAGAATATGCTTCAACTTAAGTGTTTGCCACACAGTACAATGAAACCTACACAGTAAATTGTGCCAAGAGCTTATGTTTCATACATAGAAAATGTCTCAACCTAATGTGTAATGAAAGGTAGAAAAGAAAATCAGGGCACCTTGGACCAACATGGCAGAAAATCTATCAAAATGTTACCACGCCCCCTAAATTGGAATAATGCAAAGAAATGGACAAGACTAAAAATTAAAGTACTAGAGGTCAGAATTATTACAACATATGGTGTGAAACATTTATTTATTTACAAGTTCCGCAAAGTGTCACAGCATCTGTCATTTGTACATCCAACCCCCCCCCCCCCCCCCCCCAGGAAATATATGAAAATACAAAATAGCATACAAATGTCATCATCCCATGTACCTCTTTCTTCTGTTTCCTTTGACACATTTTCACAGTCCTGGCAGTGACATAAATCAGTGCAAGACAGTTTTGCAGACATACATGAACATCTTTCAGTCTCACATTTGCTTTTTTACAATTACAGTGGACTACCTGCAACACACTATCAGGGGCAGGATTTCTAGTCAGCCATGTTACTTTTAACTCCCCATCCTCCATGCCCCATCCACTGCCAATGGGTGAAGGAGCACACATCCTACTAGTCAGAGAACGTCTCATCACTGCTGCTTGGTAGTTTGCCCTTTTGCAATGTTGGTGGAGAGCTGATGATGCCGTACAGAATGATTTGTACCTTGCATCCTGAAACAAGTTCTGTGGCCCTTGTCTTTTAGACTGTGGATTGTGTTGAATGTAGGAGGTGCTTTCAATGTGTAAACTGACTTCGGCAGTGGCTGTCTGTCTGGTCTAGACATTGTTTCAACAACAGAACTTTGTAGCATAATGCCATTTGTATGGTGAGTAGTTCCACAACCTGACAGTGTCTCCTCCCCAAAATCAATGTTATCCCACACCAGTATGGTAGGTGCCTTCTTTGAGAACCCCTTAGGAATTTTGTCTCTGCCCTCTAGAAGTTGTAGTTGAGCTAGGCTAGTGTCTAGACTGACAACTGTGTTCCATGAAGCACAGTGTCCTAATCTATTCAGTAGTGACAGAACATTGGATGAACCTGTTAAATGGCGAACAGTTAGACCAAGACACAGTGACTTAGGCGTCTGCTTCCGACCTTTAGATGCACAATGTATTGACAAACAGATAAAACTTTTAGGTTTACATCTTCAGGAATATCAACATAACAGTCTAGTGTTGGTTCCTCTGTTGCACCTATAATCCAGGAAATTACATTGAATAGTTCAACTGGCACAACAGATTTTGCTTCAGAAACATTCAAATCCTCTGCTGTGGGAGGCCAAGGGAATTTCATACCGGGAGTTTCATTTACAAGTTCAATATCAGTCCTGCACTATACAGTGTCCTTGTGTGCTCTGTAGTTTGTCCAGATGTGTGTTCATTGTCACTTTCAGCTTGGCTTACCTCGTTGACTCAGTTGTGGTCGTGTCTGATGGATAGCCTGTCTAACAGTGTATCTGCTGATAATGTTTCAACAAAAACTAGTTCAGAGATGTTGCGTGTTGCAGCTGGGGGAAATCACGGGCCAACCGCCTTTTCAGTTTATCCTGCCTGCAAAATGAAAATATAGAAAAAGACGGGCACAAATGTATAAATAAAGGGATTTTTTCACAATGAGAAACAAATTAATTTAAACATAGTGTCATAGCCTTTCTTGTGAGCGAATAAATCAATAAAATTGAAACTTTTCAGTATGAAAGAGGTTCTTTTTTGTTTACTGAACTGTCAAGGACACAGTTACCTGTAGTCTGAAGCATCAATATCCTCATTCTTCTTAACAATGTCTATGAACTTCTTCCTTAGTTGGTTCATTTTCAGGATGACTCGTTCGCAGAATATGTTGTAGCTGGCAGCAAAGGGTTGTTAATTTCTGAAAACACACACACACACACACACACACACACACACACACAGACAAAAAAATACTTAACATGTGCAAAGGTGTCTGCTGTCAACATTGTATCTAAAGACAGCCAAAATACAGAGTATATATATAGTATCACACATTTACAATTCAAAATGTAGGTGAAATTTGTTTTTGTATCTTCTATCCATTATATGGTTATGTAATATAAAAATAACAGTGACCTGCCCCCTTGACCTCCATGCATTCCTAATAATGTAGTAATTCAATCAGCAGTGTTTCAGTCTCTGTTCTGTAGATAAACACTTTTATCAATGATAAGTATAATATAATATAATAATATATAAATGCACTACATCACAAGACCACCGCCTTTCTATCTGCAAACTTCCTTACCCAAAAAGACATGATATTCAACAGAGTGATCCCACAAAGCCTTGGCCTCAAACACAGCACATCAAAGACCTCTGATCTAATGGGAAAATGATAGGTCTGTATGTAAATACCGGTAGCACAGTTATCGTCATAATCAATATTTCACAGTCCAAAACTGGCAATGCATTTTCCAGTCCAATGTTAACGTGTGTGTGTGTGTGTGTGTGTGTGTGTGTGTGAGAGAGAGAGAGAGAGAGAGAGAGGGAGGGAGGGTGGTCGCTTACCTGACAGACACTGTTTCTGCTTGTGAAAGCTTCTTCCGTTTTCCAAAACAGTAATATATTTGTCCACAAATGATGCAGATGGCTGGAAGGACATGGCCAGCAGAAGGGACGGGCAAACCTGTCCGAGAACGACGTTTCTTTCGGGGGGTTTCAGACGTGACTGTCCGAGGCAGCGTTCTCTCTTCCCCCTGCACCGTCTGTGTGCAGCGTTTCTCGGCCAAACACAATCGTCTTTTACAAATAAAGCGACAGTAACACGTGGCGTGAAACACAGCGTCCTCGTTAGAGTCCTTTGATTCCCTTTTACGCACTTTTCCCCGCTGTTTTGGTTTATTTTTCCCCTCTTGGCTGGTTGAACTGGTGGCCGCCATTGCTCTAATATTATTATGGGAAGGGAATAAAGCTGCTACGCGATTGGTCCACGTGACCAAAACAACACCACTCCCCTTGCACATATTATTACGCCTTGTAAGAAATAGTCCCGTTTTAATTCGCGGATTATAAAATAACTGCAGGGCGGGACGAGTAGAACTTTTTTTTTAGTACTTTCTACCTATAAATCTCTTTTATGGAGAAAAAATTGTGTAGTCCCCCTTCCGTGGGAACGGACCTGAACGAAAAGGGACCTCACCACACGGCCTATACGTGACAAAACCACAGTCACGGAGGAGGGAAGCTCAGGGGTGCTAATTTGTGTTCCTATTTTCTTCATGGGTGCTCAAGCAACGACGCACCCACACCGCTGTGTGTGTGTGTGTGTGTGTGTGTGTGTGTGTGTGTGTGTGTGTGTATTGGGTATGCAGGGGACGGGTATAGGGGTCAGTGTGCAATTTAGAGAAACGGCAACTGGAGCCGAGAGAAGCAAAGTGAAGACAAAATCCCAGGGAAAGGTGCTGCCTCAGCGTTCTTCTTCTTGTGTTTTCCATTTTGTGCAGAAACAGGATAGGCGGGTATGTCGACAACACCGACAACTGTCTGTTTGACACAGAACCAGTGGAGGAAACTAGAAGGGAAGTGAAGGTAGCTGTACATCTCATCATGGGGGGGTGGGGGTATAACTGCCTTGTCACATTTCGTCATGCGTCTTACTTCCTCGTACGACAGTGCCTGACGCCGGAAATATCCGATCTGCAAGCCCACAGTGCGTCACATTGCATCGGCTTGTGGGCTTGTAGATCTAGATAGTATTGGGAGGTGGGGCTGGGCATAATGGAGTGCTGTGTTTGCAACAACGAGGACAGGGTGGCTGTACCCTTATTGATCCTCATCATGTGGTGCATTGCTGGGCAATTAAAAAGCCATCAACCGGGTCCTATAGCTAATTACTGCCAGTGCCATCTACTGTTGTTGATATTAAATAAAGTAGTTGTCTATAAAATGAGGAGAACAGTGCAAAAGGCAATTCTTAGTATACTATGTTACTGTTTGAACTAGAACCATATGCCTTACTTCATTGCACTACACCAGCTAGCTACTGTAACACAAATTAATCTCCAAACAATGAGAGGGAAAATCCCACACTCACCACAGTGCACACAAAAGTCCACACGCTCTGCTCGGCTGCTAGGTCAATAAGAATAAAATTACATCAGTGTCTTATCACTTCTTTGTTTGGTAGTTCTTGCACCTCCAGGAGTCTCGACTCGTAGTGCGTTATTGGTTAGACACTCGATGCGCTTTTGATTTATATTGTCAGCCACATGCAATGGACTGTTTTGATGAGCGACTATGTAATGTATTGTTGCTTCACTCGCCCTCCTACGCCCTCCTACTGTACCTGTATGATAGTAAGAAGTATTAGGCGCCCGCGGGGCAGAGGATTCTCACCAGTGTTGGGTAACATTACTTTCTAAAGTAACTTCATTAGGTTACTGGATTACTGCCAATAAAAAAAATCCCATTACGTTACAAGATAAATATAAATCGTTAGATTATTTTTGCGTCATTATACATTACCGACAATTAAAACCCACCCCTGAGAAAACAATCGCCTCCTTTCCCCAATAAATCCAAAAATAGTGTGAATACAGCCTTACTAAATGCTCTACATCTTCAATCTCATGTCATTCCGCACACGTGTTGTCAACGGAAAGTGTAAACAAGAGCTGTGGTGTCACACCAGAAGTGGTGACCTATTGAATCCGGTACATTACAATCATTATGCAATCATCAGACTGCAAAGCATAATGGGTCACTGATTTCCGTGTAACATCTGCGGCCGAAGACGGTGTCATGAATTGCAGCAGCCGTTGATAGAGGAAACAGCGCAAATGGATTTTTCCTTTGTGGCAACAGCAAAAACCGGGAAAAATAGATCTTAAATGTAACTGCATTGTTTTTGGAAAAGATAACTAGGTAAATTGGTAACGGATTAGTCTAACTCGTTTAGCTCCATTCATAACTCGGTTACCAAAAAATGATTCTCGTTATATAACACCTTTGTTAAATTTATGCACAAACGCACACACACACACTCCTCACTCTCTACATCGCTCTAATTAATTAGTCTCATATCGCGCAGGTGCGTCTAGTTTCTCCCTATGCCATAGAAAGCATAGGTGGGTACTGTGACACCGGCACCATTTCCATACTCGCAAATGTGACACATGACGACTAGAGGAGAAGCACTTCCACGTGCGTCACAGAAGGGGACGTTCGGTATAGGTCAATCAGAGGCAGCTTGGCAAAAGTCCATTGCTGTATGAATGCGTGGGGAATGGGGATATGGTCACCAGCCCATCATATCTAAATGAAGACTGACCTCACTCTCTGCCGTCTACTGACTCGTCAACTGTAGACTGTGATTCCGTGATGGATACAACCTATCTTCTACAGAGTAAGGAATTATCCTGCCGGATGTTTATCATTTTATCACATACTTAGCCTATAATTGCCGTGGTGGGTGGGGGGTGATAAAAGGACAGAGAGGGTGATAAGCATGCGATGAATGGTCAGCCACCATATCTCACCTAGTAGGGGTAAATGGCAGTTGACCAATCAGTGCAGTGCCACCGGCCACAGGATGCTGAACTGTCACTGACCTCGCTGCATAAGGAACTATGCCCTGTCAAACATGGATAAAACTCAGACGCCAGACTTCTCTCTGATGTTTGATAGAATTCTCAATTGAGGAGATACTGGAAGTTAACAGATGCAAAATAACTGAAACACAGAGATAAAAACAGCGTTAACGGTTTACACAGTATGGTTGCATAACAACATAGGTAGGGTTTGCCAGCAACACACCTACCTTGTTAAATGGTAAATGGTGCATTTATATAGCACCATTTTGTTTGCAGCGGCAGTTCCCCAAGACCTCATTGACAGTATGTTAATCTACTAACAGTGGCTTATTGCGACGTGGCCCTTTTAGTATCGGAAGTGTTCTTGAGCAAGACAAGACACTGAGCCCTTAACTGCTCCAGATAAGCAGGTTGTTGCTTTCCAAGGTTTCCTCTGCCTTTGGTGTGTGAATGGATTAATGTAATGCACCTAGCAAAGCATTCTGGAAAAAAGCAAATGTCTGAATGTTTAAACAAACGGATAGGGTGGTATTTCTGGGTGGAATGTCTATTCATAATTACACAAAAGTAAGTGTCCAGCACAGTACCTATACGTCTAGTTTGTGAACTGTATATTTAGAACCAATTGTTCTGTTCTCCCCCAAATAAGGTTAAAATAATACTGACCCAATGTGATGCTGCCATGCTTTGGTCTGTATTAATTCACCATTTACCATTTTGTTCAATTACCTTTGCTATGAATGTTTTTGAGAACAAAGGTAGGTGTACAGTCGCCCAGCTTTCGACATTGTGGCGCAGAGGAAAAAGCTCCAGGGGGTCATAAATACAGCACAGAAGATCGTTGGCTGCCCTCTCCCCACACTGGAAGAACTACACAGAGACCGCTGTCATAAAAAAACTCTGAACATTATGAAAGACACTTCCCACCCCGCTCACTCACTGTTTGAACTGTTGCCATCAGGCAGACGGCACAGAGTGATCAAGTCCAAGACCAACAGATTCAGTAACAGCTTCTATCCCACAGCGGTAGTTGCACTCAATGCTGCTAAAAAATGATCTGTTGCTGCGACACATTTTAGTTTTCTCTGCTATCATAAGTACAATAAGGGTTTGTTGTGCGATAACAGCTGAAATTACATGTTTGTGCATTAGTGCTGCTGGGGTTGTGCAATAACAAGAAGTCATGTGTGTTTTGTTTTAGCTTGTACAGTATGTTGTTTTTGTGATATAATGCACTGATTGGTTGGCACTTTTAATTTCGTTGTACATGTTGCAATGACAAATAAAGATCTATCTATCTATCTATCTATTGCACAACTATCTACATGTATCAATCTACTGTTTATGAATACATGACATGTACAGTATACACACATGATACAAACTGATGGCATGACAGGTAGTTAGGTACTGAGGGGAAATTAAGGTGTTACTACTGTATATGTTGTGATGCACAATTAACAGCTAATCTCCAGAAAAATAAACTATTTACTGCAAGAAGGAAAGAAACTAGCTTTTACAACTTAAAGAAACACCTAAACCTGCAGAAACCGCAGTGTGTATATCTCTATAACACTTTATTGTTTTCTTCAAGAATTATGTCTCCCCTGATGACAGTATGACAGCCTGACTTATACTTGGTCGTGACTCGTATGACCGGATATTATACCGCTTCGAAAATAGCCCACCTACAAGCTCACAACGCATTGCAAAAAAATGTGAGCTTGTAGATCTGCTACCGTACGACAGAACATAACATTACTCCTCTTTTGTTTATGTCTGTCACCACCTTTGGAAGACCCCTGGTGCTCTTATCAAGAGGCAGAGTGCTGATGGAGCAGACAGCAGGCTTCGTGCTGCTGTTGGCCAGCAGAATTAGTTGCATGGGTTCCGTTGAATAATGAAGTGGAATGTGTACCCGGTGTTCTAATTAAAACCCATGGTCATTCATCTATCTAATTGCTACAATGCCTTGCAGTATAATTCCGTCCCAAATGTACCATTCTAAACGGGCTGCTCTGTTCCGCATGCCTCTCCTTAGGTGGAGGCTCTGCGCCAGACATTCAGGAGACAAAACCCCATAAGTAGTAAGTAGCCTTGCCGAGCCATGAGGTCCATAGGGCAGGAGCCTATCTCCTGTTTCTGTAGCGTGAGGCAGCTTGATGTACAAGTACACCCCCTGGACATGACGCTAGTATGTCGCAGGGACTTACCCCCAATCCAACCCTTGATGCTGAGTGTCAAGCAGGGAGGCACTGGGTCCCATTTTTAGAGTCTTTGGTATGACCCGGCCAGGGATCGAACCCCGACCTCCCAGTCTCAGGGCAGACACTCTAACCACAAGGCCACTGAGCTGAACAAAACCCCATGCGGTACAAAAAAAACAACATAGTGTTCATTTTACTTTGAGGGCGTGCATTTGCATTTGTAGCCTACACTCTCAGAGTTAATACTTTCTGTGCGAGCTAACATTAGGATTTATGAAGGTAAGCTGTGCCGCCATACGCCGCGGATGGCAGCAAAATCCTTGGCGGCAGAATCCTTCTCTTAAAGAGAGGGTAACATATTATTTATTTGCTAAACTGTTGACACACGTCTCTCAGAAAACCCTTAAGTATGTCAACTATATATAAAACATTTTTGGGGAGGAGCCACTGAAATGATCGACATCCGCCATTTTGGAGAAATAAACTTCGGGTTGCCTGATGACGCGCACCGCAGCGTCATCAAGGGAGGTCGAAATCTTGTCTCGGTGGAATGCTAACTCGACACGCCCATCGACTGCCAGGATGCCGGGCGGCGGGCGCACACTACACTACAGTATGCAGCAACATTATGTGGACGAAAGCAGCTTGTTATTCTAATAACAAGCACAAATAATAAAGATTAGCCAGGAGAAGAAAGCTGAGTCTTCCATACACAAGGGCCACCGATTCCTGTAACTGTCCAGACTCCAGCCACCAGCGGGACTGTTTCACGTGTAAGTAAACTTTGCTAGTAGGCTATTGCTACTATAGCTGTTGCCAACTTGGCTATGCTAACCAGCCGATACATGGTGGAGCATCGCACGTTATGCGATTGCATCGGTTTGATAATAATTTATTCTATGCAGCGTTCCTTTTACATGTCTATCAGGCTAAGTGGGTATTTACTGTAAGAATTGAATAATCAAAAGGGAATATTGTGGTAGGGACGGGGGCATTCGTGTATGATAACATGCATTCATTCAACCCAAACATGGAAGCTAAATAGCCTCCAAGTATTTTTCTTTTGCATAAATGAAATTAATATTTAGTGGGATATATTCCAGTCCGTAACAGTGGGCTAGTCTACCGTTCTAATCAAGTCTTTTGTCATTTAGGGGGACATTGCCTATGTCATGAACGCTGCCACCATGGTCCAGACTCCAGAGCTCTGTGGATTCCGGGGAGACTGCAGAATATTGTCCGTCATATATATTTTTGTATTGTAAATAAAAGTGATACTTCACATTTTGTTGCAATATCATTTGAAGCTGAGCATTGAGCAATGTACATTTCTCTACTTGAAGAGGTATGCGTATGCCTACATAACTATAAATGCCTATATGAATATAATAATGTATATGACATTCTACGATGTTGAGAATCACTGCACAATTAACAACCAGAAATTGCACAAATTTCAAGGTAGCCTATTCCTTGCATAATTATAGTCTAGGTCGTCTATTTCTACTACTGTACATCATAAATCATGTTGTAGCCTATAGCTAAATAGTTTAACTGCGTTGATAGAATGGTTAGAATTACCATTGTATGATAAATTAATAACATTAGGAACGCAGCCAGTTGGTAGGTGTGTGAATCAATGGTGGTGGTTGGTGAACTTTTATCAGCTAAAAGTAGTTATGTTTGCAGAAATTGACTGAATTAACAGTATGCCTATATTATACAATACCCCCACCCCCGCAATTATACTGTATATAATGTATAATCTCTACGGCCCTACGAGTCAACATGCAGTCTGTCTAGAGAGACTATGGCTCGCCAGCGTTCAATCTGCTTTTGCAATTCATATCCGACGTAATGATATTCGGTCTTGGTTCAAATTATACCTTGGAACCAACAGTAGGTATAATTTGAACCAAGACCGACGCATGTAGATGATAAAAGATGGGAACGTTGATATTATTATATTATATTATCATGTCAAGGACCCCCAAATTGACACAAATCAGCCCACGGACCCCCATTTGAAGATGCCTATAATGTCAGGGACCACCATAGGCTACGAGAAGATGTTTACGGCTCTAGCAGTGATTCTCAACCCGTTTTTTCAAGGACCCCCAGTTTGACATGCATTAGTCTACGGATCCCATTTTTGGCATTTCTACCTCTGAGATCCCGATTTATAGTGTAATATCGATGTTAATTTAAGTCAGTGTACAAATGGAACCAAACGGACCGTTTGGTTCCATGTGTAGAATATAAGTGCAGCGCTAAGGTAACGAGGTGTAAAGCATTGGTGCATGTATCTGCAAACATTCACGTTAAAATATAGCAGATTAATTTATTCTTTGTCCGGTAAAATACAATCCCGTCAGGCGTCAGCCAAGGTGGCCGGCCCAATACGCCCAGCAGAATAAACCCTCATATTATTTTAATAGCCTTATAGCCTACTGATTTATGCATACTCGAAATTACTCACAATCTTTCATATGTCTCGAAAACCTCGGACAAAAAGTGCTTGGTTTAATTTATTTAATTAATTAAGTGTGTATTAACAGTTTGCAGAATGGGTACATTTAACATGAAAGCACAACTCAATACAATTACTGTGGAGTGGACGACACACTGATAAAGCATTATACTTGTTTACAACAGGGTCCACGTTTAAATGTTATTATGTTTTATGTTATTATATAGAAGTCTTTCTTCTAATTATCAACTTTCCCTCATGAATATGCTTCATGTCCCGTATTAATCCTATGTTGTCATCATTTGTCTAGAAAAAAACCCTCCATAATAATCATGCCAAGTCACCCTGCTTATAGCCTACTATAGTACCCACAGAGAAGCACTCATTCTGGGATAGCTGCCTCTCAGTGGCCCGCTGTAACCAGCCTGGAGAAGAGTTAAGACACGCCCCTCGCAACTAGCCACCGACGCTAGCCCTGTTTCACTATGAATATTGCAAAAACGGTCTGCTCAATTATTAAGAAAACACAACGTGTGATAGCCGAAATATCCCCGGTCATGGTCGTTAACAAAGTTATATATTTACTCCCTTAGTAGAGTGTTTAATATGGTAATTCCCACAGCCACTTTTCAATGTAATCCTATGGGGGCCCGACAATAACCCCCCTTGATGACGCGCCATATTGACTCGTGACTTTCCGAGGTGAATGGGCGGTGCTTCGGGAGTTGTTACCTCCTTCTTCTGACAGCTCCCAAAGTACACACAATGACACTATAGTTGTATTGACCATTGTGTTCACAATTATTACACAATTAAATTGGGGAAAGTAGTGCCAAACATGTTACCTACTCTTTAAAGTGAACACGGATGATGGGATGATCCGCTGGCAGATAACGTCCCATAGCTGGGGTATATTTGTACCTGGCTGAGGATTTTACCGTGCAAACACGCAGATCGTGAATATATGATTATGACTAAATAATACTCCATCGCCCACAAACTGAATACATATTTGATGTATTCACTGCTAAGTGATATCTCTCATTTGCACACCTTATGTACATTTGATATTGATTTTTCGTTATTTGACAATTTCCTTTATCTTATAATTAACTTGTAACTGCAATTTATGGAAGCTTGTACAGAAAATAATTTCACCCATTCTTGTACACCTGTAAACTTGTGATGTGACAATAATGTTGACCCAAATGCATTTAGTCATGTACTAACGCACGCACGCACTGATTACTAAAACAGAAATGCAAAATAATAATAATAATAATATAGGGGTAGTCACTATGCGTGTGCGACTGTGCGTGCATGCATGTGCAAGTACGTACGTCCATGTGCAATGCATGCAGTACATGCATACATGTATACACACATACAGTACATACATATCAGCATAAATATGGCATCATGCATAATTTGTAAAACCTGCACAAGTTACCTTGAATAACTTGGATAAACACCAATGAGATGAGAACTCTTGTGAGCTGTATAAGCTCACTCCATGAATTATAAATGATAGAACATGTATTTTTCATCAGACATAATGTAGAGATTAAGACATTCACGACGGGAACCCCTTTTGGTGTTTTAAGCATTATGTTATACTTTAGCTATTGAAAAATAGCAGATCTACAAGCTCATAGCGCTATGAGCTTGTAGATCTGCTATTGCTTTTATCGTGAAAATGTGCCGCAAATCTTTGGATATATATTCTTTCAGAGGGAATGTTTTTAACTCAACTATTTGCTTCTGGGTGATGGGGTAGTTTGAGAACCACTGATATAGAAACATAGGTTTTTTTCAGAAAACTGTCAGGATTTAGAAGACATTTTGTAAAATCTGGTCTCAGCCATAAATGGGTTAAGACATTCTGTACAGTATGCAGGCAGTGGCAGTGAGGAAGGAGAGGTAATGACACCCTATGACCCTAAGTCACTTTCTGTGTACATTATCTGCTGACAGGCCTTTCAAAGCTGGATCCTTTCAACGTGAGAGTATATTTTTGTTCTTTTAAAGCCGCGTCTCTCTGAAATGGAATGCAGTATGTGCTAATATTTAAAATGTCATTTTCACTCACACTAAAAAGCACGCCAGGAGTGTTGAGATATTTATTGAATCACATTTTAGTACTTACCCTTGGCCTATAACGGAACAAAACCTAACTTCTCACTTACTTAAGGGTCGAGAATATGTCTCTTGGTCAGATAACATATATGCTTCCATGCAGTATGCTCACAAATACTTGCTTCTGCATTTTAAAATAGACACTAAATGTCACTAGTTAATGCTTGTAATTTCATCACTCAGTTATTGTTTCAATGATACTCAAGGAAGTTGTTTATTCCCATTGTATATGAAATTAATACTACAAATTGAAACATTCAAATGTGCATGCCATTTTGTCATGCCAACCTCAATGTGCAACGTTTTGGGTACTGGTCTTGAACTCTAATGACAAACATAAGAATTTGGATTTATTTCATCAAAAGATTGTCATCTATCTCTGTTATTGTTCTCTATTTAATGTTTGACTTTTAAAATAACACGCTCCCTGGTTAACCCAGTTTCTCTGCACACCCTGCATGTCCATGACATTCATGCTTTCTAAGCACATAAAGAGCTTTAACTGCAATAAAATAATTAATATGTCTGAGAGAGTGTTAGCTTGTATGGCCATTGTTCACGAAAGCAGTGCTCTGGGGTGTGTTTCTCTGCATACTATAAAGCCTTAGCCTTCACAAGTGTTTTATAGACAAAGCTGTATGAACTGCTGTATGAACTGCAAAAGAAGTGTACGAAATTATTAAAGTAATTAAAATCTAGTCTATAACATTATTCATTCAGCTATCTGGGCTATAGGCTATATGATTCAGTCATGTCTGTAATTTATGACTATGACAACATGTAGTTCAGGAAGGAAGGAAGTGTCCATGACATCAGAGAAGCTGGGCTCACTGCTAAAATCTAAAATATCTAAAACCACATATTATACACAGACCCCCAGGAAAGTGTTCTAAATCTTCTAAATCATTAACATATAATTTTTTGCAAAAAGGGTGAAGTTTTTGCCATTGTCAACTTTAAGCTGAATAATTTAGCAAATGTTGGCTAAACATCATTGCACATTTAATAATTCATGGACATTTGAATTGCACTACTAAATCAATTTTGCCAAGGGCTGTGAAATGTAGTATGTTGGAATAACTATTTCAAGCTAATTTCAGGTCTTTGCCAGTTGATTTTGTTACCAAACACAGGATTTAAAGATGGAGTGCCATGATATTTTTCCACCCTAAAACATGATCATCAGGTATTATTATAATATAAGGAGGAAGAACTTTTTCCAAAAAGTGTGCAGTATTTGTTAAAATCATGCTTTTATGTGGGCACACCCACCAGTTCATTAAGTATGCCAGGTGGGTGGTGATGGGTGGTGATCCACCTGAACTGAAGCCTCACCCACAGCTGTAGTTGTATGATAAAGGGGGAGGGGTTAGGGGAGGGGCTGATAGTGTGATGTCACCCATCTTTAAAGGTTTGCAGCAGTACAGTATATACTGCATGTATACTGTAGGTAGTAAGTGACTTGTATTTGTTTAAGGGAGCATGGGTGAGTTTGACTTCTTCCACTGCTGAACACGTGTTTCTACAATGTTTTGGAGGCGAGGCAGGTTTAACATACATTTCCAAAAAGTAACATAATACATTTCAGCATGAATCTCCAGCATTTAAAATCATCCGTTGCCCTCAGTAGTTGCTTGTTTGTCTGCATTCTTTCTTTCTTTTTTCTTACTTACATTATTGACAGGGGAACAGAATTAAACGCAACGGGAATAGTCAATGTTACATCTGTCAAAACATGTCTATAATAATTTGAATGTTGCAGCATTGCAGTGTGTGGAAATGTCCCTGGTAGGCCCTGAGGTAGGTTTCATTCCCCCAATTCCACCATCCTCTACCCGTGTTCAATTGCCCCCCTATGTAGCGTATGTCTCATCATATCAGTGAACCATAAGCAATAATGTTCACGTTGATGTGTTCTTCTCTCGCAGAATATCACAAGGCTTCTCATACATCACTCCTAGCCAGAGGTGGTCTAAACTCTACCATGGCTGCTGTGGGGTTAGTTAGAAACTCATCCATAATGTCCCAGGAGGCTCACATGGTAACTGCACTTTAAGGTACTTTTACTACAAATATTGTATGTTTTACTCCACTACAATTATTATTGTCTGTAATTACTAGTTGCTGTTCAGATTAAGATTATTAATACAAAACGAGTGTGTGCACGTGTGAGCGTTGCGCAGCTGTTATGTGTACAAGCATGATTAAAAATGTACTTGGGTCAACTCAACATTATTGTCACATCACAAGTTTGTAAAATAATGTGTGAAATTATTATAAGAAAAGGAAATTGTCAATTAACAAAAAAGCAATATCAAATGTACATAAGGTGTGCACAAAAATACATGTGAAAAATAAAGTATTTTGTGCAAATGAGAGATATCACTTAGCAGTGAATTCATCAAATATGTCTTCAGTTTCACGGTCATATATATTCATATATTCACAATCTGCGTGATTGTACAGTTTCGTAGTCAAGCTCACGGATGCGACATTTGTGAGCTTGTAGATCACACTGATGAAGGCTGGATAGCCGAAACGTTTGTCCCTGTATGAAATAAACAATTTGAACTGAAGTCTTGGTGTGTGTGACCCACACTACCGTTATTTTTGTTATGTTTTGAACAGGTAGCGCACCTACAGTCAGAGTGCGGTGGTCACATGAAGAGCTTGTAGATCAACAATCTTCAAACTACATTTACTTTAAGTATATTTTGATGCTAATACATTTGTACTTTTTCTCAAGGAAACCTTTGAATAATTTGACTTGTAAAAGAGTATTTCTATAGGGTGCTATACTTTCACTACGGTAAAAAATGATGGGAGTATAGTTCTTCCACCACTGCAGGGTGTGTGGGGCACGGGCGAGGGAGCTGCTGCTGCTGCTCATGTGCGCCCACACTACAGGGGGCACATGTTTACTGACAGTCCCATAGAGGCTGCAAACAATCACCCGCTAACACAAGTACCTTTAGGGGCCATGCTGTTACATTAATGCATGGGCCCTTGTCTCATTATTCATAGCCGCTTTACTCTAGGGGCAAACTACTGGGATGGGAGGCCACTACAGTAGTAAATGGATACTGGATCATCCTTATAGCATTCCACGTGCTATTAAGACAAACGGCATGAAGGCACATGGATAGAGCGCCGTGGATTTGTTTCAATCTCTATGTATTTCAAATGTGTACAGTATTTTGAAAGTACATGTATATATATATATGTGTGTGTGTGTGTGTGTGTGTGTGTGTGTGTGTGTGTGTGTGTGTGTGTGTGTGTGTGTGTGTGTGTGTGTGTTAGAGGTTCCTAACACCAAATCAAATGGGTCTGAAAAGCCCGTCCTGCATGGACGGGGTATCCGGACATAAAAACAAATATAAACATATATATTTTATCCCCATATGATTGCATTTAAAAAGCTGGAAAAGTATCCCTTTAGGCAATTAATTAAAATGCCAAAATTGATTATGTGAAGGCATGATTCAATAATTAGATAGGGCCTTCAAGGACTCTCACTGCGCTTATTTTAAACAACACAGAGCATCCATCAATAACCTTGGAATACAATATATTGATACATGGTAGGAGCGTACAGTACCTATACATACATTAATATTGATAGGGGGAAGCATCATAAAATGCACTGTAGCTGCAGATGTCTCTATTACTTGTCTGACCAGCCTCCTGGAACAACATAATGTACTGTAGCATCAGTGACATAAATCTTTCCTCTACCATGTTTGAGTACGTCTTAGGCGGATGGGTTGTAAAATACGGTAATGTGCTTGAAGGTCTTTTACCCATGGCGTCAAAAAAGCGCATGGCCATAAATGTAATGTGCAAGATGTCTGTCTAGGTTCCCCAAGTGTTTTTATCGTCACAGAGGAGAAGCGGCGCAAGAATCAAGCCCGATTTATATATCATCATACAATAGAGTCGCTTGCCGAAAAATGGTAATCTACAAATTCACGTGTCGCTTGTAGATGTTTGTGGAATGTGACTTCGTTGTACGATTTTTTATACATTAAGCCTCAACCTCCTGCATCTGACTTTGAAACATTATAGGCTTTGTTCATTGAATAGCCAACAATACTGTAAAATCGTGTGAAGCAAGTGGTGCAACTCCATGTGGGGGTCCCCGGAACTTTGAGACACACAGGAACGCACCCAGGGTGCCGGCCCGGTTCCGGCGAGCCGCCCGCGTCCGAAACAGTCGAGAAATGACAGAGTTACCGTGTTACCCAGGGGGTCCCTCTACTGTACTGTACTGTCACTGTACTGTACTGTCACACCCGAAATCATCACATATACAGTTAATGTGTGTGTGTGTGTGTGTGTGTGTGTGTGTGTGTGTGTGTGTGTTAGGCTGCGCAACAATGACACTTGGTTGTGAAAACCAACCAAACCACTTGAGCCCTATTACTGGTACATCCATTCAAAAATAATCATGAAAGGAAGCCGCAACCGGTAACCGGCGAAAACTAGAGTTCTCAACAAGCCCCCAATGCCACCCTTAGATCTCCATATATGGAGCTGACCTGTTCTGACCTCATCAAACCCTGTACACTCAAGACACACTCCATATATGGCCAGTACAGAATTCATTTCCGTCGAGGTCGCTTCTCGCCCTCAGGCGGCATGCTGGTAACACTATTCTAAATCTACATGGTAACTAGTAACTAAGGCTGTCAATAATTGAAGAGCGGTATAAATAGTATAAGATTTGCCTCTGAGATGTAGCCGAGTAGAAGTAGGCCTATAGCTACCGGTAAGTAGCTAGGTAGTATTAGTAGTATTGAAATGTGGAAATAATGAAGTAAAATAAAAGTAACTCCAAATTGGCAATAGTTTGACTAAATTGTATTTGGTTACTTTCCACCACTTTACTTGGTACTTCAACCAATCAAAATTTGAATGTCCTCACTTTTTTTTGTCTTTTTTTTGTCTCAATGTTGTTTACACAAACACGGAAAGCTGGGCATAGGAGGTGCTAGGGCCCCTCAAAAACAATGCATGGTTTTTGAACACTATCATGCCTGGCTGTCCTACGTTTGGGTTCTCACCTCACCTACACGTGTCGTGACAGGTGTGACTTCAGTCGATTTAAGTGGCTGAAACTCTTGTCACAATGTTTACAGTCAAAAGGTTTTTCTCCCGTGTGGATACGCTGGTGTGACTTCAGGTTACTTGAATGCCTGAAGCTCTTGTCACAATGTTTACAGTGGTAGGGTTTTTCTCCAGTGTGGATACGCAGGTGTATTTTCAAAGTACCTAGAAGACTGAAACTATTGTCACATTGTTTACAGAGGAAAGGTTTTTCACCTGTGTGGATACGCTGGTGTAGTTTCAAAGCATCTAGACGACTGAAACTCTTGTCACATTGTTTACAGTGGTAAGGTCTTTCTCCCATGTGAATACGCTTGTGTGTCCTCAAGTCACTTTGATGACTGAAACTCGTCACACTGTTTACAGACGTGGGATTTCCTTCCTGTGTTGTTTCTGGCCGTTTAGAGAGCTGTTGATCGTCGGACAGGCTGCTGAGGGGATCTGGCCATTGCTCTGCATTTGGCAGTCCTTGTCATTGTGGCCCACTTTGTGTGAAGGTAGACCTGAGACTTTAAGCCATATGGATGTTCCGTAAAGCTGACAGGAGCAGTGGTCTATTCTCAGAAAGGCTGCTATACATGGACTGTGATGGGATTGAGTATAGATGTTTTGCAGCCTATGTTTGGACTCACTAATGACTCACTGAATTTGGCAAAATCTTCAAACGTCGGGTTAAGGGACCACCAGGGATCCAAATGGACGTTTACGGTACTGTAACTCTGAGTGTACAAATGGAACCAAATGGACACTTATGGGTCCGTCTTTCCAGTTTCTGGATCCACTGAGCCACCTGTGTTTGTGTTCAATTGGGGAATTGTTGTTGTTTACAGCACAGATGACTTGAGTGGCTTACATTTAATTATCTACACTGTCCAAGCACGCGCAGGAAAAGGCACTGCATTATGTAAATTGTCTTTTGTCATAATCTATCTATAAATGCACCACGTCTCTGTATGTCTGTCTGTGTGTATGTTTGTAATGCACGTAGAACTGCACGAGAACCGTTCGCCCCACCGACTTCAAATTCGACACGCGCGTTCCACACCCCCACAGGGACTGCAGTGCCCGGTGTCGAGTTGGCCAACTTGCATTGTTCTCCATAAGCATAAGGTTACTTTCCACCATTGTACACAAGCAGTAGATTAAACTGACTGCCACCGTGGAAGTGGCAGTCCTGATGTGGATTCACAGGGACATCCCTCAGTCTAACATGTGCAAGTTTGACTAATGACAGCCATATTTAACCACCTACTGGGTCCAGACACTGCATGCCAGGGTGTTTAGTATATCCTCTCATGCAGCTGGCTTCAACCACCTCTGCACAGGAAGTCATGATACTTCAATCCCCACTCCACACCCCCTCACCTAGAGAGAGAGAGTGAGTATATTGGACTTTTCATTTTTCACTTCTCACTTTAATCCCCCTTGTCACTCTGGAATCCCTTTATCTCGGACAAGCACATGTGGTGTCAGTGGAGCCTAATGAATCACCCGATAGATTCAGTGCCGTGTATATAACCATCAGCATTTTCCCCTGCCCGACAAAAAATGTACCTTTTAGCGATGTGTGCTGTGCTGTATGTGTGCAAATAGAGGTGGACTTCCACTCGATTCAGGCCAAAATTGATATATTCATTCATTCAGTCATGTACAGCACTACAGTAGTTAGCATTGATTGGTGAAGACATGTAAATCCTAGTACTTGCGAATGTGTCTGGCAATAAAGATCCATATACACAGATGGTGTGATTTTTCCAGAGCTTCCGCAGAGGGAAAAAAAATAGTTTTAATGCGAAATATGCACTGGTGTATTTTCATTTTGGAATAGTTTATTCGCCACGCAGCGGTGTGTAAAGGCCTTAAAAGGGGTTTCTGATTATGACAGACAGTACTCAGGATGCAAGTCAACATGCAGAAAGCATTTACAAATCATTGAGGCAGATTAATTCCATATACTGTATGTGTGGCATTGCCAACTTAAAGGTCTCTTCAGTGATTTCACTTATATCACTTTTATTTTTATTTTACGTTTTTTGTGATAATCCTCCCTACTATAGAGTGTGCTGCTGAAGGAGTTCCTCCCTGTCCCCAATTCACCCCTGGGGTCAATAAGCTTAGGTTTAGTTTTTGGCTAGAGGGCCCAGCCTTCCTCCAAGGCCCGCGCCTTGGTGCGTGTGCTGTTGGCGTGTGCATGTGCACATCTTGTTACCGGGGAGGACCGGGGTTTTTTCCAAATCACTGAATACTCTAGAAAGCCCAGGCTTAGACTCTCTCTTTTATATTTGCCATATGATAGAGGAGGTCTACAGTCCCCAATTTTGCAGTGGTACTATTGGGATGCTCAACTACGCGCTTCAATGTTTTGGTTTACTGGAAATGTTAAGCCATCCTGGGTCCAAATTGAACTCCTATCCGCAAGAGATCTATCTCTGGATTCCTTGCTATACTCAGCTCCAGTTAAAATCCTAAGGAAAAGTGTGTCTAACCCTTTTGTCATCAATACTATAAATATATGGTTTGAAATCCATAAATTCATGGGAAACACCCCAGAGCTGTCCTGCTTTGCACCGATTTGGGGAAATGAACATTTTATTCCAGCTAGAAGGGATCTGGGATTTAAATTATGGTTCAATAAAGGCTTAACCCTCTAAGACCCAGCGTTGCTTTTTAGCAACAATTTAATTTTATTTAATTACTAAATTTCTTTTTTTTTTCTGTTCTTTTTTCACCTAAACGTCATCAGTGATGTTCATTGCAATGCCATTTCAATGCCATTGGTCATGATATTTGCATATAAATACCCCCCACAGAGGCTTTTGACCTTTACCCTAATAAAAGTAGGTAAAATAATTGTAATATATGTTTTTTTGTGATCATTAGAATGTCTAGAACATGTTTTATTCATTATTGTGAAAGATATCCCCAAAATGTAAATTATTAATTTATTAAAATAAGACAAAAATGGACACAGGACCTTCAAGTGGAAATCTCAGAAATTGATTGGGGTTTAATATGTTCCAAGGCACAAACACAAACTATCAATACTAGATTAAGACTAATTCAGTATAATTGGATAATGAGAACTTACATAACCCCGTAGAAAGTAAATAAATTTGATCCAAACATTCCTGATTTATGTTATAAATGTGGGGAACATAAAGGTACACTGTTCCACTGCTTATGGGAATGTGGAGATTAAAACATTCTGGAGGTCTGTGGTCCAGTTCCTCTTTGTCCTAAATTATGTATACTCAGTATTTATCCATTAAATTGTACACTAAATAGTAATGAAAAAATAATGACCGACCTTTGCCTGTTACAGGCCAGCTGCTCAATTGCGCTATGTTGGAAGAATGTCAATGCCCCTACGATCGGCTTTTGGCTGAGGAACTTAACAACCAGTTTGGCACATGAGAAACTAACATATGTAATTAGGAAGAAACCTGCGGTATTCTATAAGATATGGGAGAAGTTCTTGGACTTCATTAAGCGAGGTGATATTGAAGAGGCTTTGGATGTATAGTGGTAAATTGGAGTAGTCAGTTGTGGGGTGGGGGTAGGGAACTGTGAATTTGTTTGTTTAACTGTATGTAATGTGTTTTGTTTAACTGTATGTAATGTGTTTTATTTTCGTTTTATTTTTAGTTTGTCATTATTATTTTTGTTCTGTATTTATCGTCAAATCATTTTGTGATAAGATTTTGTTTGTATTTGTGCTGCCATGGGGATGTGGGGGGGAAAATATATGTAAATTGTTTTGAAAAATACTTCTTTGTACTGTAGAAAATCAATAAACATATGTTTAAAAAAAAAAGAATCACTGAATACTCTAAGCATACTCTTTGACAATACAACACAATAGCATTGAGTGGTTTTTCCCCTTTTCTGAACCTGATCAGATGCTCCAACATACCTTCTACCTTCCCATGGTTTTATTTCTAGAGGAATCAACATGATGCGCTCCTTTGATTTCAAATTCTCCTTTGATTTAAAAAAGATTTGCTGAAAGTCCTAGAACAACGCGTGCTCCTACAGTTACAAATACTGTGTATTTACTCAGGAAAAAAGAAACGCCCAAGGACACAATACACCTCGAAGCCGTGAGGAATTACCAACACAGTTTAAAGGGAAAAGTTTATAAAAAAAAGTTTTTAAGTTTATTAGAGCAACTTGAATCCAGGCCCATGGGTTTAGCAATATGTGCTTAACACAATTGATTGATTGATTGTAGATAGAACTCAAATGAACCCTTTCAAACCTCACGTCTGCAGCCAAGAGAAGCCAATAGCACTCAATCAAAAGAGATTGAGTTCATTGTGGAATAAGTTTGTACATCATATCCAGATAATTCCCTATATTCGTCTTGGCATTTTTACCTTTAACAGATGTGGACAAACCCTAGTCTTTCTGTCTTCAAACAGAGAGTGCTCTGCCTATACAGTATATGTATCCACTTTCAACCTGGCATTATAACTAATTTGTATTACAACATGAAACAATCAAACGTGTTAAAAAAATAGCAAAAATATCCGATCTGCAAGCTCACAACGTGCGAAGCACACGCCACACAGTGACATTCATGAGCTTGTAGATTGGCTGTTTCGGCATGAAAACGTTGTATAATGAAGTATAATAATTGTATAGCCTGGGGGCTGATAATTGGCCTGTACAAAGCTGGCAGTTTGATGCTTAGACTAATATAGCTTCAGGAGAATCACTGTGTGCGCGAGGTGTAACAGAGAAACTAGATCTGGCTTTTTTTTCATCTACTTTAATATTTTCTCTAAGGCTAATAATGGTTAAATATGGTACCACTTTATTTAACAATATTGAATAATCATGAAGCTTTCTCACTGGGAGAATTGAGTCACTCAAGTATAAATCCTCTCTAAACCATATTTAGCCGTGCATGGTTTTTGATTTAATTAAATCATAATCGATGTATATAATAGAATTAAGATTCTATCCTGGATTCCGGGTGAACAATGTCAGAAAAAAAGATTCAATTAGTGCCTTAGCTTGAGATGATCCAGAAATAAATCTGACAAGAATATGGTACTGAAGTGAAGTCTCCTCTCTACATTCAGATCTTATCATTACTGCGGTTAACTTTAGGTCAGAGCTTCTTATACCTGTAGACATTCTACTTGCATTTGAAAAACTCTCTCAAGCTGAATTAATTAACACTATACATATTTTCATGATAAATGCAGGTGACAACAGATGAGAGAAAGACATATGTATAAATGCACCAAATCTCTCTGTCTGTATGTACTGTTGTAATCCACGTAACTCAAGAACCGTTCGCCCCACCGACTTCAAATTCCACACCACCACAGGGAGTGCAGTGCCCGGTTGTCCAGAACCGCCCCAAAAAGGCCTCTGCCCCAGCTCTGGACAGGGCCCCTGCCCACAGTGCCCAGGGTCCATATGGATCTGGACTGGAGCTGGCCTGTTCTGACATCATTCTAACATCAGCATAGACTCCATATTTGGGCATATTTGGACTGACAAAGAACTCCATATATGGGCGTAAAAGGGACATAACATGTGTGGGGCATTCATTTCCAACTTGCATTGTTCCAAGTAGGCCAGTGCCCAACTGGCCTACTTGCTCTAGAGGCTCTGGACAGGGCCCAAATGAGCCTATTGATCACACCTGATCACCCCTAGATCTTCATATATGGAGCTGTTATGACATCACAATGATGTTCTGACATCTGCATATAGACATACACATTTGGGTATGCCTGATGAAGAACTCCATATATTGGCATAAAAGGGACACATAATAACTGGGTGGGGCATCAATTTCCAACTTGCGTCGTTCCAAGTAGGCCTCGCCCCACGGGCACCGCTCTAGTTTAAATTAATTGCATAACTTTCGTTAGGAAATGTTAGTATTATTACTTGCGCAAGCAGAGCGCGCAAATAATAGTTTTCGTCCAGTGCTTCGATGCGTATGTCGCCGTGCCAGTGTATGACGTAATCACTACTTGTGCTTGATATGGCAGTGGTGTCAGATTACATACCTTTAATCCTCCCGACACTAAATCATATCGTCATTACGTCACCATCGAAAACCAATTACACCCTGGCATTGGGTCCTTTAATCCACATTCTTATTATGTCATCATTGAGAGCTAGTTGTACCAGTTATACCCTAATGTCATTATGCTGCTATGATACATACTGTACGCATCAAACGGGGCATACGCAAAGTAACCACAGTATACCGCTAATCAACTTAAAAATTACATACATACATATACATAGAGGCATTTCCTTTAATCCACCCGACACTGATCGACATATACGTCACATATACGTACGGATGAGTGAAAGCCGTCACTCATCCGTATTAATTTGAACATTTTTTTTCATCAGATATCGATGATTTATTTTTCTTTGAGAAACTAAAAAGGGATCCAGGACACTTCTAAATCGATAGAACTGTATTTCTTTTACCATACTTTTTTACCTCCAAAAACTAGGTACCTATAGCAAATAGCTAAACCTAATTATCTCACAGAGAAGCTGAGATTTGACGGTTTGTAGCGGTCGACAGTACTTGCACGCTCTGCTTGTGCACTAGTAGGCCTACTTGTGTGCAACAAGCAAGGAGGCACTCGACAGAGTGCAGTTCTAGTTATTATATATTATGTTATTTTGTATGTTTTGTCCACTCTCTAGGTCTAAATCCTCCCGACACTAAAACATATCGTCATTACGTCACCAATTAATCCACATCTTTATTACGTCATCATTGAGAGCTAGTTAAACCCTGACGTGTGATTCTTATTTTTATTGAATCTGTTTGAGAAATGACCAGCAGGTATTTCAAATATTGTTAATACATTTTGTTGCTAAAATAGCATTGGTTGTTGCAGGGATTGAGCATTGTGTATTTTCTGTGGCGTCTACATACAATACGTACTGTGTACAGGTAATGCCTCTGGCTTACTATATGTTACAATGCAGTAAGATATTTAATGGGGCAAAAATATAAATGCCCAGTCTATTTTTACCACCCTTCTGTAAGCCTGGGGGGTAAAGATGAATGCCTATTCAAGGTAGCTGGAACATGTGGTTAAAAAATGGATATATCAGATAAAAAGAAAAAAGGATGATCTAATATTCAGGTGCGATAATCTTCCAGGAAGCCACTGAAATTACATCTTCCAATTTATCTCCCTTTTCTCCACATTTTTCTGTGTGAGTTGTAAATACTGCTCTTGTCAGTCAGACCACGTATTTCCTCTTCCCTACTCGGCCAGTTAAGAAAGAAATGTGATCTAATAACTGAAAATGTGATTTAATGAACCTTTTTTTTTCTGTGCCCAGTCCAGAAGACCAGACTGTAGATTATTATAATGAAAACATAGATACAGCAGAGCTTTGCTTTGACAGGGAGTCACCAGAATGCAGAAGCATGACTAGAAAGCTGTTAAGGTTAGCTTCATTTATCATGGTCCATTACTGCAGGTACAAGCTTTCATGATCAAGGCAATGACCCAATTTTCCAAACTACTGTGCTGTAGTTTGAACTTGTAGCGAGGGTAAAATATGCATTGAGTCTGATTCATCAGCCAAAATATACTGTTCCAGGGACATTGGTAATCGCAAAAGCTTAGGCTTCCAGGACATTCAAATCACACACTACAGCAGTCTGCATAACATAATACCCAGAATCTATTCCATTGAGATATTCTGCTGTAATTTCATATTTTCATACTTGTTCATCACTGTCATGGACATGTTTCTGAAAACAATCCCCTGGACACAAAAAAAAGAACTGTACTGAATGAAAAATGCCAGACATTAGCTATTGCCTTTTTTGTGCTCCATTGTACTGTGTGTAATGACTCAGACATACTGTAGACTATTATGTTTAAATATGGCTTTAAAACATAGAGGAATTAACCATTGATGATCATGAAAATGAAAACCATAAAATTAAAACATTTTATGAACATTTGGTAGCTCAAATATTTGGTTGGCTCTTAGTGCATAGTCTAAAAGCCATGTTAGCAGCCCCTACAGAAGATGCTTTCACCCTGTTGGCCAAAAGATGGCGCTATAGAAAACGTAAGGCCATGCCGTCATGGTCAAAAGGCCAAAGACTCTGAAAATATACTAGTGTCATGTGCAGGGGGTGTACTTGTACATCAAGCTGCCTCACACTACAGAAACAGGAGATAGGCTCCTGGGGCCTCATGGCTCGGTAACAGGGCCAAGATTAGCCATTGGGCCGGTGGGGCTGTGGCCAAGGGGCCCTTCGGGGAAATTGGACGCACAATACTGGGTTTGAGGCCCTGGAAAGGGCTCCTGGGGGCCTTCATTGGCCGTTGATTTTGTTAAAGATGGAGTGCCACGATTTTTCACCCTAAAACATGATCATCAGGTATTATTATAATATAGGGAGGAAGAACTTTTTCCAAAAAGCGTACAGTATTTGTTAAAATCATGCTTTTTTGTGGACTCCCACCAGTTCATTAAGTATATCTGGTTTGCCTGGTGGGTGGTGATGGGTGGTGATCCACCTGAACTGAAGCCGCACCCACAGCTGTAGTTGTATGATAAAGGGGGAGGGGTTAGGGGAGGGGCTGATAGTGTGATGTAACTGTATTACTGTTTATTTCATTGGCCCGTTTGACTGTCAAGGGTTCATCCTCCAGGAAGGAAACCCTAAATACAAAGTTAATACACCATTGCACATAAAAACGACTCCAGGGTGTCTAATGAACCTCATAGACACATGAGAAACTGGAAAAATTGTGGCACTCCATCTTTAAATTTATGGTTAAAAAAGATGATGAAAACATGCACGCTAGCCCAGGCGGTGGCATAACCGTCTGGGCACCCGACTGGTAATCCAGTCGCAGTGTGCCACGGGTTTGACTCCCGAGCCTGACACGGCCTTTACTGCATGTCATCCCCCCATCTCTCTCCCGTTTCCAGTCAGCCTACTGTCTGTCCCTTCAAAAAACCAATAAAAGGCGTAAGCCGCAAAAAAAATAGAGAAAAAAGAAAAAAAACATGCGCGCTATATGAGCCCCTAAAAAATTACCAGCCCAGGGCCCCTCGTGGGGGTTAATCCGTCCCTGCTCAGCAAGGCTTTCTTACTTATTAGAATAGAAACCCGATAACCCGTATCTTGAAAGTTAGGCCTAAGGGTGTTACTAAAGACACCTACTTCTAGACATTAGATTTTTTTGGGTGTCACCATCCTCTGGGGTTTATGAAATTGCACAGAAAATGTAATTGGATCAACAAACAAACCAACCAATCGACAGAGACCATGAGGACTGCAGCAGGACTATAACCTGTTGACTGGCTCTCTTGCATCTACAATTATTTTAGAACAGATTTCCTCTATGACTAAAATCATTTTAACTTTCTGATTGGTAAAACACAACAAAACACTGTTTCTGGAAAAAGCTGAATTCTCTCGCTCTACCAACCTAAAAACCAGCAGGTCTTATGGATGCAAATATCGTAGATGATGCGTTGTCAACTTTGCCTTTGGCGATCGGCGTCCAATGCTGACACCGAAGATACCCTGTCAATTTATTTTTACCCATTTACAATGATTTTGTTAACACAAAGAAATCACTGTGGCCATTAATCTTAACTCTTTTTTTTGCTGCTAGCTGTTGTAGTTAGCATAATTGTAGTTAAGCTGTGCCACGGCAGCGTCCACTTTAACAGGATCTGTTTCCTGCCCCAGGCAAACACTCACTGCAACCTATTTGCTATCATTAGCATTAGCGCACACTGTTTACCTGTCGCCACTAGCCAGAAACGTTTACATGCTATTCGGTACAAAGTCACACATGACATCTGAAATTTCGATGGACAGTGCTCCTAGATTCCGACTTATGGAGATTTGAAAATCCTGCTTTGAACTGAGTAAAACGGAGACAAGTTGTAACGTCCCATAGCTGGTGGAGACGGAGGCATGGCATAGCAACCGGATCAATGTTAACAGCTACTGTGGGGCTCAACCACTATATATACACAGAGTATATGATGGGGGTACGAACATATTCGTACCTTGCAGAGAAATAATTAAATAACACCAAGTGAATGAGAACTGCCTGGATGAAAACTGTCTGCGACCATGGAGCAAGCTGCCAATGATTCAATTTCCCGGCTTTCTTCACTGGAATGTGACCTGTGACAGGTGGGAAATTTGGTATATAGTCTTTTTATTGGCCTAAAATAGTGTCTATATAGGCTACATTCATGAATCCACTTGCTGACCGGCTGTCAGTATTGAGCAATTCGTTTTTAGTTTTGCACAAAATACGCTCCTTGGACTAAAAACAGCCATATAGCCACTTTCCCAAATGTTCCCACTTAAATAAATAAAAATTATGGGGAAACAAGTTCCTGACACAGAGAGAGAGAGAGAGAGAGAGAGAGAGACATGCAGCCAACTCAAAAAGCATAGACTGGAACTCACCTATGCTTTTTATGGCATAGACAGCTCCCGGCAGGATCCGCCGGGAGAAACTAGGCACAGCTGCTGGACATGAGACTAATTAATTAGAGCGACAGAGAGAGAGAGAAGTGTGTGTGTGTGTGTGTGTGTGTGTGTGTGTGTGTGTGTGTGTGTGTGTGTGTGAGTTTAACAAAGGTGCAGACGATCAGAAATCAGCAGAGAGTGAGTGACGTTTGCGCTACTGTATGCCGAATTGAAGTGGACTCTGCCCCTTTTTTTTCTCCCTGGAAATAAAAACGTCTGGGTTCCCAAGGCTACAAAAAGCATAGCCCCTAGTTCAATGTGAGAGTTTTAATGGCGTCGAAGCTGACGATCCAACAGCTATCATGACGAAACATTTACTACAGGTTTTCCTGTTTGGTGAGGAAAAAGATTCATCCCATGAAAGCCTATTTTCAATCAGAGGTGCAGATGTTCTACTCTCCCTGTGATTGTAAGGCCCAAACCACACCAGCTGCAACTCCTTGCAACAAAACAAACCACCCCAATGCAACTCCTTGCAACTGCCATTGGTAATAATGGTTGCAAGTATAGTTGCAAGGAGTTGCATGTTTCAAGGAGTTGCATGTTGACCCTCTGGTGTTAGGGCTTTAGACTGCGCAGGTGAAGAAGATAAGTATTCATCCTGACTTGAGTGCAGACCGGTCCCCCAGAGCAGCTGGGAAGTGTTGAAGCCGCACCACTCAACTGGCCAAAGCTGGAACTGCAGGCGAGCAAAGTACAGTTTAACACATGGGCGCTCGATTCAGGTGCGTTCATGGAGGTTAGCACTTCTGCATGTTGTTCACCAAATTTTGGTGCACAAATCAAGAAAATGCGGAAGTAGAGTGTTCTTCCGGTTGCTTCAAACGCCAGTGAGCAACTTCCATTGAAATTAATATCTGGGGGCGGGGCAGTCCGCCCTCTAGTTTATATATAACTCTATGGTGCAGACATTCTGAAGCAATGAGGTCCGGCCCTGTCTACACAATCTGAAATTGAGTTCTGGAATGGTATCAGCCCTGCGAAAGTCATCCTGACATTTGAGGACACAGCCTCCACTGCAGAGGAGGCTGAACATAATAATAATAATAATATATCAGATTGATATAGCGCTTTTCTAAGTACTCAAAATCACACAATTAACATCGTTAGGAAAAGAAATATAAAATGAGTAAAGCAATAAAACAGTAATTACAAGGGGGTGAGGGGTTAGCTGTGGATAGCAAGTGACATTGGTTTTTGATGGGCGGTTTTGAAGAATGGGGGCTTACTTAATGTGGTTTGGGAGAGCATTCCAGAGGGAGGGGGGAAGCAACGCCTACAGAATCTCTCTAATAAAATATATCACCAAAGAGAATGGAACTGTTGCTGCCTCTGCTTCACCCCACGCATGACTGAACCAAAACCAGAAAGCTACTGTATGAACGTGGCACTAACACGCTCAGCCTCTTCGCCCACTAAATCAATATACTTTAATGACTAGCTGAAGGGGAACTAAAGGCAACTCAGTTATTAATAGTGTTACTGTATGCACAAAAACCGAGACATTAAAGATGGAGTGCCGTGACTTTATTGGCCATGCAGCCCGTTACCTCCTGACCAGCGCTATGTCTCGTTGTATTTGGCCGAAAATTTTATATATTTTTAATATGATTATGGCAAATAAATACAGAATGTCACTGCACTGAGATACTTGCAGCTGCTGTATACTCCCGCAGCTGCTCTATACATCTCCTTACAACAGTGGTTTACCGGATTTTGCCTTTTGTGCTGCTAAATAACACCATAAAACCACCATTACCCGTTTCATGTCACGCACCCCCTAGAGGGCGTTCGCGCACCACAAGGGGTGCACGCACCACAGTTTGGGAACCCCTGCTCTAATAGACCCCCAGGTGTGGTAAGAATATTGAAATGTCAAATCAGGCATACTTAATGAACCCGGTTGTGGCCACATAAAAACATCATTTTAACACTTTCTGGACAAAAACATCTTTCTCCTAGTATAATCATAATACCTGATGACCATGTTTGTCTTTTTCTTTTTTGGGGGGAGGGGGATCATGGCACTCTTTAATGTGCACTTAATAGTCAATATGGTAGCTCTTAAGACAAGGATAGTGGAACATAAAATAGAAGTAACAAACAAACAAAGGATCAGCGCAGTTCAGACAGTGGCCTTGCACTTTCACAGTAGTACAGCACAGTCTCTTCTTAAGATACAGTACATAGATTGGTATGAAGCATGTCAAGAAGACACCAAGAGAGGGAGGCAGCATCAATCTACTGTATTACTCCAGAGAGGAAGTTATTATATACACACACGTTAAAATCAATGTCTGCAAAAGCACTGAATCAAGACAATGAAATTAGACACTTCTTGTGAATGATAACTAAAAGTGTATATTGTACAGTATTCAGATTATTAAATTGATTTGGCTTGTTTGAATCATGTAGTCAGTATGCATTATCAGAATCAAATCATATGTAATTTATGATGTATTTCCTTTATACAGTATATTTTCATGTACAAGTATGTTTTATATATATGTTTTCTAAACACCTAATTGATAATAGCCAACATATGCCTAATGCAATAATGATCGTGATGAGTTGAAACTGCAACCACTCTTGCAGTTCATATCATGAACAGGTCTATAGATTATAGAAGGCCTGAGCAGGTGCTTTTATCAATTGATTTATTTGACAACGATCCACCATGTTTAAATAAAGAAGTCTAAACCATAGATTGGTGTGTGGGTTATATCCTTGGTAAATGGTAAATGGTGCATTTGTATAGCGCCTTTATCCAAGGCGCTTTACAGAGATTGTGCATTACATTCACCCATTCACACACACATTCATACACCGATGGCGGCGGAAACCATGCAAGGTACCAACCAGCACATCAGGAGCAATTAGGGGTTCAGTGTCTTGCTCAAGGACACTTCGACACTAGCTCTGGGGGAGCCCGGGTTCGAGCTGGCGACCTTGCGGTTACCATCCGGAAACTCTACCCCTGAGCCACCGCCGCCCCCTGGAAATGAACTCTACTCAACTTTATTGTCACATAAAAGGAATTTCGAAAAAATAAATGTGAGTGTGTGTTTGTTTGTGTGTGTGTGTGTGTGTGTGTGTGTGTGTGTGAGTGAGAAAATGAAATTGAAATGACTTAAGAGTATAGCAGTCAATGAGTTAAAACCCCAGGGGGGTCCAGGGGGAAAATCCGCAACATCGGAGTTGGAACCGGAGACCAATTGGGTCTCCATTGACCCGCTGAGCGCTGTTCAGAGGTTCTGAGCCGCTGACCCCACCGGCGGGGGCAATGGAGCTCAAGAGGTTCATTAGGAGGGAAGCCTGAATAAGCAACTACATTTCAGAAATAAGCCCCAAAAAGAAAAACCTGCATCTACCAATATTTACTAGGGACTCTACAGAAAAACAAGCCCAAAGTCGCTTAAAATAAGCGTTATTGGCAACACTGCCTATACAATGGTAGCGCAGTGAGGATGGAACCCCTCCCACAGCTGGTGGTGGAGTGGATGGGGGTTACATTTGTGGGTCATTATTATGCATTGGTTTTCTCTTTCCGCCTAGTAATGAATATAGCTCTTGTAAATTTGAACGGCCTTAACAATCTGACTAAACGCTCCGGTTGTTTTGATATCCTAACCAGAACTCACATTCAAGAAGACACACACATATCGTCGCTGTTTGCAGGCAGAGACCTTGTATCTCCATTCTCCATATTTCAACTTTTGTCAAATAAATAAATCATTGATCTGCTTCTTCATACTGCATTGTCACACAAGAGTAGCAAAAATAGCAGTTACAGAATTTGCGTCCTCACCTTCGTCATCAATTTGTGTTACGCAATGTTTGTGTTTACACAAACATACACCAAAAGCTGGACATTGGAGGGGCTGGCGCCCCTCAAAAAGAAGAATTACGAGTGTCTGTGGGTTTTTATAAATATTGAGCCAATTCACCCTTTGTCAAGTCCCGCCCGTGGTTCTGCACCTCTTCGCACCTATTGGTTGCCGTTACGTGGTTGGACAAAAATCCTTTCTCTCCATCCACTACCATTGAAATAACATGTTTTTCAGTTGCTTCGTATTGATATTCTGTGCATTCAATTCTTATTTTAAACTTGGTGTCAGTAAAAAGGAACATCACAGGTGCAGCATGGTGACTGGGCATATCATGTTTGTTTTTAGTTTTTCTAAAATAATTTAATGAAAAATAATAAGTTTGGACATACGAGTTTTCCACGCGAAGACGATAAATAACAAAAGTTGCCGCATGCTCCTCAGCCCCAAACAAATGCAAGGGTCTTGCTATAATGCGTATGGGCCTTAAAGACCCCCTAAACTAAAAAAGAAAACTAACTTTTGACTGTGATGGACCTGTGAGAGCTGCCTGCCTTCATCCACTAATAAGCGAATGCGGGGAATCTAAATGACATTTATTTGATCCACAACTCGCTTTGTTACGTCATAAATCTCAATCAAAACAAGCGACCTCCTAACATGTGTGGTATAGCATTTCCTTCTTGAGCTTGTGTTTGAAAATGGAACGTTATGGGGGTAACATGATTCCATTGTGTGTGTGTGTGTGTGTGTGTGTGTGTGTGTGTGTGTGTGTGTGTGTGTGTGTGTGTGTGTGTGTGTGTGTGTGTGTGCCGCACGGAAGAATGTGTGGAGAAATAGGGAGGGAGGTTGGGAGCAACACAGAGAGTGAGCGTTTGTGTGTACATATTTCCTTCTTTCCAGACTTCAGTGAGACAATGCTCTAGACTAGAGTGATTGTATCTATTGCCACATTATGGGATTAGGTTCAATCTTTATATGTATAATATAAAGATTTGCTCTCCACCTTATCCAGAGAAACTATACAGGATAAACAGAGAATCTATTATAAAACAACCAATTTGGAATTGCCTAGTTCAGTGGTCCCCCAACTACTAGTCCCTCCCAAACATTTTAGTCTAGCTTTTATTTGCTGACAAAATTGTCAATCATAATTTTAGTCATTATAGCTTAGTTTTTATTAAATTTTTATCCAGTTTTCCCCAGTGAAAAAAGGTATAGGGGTAGAGGTAGCCCTCTCCTCTACTCCCTGTTCACACATGATGGTAGGTATATACGGCCACACATCTAACGTCATCATCAAGAATGCAGATGATACTACAGTGATGGGCCTCATTGAAAATGACAACGAGGTGGCCTACAGAGCTGAGGTTAGCACCCTGACACAGCGGTGTCAGGAAAACAACCTGGATCTCAACATCAGTAAGACCAAAGAGCTGATCGTGGATTTTAGGAAGTGGAGTCTGTGACTTCAAATTCTTGGGGATACACATCTCGAAGGACCTGAAGGGCCACACACCAAAAAAGTGGTGAAAAAAGCCCAACAAAGACTCCATTGCCTCCACCGCCTGAAGAAGTGAGCCCATGCATCTACAGCAGCACCATATAGGCCATATTGTGAGGTCCCTTTTCGTTCAGTTCCGTTCCCACGGAAGGGGGACTACACATTTTTTTCTCCATAAAACAGATTTATAGGTAGAAAGTCCAAATATTCTACTCGTGCCATCCTGCAGTATTTTTATAATCAGTGGTCAAAGACGGGACTATTTCTTACAAGGCGTACTAATATGTGCAAGGGGAGTGGTGTGGTTTTGGTCACATGGACCAATCGCGTAGCAGCTTTATTCCCTTGAGTATGCGCGTGACGTCATCGTATGCGAAAGTTTGCAAAGGAACCTTTTGTTGTCCATAGCAACTCACTGTTGCGGCGCTGTTTGTTTTCATTCACTCTAAACACAGCGCAAAAAAATGGGAAAGAGCTGCCGAAAAATAAAATAAGTAAATGGATCGCTGCACTTGTAGTCATGTTTCAGGGCTACTGGAATCCAGACACCGACACATGGATTTGCCACTTTCACTTTGTGTCAGGTATGTTGCTTTTTTGTAAAACCATACGTTCAATGTAAAAGGGCCTTTTCACACAATGTCCCGTTTTAAACGAACCTAACAGAGTTCTCTTCTTGTGGACCAAAAAGTGGATTAACATAGTCCGTTCCCCTGAAAGAGATCTGGTCAAGAGTAATCACTCATCAGCATGTTGTTACGTGTTTCTACACACACGGACTCCGTGGAAAGACTTGTCCTTCTTGTTCTTATTTTGATCAACACACCCAGTTACTGAATGTTAAGTCTCCATGGTTTTCCTCAGAATATCGTATGACACTGATTTATATGACACATTAAGAGTCCACTGACTAGTACAGTGGTTATCAAACTTTTTTTTTTTTTTTTCAAGGACCCACATAACTTTTGATTGTTATTGCACAAATGGACCCATAGTGTCAGAGTTACAGACCTGCATGTGTCCATTTGTACACTCAGGCTGTAAGGGTCCATTTGGTTCCATCTCTCAGAGTTACCGACCTGTAATGTCCATTTGGTTCCACTCTCACAGACCTGTAGGCTTAAGGCCTAAGAAGGGTCCATTTTGGGTTCAATGGGATCCATTGGTTCCATCTGTACACTCAGTTACAGACATGCAGGCTAATCCTCTCTCACTCTAATGCCAGACTGGCATTAGAGTGAGACACTGGCATTGCCAGTGTGTGCCAGTGGTCACCCTTGGCACCCGTGGTTAAAGCTGCCTACCCCTGCTCTACACCAAACTTATTTGCCAAAATAGCCGGTCTACAAGCTCACAATGTTGTGAGCTTGTAGATCTGCTATTTTCTGCAAATGTTCCCTCCAGAATAGGGATGCTATTGTTCCAGTGGTTAATGTAAAAAAATAATCTCACAATGATTTGGCAGCCCCGTCCCGGATGAGTTTGTTTTGAGGCTGATGTCTGAAACAGGACATATGTGAAAACACCCCATATATGTAAACAAATTAATATCATATTTCTAGTAAATGTTTTTTTTGTTTTTGTTATTTAAGGGAAAAAGAGTGATGATCCTCTACATCCTGACCACGTGCCAAGGTTATTTGGTTTCACCTCCATCACTGATCGAAGTACAGCAGAGGTACAGACTGTTGTTGAAGTCCCAGGCATTGGGGTCCAGACAGAGGAAACACAAAATGACATTGCCTCATTACATGAACAGATTAAATCTTTAAATGCTGAATGTCAATCACTTAGGGATAAAGTCAACAAATTAGAAAGTGAGTTGAAACATCGTACTCTTGATCCTTCAGAATTTGATGACAGCAAAATGAAATTCTTCACATGACTACCAAATGACTTTCATGTTGTTGTTCAATTTTGTGTCACCAAGTTTACCACCTCCTGCAAAACAGTCACTTAGTGATACTCAGAGACTTCTGCTTACACTGATGAAGCTGCGCCTCAATCTGTCTGAGGAACTTTTAGGTTACCTCTTTGGTATTCACCAGTCAACTGTATCTAGAATTTTTCACCTTTGGGTAGATGTGATGGCCATCAGGCTTCATCCCCTGATATTGTATATTAATATTTATACATTTGTGCTCGTCTTTTTCTATATTTTCATTTTGCAGGCAGGATAAACTGAAAAGGCGGTTGGCCCGTGATTTCCCAGAGCTGGTGTTTCACAGCCCTGCAACACGCAACATCTCCGAACTGGTTTTTGTTGAAACATTATCAGCAGATACACTGTTAAACAGGCTACCTCATCCATCAGACACGACAACAACTGAGTCAACCAAGGTAAGCCAAGCAGGTTCATCTTGGCAGCAGTTTTAACCTTGACCGGTCAACTTTCAACACACTGAGCAAATATGTGTGCCACCTGTATGGCCAATCATCTGCCAAAAACGTGAATGATGCAAGGTACAAATCATTCTGTACGGCATCAACAGCTTTGCCAGAACTGTCCATTCCCCCAACAAGTGATGCTCTCCACCAACATTGCAAAAGGGCAAACTACCAAGCAGCAGTGATGAGACTCTCTCTGACTAGTAGGATTTGTGCTCCTTCACCCATTGGCAGTGGATGGGGCATGGAGGATGGGGAGTTAACAGTAACATGGATGACTAGAAATCCTGCCCCTGATAGTGTGTTGCAGGTAGTCCACTGTAATTGAAAAAAAAAGCAAATGTGAGACTGAAAGATGTTCATGTATGTCTGCAAAACTGTCTTGCACTGATTTATTTTACGTCACTTCCAGGACTGTGAAAATGTGTCAAAGGAAACAGAAGAAAGGTACATGGGATGATGACTGATGAAAGTGATAGGGATGAGTAGCCCAACATGTTACCATGTAGGCCTACTACTTGTTTTGTTCAAGAATTATTAAGATGTTAAAGAATTGCCACACTGCCTACATCCATTTAAATGCAATGCATAAATGCAAACAGCACAGACTACTTACACAGCCAACAGAAGGTTTTATTGTGATGCATTTGTATGCTATTTTGTATTTTCATATATTTCCTTGGCAGGGGGGGGGGGGGGGTGGATGTACAAATGACAGATGCTGTGACACTTTGCGGTACTTGTAAATAAATAAATGTTTCATACAATTATGTTGTAATCATTCTGACCTCTAGTACTTACATTTTTAGTCTTGTGCATTTTTTGTATTATTCCAATTTAGGGGGCGTGGTAACATTTGGAAAGATTTTCTGCCATTTTGGTCCAAGGTGCCCTGATTTTCTTTTCTACCTTTCATTACACAGTAGGTTGAGACATTTTCTATGTATGAAACATAAGCTTTTGGCACAATTTACTGTGTAGGTTTCATTGTACTGTGTGTCAAACACTTAAGTTGAAGCATATTCTTTAACATATATGCTACATTTCATGATCTAAATTCACATATGAGTAAACTAAAGGCACCAATACTTGTTTCAGATGTTAAGTATATGCATTTGACATTTGAGAAAGATTTTGTGTTGCCAAAAACACATTTTACAAGCAAAAACAGCAGCACGAGATTTTCGTTTTTTGGTTATACACTGTTTATACATTTCTGGCTTGTGACAAAATACTGCAGGATATTATGAGTAGAACTTTTAACCCAAAGTCCAGAAGGGTATTATCTATGAAAAAATGCATTGAATGAGTAGTTCCCATGACATGGGAACGAAAATCATTTTCTAAGCACTTTTTCATGGGTCCCAACACGGCCTAATAGAGAGTGTTCTGACAACCATCACCACGGTCTGGTTTGGAATCTGCACCGCTGCGGAACGCAGATCACTGCAGAGAGTGGTGAAGAGAAGTTTTTCACCCACCTTACTTGTAATGTGATGTGACAATAAAGATTGATTCCGATTCTCATTATATTAAAGCTATAATATCAACGCATTTGTTTGAGCAACTTTCTTTAACACACAGTTAAGTCAGATGGCTATCCAGGGGGAGATCACTGGCGTGTTTGAGTTACATCAACCACACAAGAGAGATTTCTACCTTTTTTTTTTAATCACAAAACTGTCTAGTGCTAAAAAGAAAGGTATGCTTCCAGCCTGAAAGCGTTCCGTGAACAGATTCACGGAATGCAGCGATTCAGGCTGGAACACCGGCTAAGAAAGGTGTAAGCGGAGACATCTTCATTTGGAAATGAATAATGCTGATCTGCAGGAGATGACAGGAAGAAATAAAGGCCAAGCTTTCTCAAGAAGTGTGATCTTCTGAGGTGGGAATGTTCACAGGTTTCTCAATTAGGCTGAACAATGTCTGTGACTATAGAAAAAAAGAAAAGAAGAAGCGCTATGTTGGTCCTTTATATGTAGAGAAAACTGTACTCTTTGGAGAGGGTTTCATATAACAAAGCACAAGAGTTCTTAAAAAGTTCTATACCTTGAGTCAATTTCACTGTGGAAGGAGGTATATGGAAGGCAGCTCTGTCCAGTTGAAGTAGAAAAAATTCTTTATTGCATTAAATATTAAAAACAAGGGTTAAAAACACGACCAACACGTTTCGGCCTGCATGGGCCTTTCATCAGGGTCAACTGTCTATGACAGTCTGTGACTATGACAGGCTCCAGAGGTGGCTTCACCTCTTCACCTCAATTCTTGAATTTGAAAATACAGTGTGTGCATGAGGGTGGGGGTGGGCGCTGATATAGTGGCCCTAAGCATAGACTGCTTATACAGTATATATTTTGTCTTGTATTGACTAGGGTTGGGTGACGATACGAATACATCGTCAATCGCGAATATACGAATCCAATCGCCGAATATTTTTATTAGGCGATTTTTCGGGACGATTTAGCCCAATTAACCTGTAAAGTGTGAGCAGCATGTGAATCAATTTGGGCCAGCAAGCGGCCGGGTGGAAATCCCCTCCTCCCGTTATAATGGTATGCTCCCACAGTCCGACTCCCCGCACTCAGCAGTCAGCAGCATCGGGGAACGGCACTAACGGCAGCCGTAAGAGCCGAGGGAGGCTGTAGCCTACATGTTGTTTAAGCTCCGGAGTCCAGACCCATGCAGTTTAATAATATACAGTCACAACAGAATGCACACTGCTGTCTCGTGTCTCATCACAATCCCAATGCGCCACCCGTGAAGTCGGGGGAAAAAAATAAAAAACAGGCTGGTAGTGTTAGTATAGATGAAGTTAGTTCAGTGTGTTGAAACAGTAGCTACACGCTAAGCTAAGCTAACGATCCCCGAGCCTATACTGTATAGGCTCGGGCAACGTTAGCTTAGCGCTTAGCTTAGAGTTAGCGCCCCTCTGAGCCTGTGCTCAAGACTTCTCCACTGTATAGGCTCGGGGATCATCAACGTGAACGAACCCCGACACCAGCGCTGACAAAATGGACAGATCTACAAGCTCTCAACGCGTAGCGAACGGCACTGCAAAAACAGGCAGGACGCAATGCCTTGAGAGCCTGTGGATCAGCCCGGCCGCAGGAGCTTGTGGGCTCCGCTTCGAGCCTCCGACAGACCGGTGCGCGGAGGCAAGGGAGCAAGTTACCCTGGCTGCGCAGCAGAAACAGACTGATCTACAAGCTCTCAACGCCTAGCGAACGGAGCTGCAAAAACAGGCAGCTTAAGAGCTTGTAGATCTGAGCTGTTCTCACTTTACTTTTATGACACGAATACATCGTCAATCGCCGATTCTTGGTCAGACGATGGGCGGTTGAAAAAAATTGGCATATCGCCCAACCTTAGTATTGACCTGTTTTTTTGTTTTCTGGCATTCCGTTGCTTGTTATTTGTTTCATGTGAAGCACTTTGGGTTGCATTTTATGTATGAAATGGTGCTATATAAATAAAGTTTATTTATTATTATGCCAGCAGCCTGCCCTGGGCGAACAGGGGCTCGTTTGACATATTAAATTATTATCAGGTATTTGGGGAGAGACTGAAACTGGAACTTCCTTCTCCTGATGCACGATCATATAGTTCTCTGTCATAAGAATTTCTCCCCCGCGCCCACCTGCCTCCCCGCTCCTCTGCCCGCGACATACTGTATCAAATATGAGGTAGCACTTTACAATAATGACCCGTTATAAAGCATTTATAAACGTTTATAAGCAGTTTGTAGACTATTAACAAATCATTATTAACCTGTTTGTTGACATTCGTAAATGATTATTAAAACCGTTATAACTATGTTTACAAATCATTTATAAGGTATTAGTAAGTAGTAAACTATTCATTAATAAGCCATTTATATACATCTGTAAATGATTATTAAATCATTTGTAATGACCCCATGATAAAGCATTTATAAACGTTTATAAGCAGTTTGTAGACTATTAACAAATCATTAACAACCTGCTTGTTTACATTTGTAAATGATTACTAAAACCTTTATAACAAATTTACAAATAATTTATAAAGTATTAGTAAGTAGTAAAACTATTCATGAATAAGCCATGTATAATACATCTGTAAATGATTATTAAATCATTTGTAACTGATGTTATATAATATATACAAGCTATTTGTATATTTGGGAAATGTGTTTGTTCATGTTTAACATATACTTTGTAAAACATTCCTAAAATATCTATAAATCCTTAGTACATGTTATTAAGTGGAGGAGGACAGTCATACTCGGATACGAGTGACCGCCGATGATGATGAAAGTGACGACAGTTCATCATTTACAACTGTCTGTTAATGTTTGTTCATGTTTAACATATGCTTTGTAAAACATTCCTAAAACATATATAAATCCTTAGTACATGTTATTAAGGTCCCTATAGTAAAGTGACGACAGTTCATAATTTACAACTGTCTGTTAATGTTTGTTCATGTTTAACATATGCTTTGTAAAACATTCCTAAAACATATATAAATCCTTAGTACATGTTATTAAGGTCCCTATAGTAAAGTGACGACAGTTCATAATTTACAACTGTCTGTTAATGTTTGTTCATGTTTAACATATGCTTTGTAAAACATTCCTAAAATATCTATAAATCCTTAGTACATGTTATTAAGGTGCCTATAGTAAAGTGACGACAGTTCATAATTTACAACTGTCTGTTAATGTGTTTGTTCATGTTTAACCCTACATCATTTTATGTTGAAGATGTTGTGTTGCATTGTGGGTAATCCTCAGTACAGAGGAACTCCATACTGAGGGTAAGATGGTCTCCTGTTTGCTCAGGCACAAACAAATTAATTACAAACATCTAAGCTTCATATAAGTGGCCAGATATGCACTCATGTTTACATAGTGTTATTCAGTAACATTCGTTTTTGTATGACATGGTATCATATGACATTGTTTATTTAATTGTTTGGAAAACGGTTAGCATGTTAGCTAGCTGTTAGCTGTGCTGTGTAGCCTGTGTTACATGATAATTCACTGACACTCCATGTAAGTGAATTCTCAAAAACGAATGTTACTGAATAACACTATGTAAACATGAGTGCATATCTGGCCACTTATATGAAGCATAGATGTTTGTAATTAATTTGTTTGTGCCTGAGCAAACAGGAGACCATCTTACCCTCAGTATGGAGTTCCTCTGTACTGAGGATTACCCACAATGCAACACAACATCTTCAACATAAAATTATGTAGGGTTAAACATGAACAAACATTAACAGACAGTTGTAAATTATGAACCCTACATAATTTTATGTTGAAGATGTTGTGTTGCATTGTGGGTAATCCTCAGTACAGAGGAACTCCATACTGAGGGTAAGATGGTCTCCTGTTTGCTCAGGCACAAACAAATTAATTACAAACATCTATGCTTCATATAAGTGGCCAGATATGCACTCATGTTTACATAGTGTTATTCAGTAACATTCGTTTTTGAAAATTCACTTACATGGAGTGTCAGTGAATTATCATGTAACACAGGCTACACAGCACAGCTAACAGCTGTGCTAACAGCTAGCTAACATGCTAACCGTTTTTCAAACAATTGAATAAACAATGTCATATGATACCATGTCATACAAAAACAAATGTTACTGAATAACACTATGTAAACATGAGTGCATATCTGGCCACTTATATGAAGCTTAGATGTTTGTAATTAATTTGTTTGTGCCTGAGCAAACAGGAGACCATCTTACCCTCAGTATGGAGTTCCTCTGTACTGAGGATTACCCACAAAGCAACATAAAATGATGTAGGGTTAAACATGAACAAACATTAACAGACAGTTGTAAATTATGAACTGTCATCACTTTACTATAGGGACCTTAATAACATGTACTAAGGATTTATATACGTTTTAGGAATGTTTTACAAAGCATATGTTAAACATGAACAAACATTAACAGACAGTTGTAAATTATGAACTGTCGTCACTTTACTATAGGGACCTTAATAACATGTACTAAGGATTTATATATGTTTTAGGAATGTTTTACAAAGCATATGTTAAACATGAACAAACATTAACAGACAGTTGTAAATTATGAACTGTCGTCACTTTACTATAGGGACCTTAATAACATGTACTAAGGATTTATATATGTTTTAGGAATGTTTTACAAAGCATATGTTAAACATGAACAAACATTAACAGACAGTTGTAAATTATGAACTGTCGTCACTTTACTATAGGGACCTTAATAACATGTACTAAGGATTTATATATGTTTTAGGAATGTTTTACAAAGCATATGTTAAACATGAACAAACATTAACAGACAGTTGTAAATTATGAACTGTCGTCACTTTACTATAGGGACCTTAATAACATGTACTAAGGATTTATATATGTTTTAGGAATGTTTAAGCATATGTTAAACATGAACAAACATTAACAGACAGTTGTAAATTATGAACTGTCGTCACTTTACTATAGGGACCTTAATAACATGTACTAAGGATTTATATATGTTTTAGGAATGTTTTACAAAGCATATGTTAAACATGAACAAACATTAACAGACAGTTGTAAATGATGAACTGTCGTCACTTTCATCATCATCGGCGGTCACTCGTATCCGAGTATGACTGTCCTCCTCCACTTAATAACATGTACTAAGGATTTATAGATATTTTAGGAATGTTTTACAAAGTATATGTTAAACATGAACAAACACATTTCCCAAATATACAAATAGCTTGTATATATTATATAACATCAGTTACAAATGATTTAATAATCATTTACAGATGTATTATACATGGCTTATTCATGAATAGTTTTACTACTTACTAATACTTTATAAATTATTTGTAAATTTGTTATAAAGGTTTTAGTAATCATTTACAAATGTAAACAAGCAGGTTGTTAATGATTTGTTAATAGTCTACAAACTGCTTATAAACGTTTATAAATGCTTTATCATGGGGTCATTACAAATGATTTAATAATCATTTACAGATGTATATAAATGGCTTATTAATGAATAGTTTACTACTTACTAATACCTTATAAATGATTTGTAACCATAGTTATAACGGTTTTAATAATCATTTACGAATGTCAACAAACAGGTTAATAATGATTTGTTAATAGTCTACAAACTGCTTATAAACGTTTATAAATGCTTTATAACGGGTCATTATTGTAAAGTGCTACCAAATATGAATGACTGACTATCGTAAAAATACAGAGACACCTCCCCAAAAATATCGCAGAGACAGTTTGTTTCTTTTTGGACCACAATTCTTATATGAGATGATTTAAGATGACCCCATGTTATTCTCCATAGAGAAAAACTTCTGTGAACCAGGGGATGAACGAGTGACGTCAGGACTTTGGCGCTCTATAAATACTAATAGTATACAGTAATGCTTTAAAAACACATCAACCAGCACTGGACCTCTATCTATATTATTTAGCGCTTGTTGTGCCGCTTCAGCGTTGCCTGTCATGCTGCGGATTCATTTTCTTCTCTCTCCGCTCGCAGCTCGCGCTGTCATCCTGTTGACTTGAGAACGGGGAGGCAGGTGGGCGTGGGGGCGTGCACGGTACGAGAATTAGTGAGTCGCGGCCCAGCCAGCGTGCTTTCTGGTCTAGAGGGGCAGGCTCACTTGGAGCAAGCACTTGAGAAATATTGGTTCATCGATCATTATACAATTCTATATTCTATCTATATCCTATCTAACAAATCCCTGCATTTATTGCTAGAATAATGTAATGTAGACTGTTGGCCTAAATGTATGCTATTTAATGGTGATTAAGACTTAAATCTCATAATAGATTAGAGACTTTGGCACTGTGATGGCAACCGGCTCATGCTCTCCCAGTATACCATGTACCGGTAGTTGATATATTATCAATGGAGCTTTCCACAGCTAGAATGTTGAGGCCTGGAAGAGTTGCTTCAGTGAAATGTCACAAGCCAAAGACCATTTGTGACCAGATTTGACTGAGACGCAAAAGGAGAAAAACCTTTTTTTAAATGAGTTAATAGCACAGGCAGACTCTTCACATACTAGAGCATTTCTGAAATAAGTGTCAGAGCTGAAATCGACATGTAAATTTGAAATAAATGCTTAAACATGTAGCTAGGTGCTAGTCCACTGAAGTTTGGACGATGCAAAAATGCTAATCCACGCCTTTGTTTTTTCTCGGCTTGACTACTGCAATGCACTTTTTTCAGGACTGCCTAAGAAAACAACTGACAGACTACAACTTGCAGCTGCAGCAGCTAGAGTTTTAACTAGAACTAAGATGAGAGAACATATTACTCCAGTTTTGGCATCACTGCACTGGCTTCCGGTTGTTTTTAGGATTGATTTTAAAATTATTTTACTTGTCTATAAAGCTCTCAATGGTCTCGCACCTTCCTACCTACATGACTGCCTGCCTAAATATGTCTTAAACCGGCCCCTAAGGTCTTCCACTGCTGGCCTGCTCGCTTTGCCTAAAGAAATGGCAACTAAAAAATACGGGGAAGCAGCTTTTTGCTTCTACGGGCCGTCGGCATGGAACAAGCTCCCACTGTACCTTCGTCAGGCAGCCTCTGTAGACATTTTTAAAGCTCAGCTCAAGACCCACTTCTACAACATTGCTTTTAAGTGATCTTTTATTTTTTGTTATTCATGTCCTCACTGTATTGTATTACTGCTTGTTTTTTAATGTCGTTGCCTTATTTTATCTGTTCTTATCTTTGTACCACTGCCTTTTCCCGATTTGACACTGCGTTATTGTCCTATTGTTTTAACTGCATGCCTGTTTTAACACATTGTATGCTAGAGTTTTCTATTTGCTCAGGCTTGCTGGTGCTAAGCGATTAACATTGGACTTTTGAACTTTTTAGGGGCCCACAGCGAGGGGCCTCTTATAGCGAGAATCACATCGCATAAATAAAAAGTAGGCCAAACATGTCCACTTCAATTTAAAAAAAAAATTATGATTCTACCATCTTCCATTCTGGAGATATTGACCTTTTTCTAAAACCTGCTTTTGAAGGCACGCTGCTCGCTTGAAAAAACAGCAGAGATATGGAAGGTTGAAGTTGACAGACATTGACAGACAGATATAAAAATGAACACAAATAATATCATATACATACTACACACTGAATGAAAGCCCTGAATGTCTACTTTTAGGAGGAAAACAAATACACATGGTCCCATGTATAGTTTGTCAGTAATTGGCTATTGAATGCAGCTTGCGCCCACCAGAGAGGATTTCAGAAAATGCATGGACCAGAAGAACTATTATTCACAAAATAAGGCCTATAGCGAAATGTACATACTATATACCGTATGAAACAGAAGACTCTCTGCTTTCATAAGAAAAATACTTCTACTGTAATAATAATGAAAATCACACCCCTGTGAAGTGAGCAGTGCAATGTTGCGCAACATTGCACTGCTCACTTCACAGGGGTGTGATTTTCATTATTATTACAGTAGAAGTATTTTTCTTATGAAAGCAGAGAGTCTTCTGTTTCATACGGTATATAGTATGTACATTTCGCTATAGGCCTTATTTTGTGAATAATAGTTCTTCTGGTCCATGCATTTTCTGAAATCCTCTCTGGTGGGCGCAAGCTGCATTCAATAGCCAATTACTGACAAACTATATTTGTATATATTTGTATATTTGTTTTCCTCCTAAAAGTAGACATTCAGGGCTTTCATTCAGTGTGTAGTATGTATATGATAATAATTTATTTATGTTTATATCTGCCTGTCAATCTCTGTGACTTTAAACCTTTATAACTCGCTATGATAACTTCATGAGGAAATGCTCACTTCACAGGGGTGTGATTTTTATTATTATTACAGTATTAGTTTTTTTCTTATGAAAGCAGAGGGTCTTCTGTTTCATACGGTATATAATATGTACATGTCGCTATAGGCCTTATTTTGTGAATAATAGTTGGACCTGAACAACTGCATTCAATATCCTACTGACAAACTGTACATGGGATCAATATTATGTATTTGTTTTCCTCCTAAAAGTAGACAATTAGGGCTTTCATTCAGTGTGTAGTATGTATATGACAATAATTTATTTATGTTTATTTTTATATCTGCCTTCAGAACGATAGTATAACGGTGAGATGCGTTACTGGATCGGTGAGTTTAGTGGTTGAGGTTGACATGTCTGGACATGTTTGAGGAAAGAAGCACAGGAGAGAGAGATGATCAAATAACTGGCTGCTTTGTTGGACAACGCTATCTTCACTTTGTTTGGGCAAAGAAGCAGAGATCAGCGATGGAAAAGAGTTTTATCCACGGCAGATAAGTAATGACGTATTATCGAGGGACCGCCATGATCAACTAACTGCCTGGGACCGAGGCTACGTTGTCACCAGCCAATGCAGCCATCGCTATCCGTTGTGTGATTGTAGCCTTTTTATTCATTATAATTGCAGTGATAAGACCTATATCACAGCCGGGCGTCTCTCTCGATACCGTGGATATAGCCTGCATCCACAATCACACAACGGATAGCGATGATGGCTGCATTGGCTGACGAAGACGTAGGCAGTAAGTTGATCATGGCGGTCCTTCGATAATACGTCATTACTTATCTGCCGTGGATATAAAGCTCTTTTCCATCGCTGATCGTGCTTCTTGCCCAAACAAACAAAGTGAAGACGCGATGGCGATCCACACAACGGATAGCGATGGCTGGTGAAGACTGAAGACGTAGCCAGGCAGTTAGTTGATCATGGCGTGTGCCGTGTGCGTGTTGAAAACGTTATGAAATGGCGATCGTTGAAGATTATTCTTGGTTTATATACTGGCAGAGGGCAAATCGACACGACTGCGTTATATCTTTTTCCGAGAATGAGAGAGGTGCAAGGCGATTACAAGGCGCAGTGTGGCCTGGGGCCAGGGAACTCAAACTGCAATGCGATCCAGGCAGAAGAGACTCAGACTCCCCCCACAAAGATTCCTCGGGAGAAACCATGTAGAAACAGGAGGGGAGGGGGAATCGAGTGTATTCACAGACACTAGACTACTACTAGATGGGTAACTCCATTTTAGATGCCCTGACATCTGCGTTGGTCTATGCCGTTGCCGTGCAGACCCATACGTGTAATGGAGGCATTGGAGGAGGGAGCGTCTTCGCCACAGACAGACCTCTTTTCAGGAGGGAGGGGCTTTTTACTCCCGGATCACATATTGGAGCTTCCTGGAGACGATCGCTGTTATTTTCCTCGGTGTCCTGGAGCATAGGACGTTGATGTACAGTAAGCAATAAAAAAACGTATAAAACGTATACATACGCTTCGCGCGTACGGCGTTCGATATTAATAAAGCGTATGGATACGTTTCCAGCATTTTTTGTGTTAATGCCGTTTTGTTTTGCTTTTGTTTTTATTATCTTTTCTGCTCTGTAAAGCACTTTGAGCTACATTTATGTATGAAAGGTGCTATATAAATAAAGTTTATTATTATTATTATTATTATTGAAGTGAACGTTTCAAGCCTGTTTTTTCAACTCGCTGTTTTCTGCAAGACATTACTCTATAAGCCATATCTCCAAAACTGGTGGGTCAAACTGAACAACCAATGTCAATTTGAAGCTATGATTCCCTGCACATGAAAAAAATGAAAATAAAAAAAAATCCAATGGCAGTCCCTCAGTAAAATGTAGTCACATTTGATGTGTTAAAGGAAACAAATATGAAGGAAAAGGTTAAGAAATGTACTGTATTTGATAATTTATTATAGATTTTTCTTTTTTGTATGGCGGCCTGTAGTAAGTAGATAATGACGATGAAATAATATGTTCTGTCTTTGCAATCAATGAGCTAGAAATATGGTGTTACGTGATGCATTCAATCAACACATTCTCTGTGAGTACCACTGCGTTTATTCTCTCAAGTTAACCTTTGGCTGATAGAGCCAAAAGATCATCGCCCCCATTCTCCCTTTCTCCATCAAAGGGACAATTCCAGCAAGGTCAGGATTTTTCCCTATTGATTAGATCAGCATCAGTGACCAATAAAATGTAGAGCCAAGGACTGCTTCATCCAATCATTGGATGCCAACAGGTCTATTTCATTTCCTGCACCGATGTGTGTTGAACTTTATGGCTTGGAACTAATTCACTTCTGGCCGCGTTGTTGTAAAAACCAAGCAGATCGACATGTTTAGCCTTAAGCCCTTGAAACTGTTTCTTTGATTACTGAATCAAAAACATAACACAGGATATTATTGCAATGTATAGTTGTTATGGCAATACGAGGCTCAAATGTGTAGGTTCTTCAATAATTCCTCATAGGTGGAAAACAAATTGTCCATTATATTATATAGTATAATAACGCTTCAATCCCTGACTCCTCCTGGCTTCATGTCAAGTGTCCTTGAGCAAGACAACCTATAACTGCTCCCGATGACAGTGGTGGAAAGTAACTAAGTACATTTACATAAGTATATACTGTACTTACTACTTTCTCTGCTGGTTAGCTGTTAGCATTCATGAAGTTCCCAGTGCCACCATATGCGTACACACACACACACACACACACACACACACACACACACACACACACACACACACACACACACACACACACACACACACACACACACCCTTTAGTATGAATGGCACAAGCACACACTGTTTACCTGTCGTCAGAAACATTCACATGTCGGGAGTGACAAAGGCACAAATTACATCCACATTTTGGATGGCAGAACATCCACCATGGACAGCTCTCCTGGATTCCGACTTATGGAAGTTTGAAAATCCTGCTTGTAACCGAGGAAAACAGTGATCAGATTTTACGTCCCATAGCTGGTGGTGACGGGACGTTACCATAGCAACCGAACCAATGTTAAAAGCTGCTGTGGGGCTCAACCATTATATACACGGAGTATACGTTGGGCTGATGAGGTCCCCTAGCGGCGGGGTCTGTGTATATACGGACCCGGCACAAAAATAATTGAGGTATTTGTACTTTACTTGTAATTTTACTCCATTTACTCCATTTATTTTTACTTCAATTACTAGTTACTTTGCAGATTTGGATTATTATTACAAAACTATTTAGCATACATTTGAAAACTTGAAATGAGATATTCTGCATCATGAGATGAGTATCATGTACTTTAAGTACATTTTGATGCAAATACGTTTGTACTTTCACTCAAGTACATTTTGAATACCTGACGTTTACTTGTAATTCTTCTATATTGCAGTATTGATACATTTACTTAAGTAAAACATTTGAGTACTTTATCCACCACTGCCCGATAAGCACACCGGTTCCTTGCATGGTTGTCTGTGTGTGAATGTACTCTGCGAATGTACTGTATGAGTGAATGGCTTTGGATGGCCTTGGATATAAAGGCACTAAAGAAATGCAGACCATTTACCAACTTACCGTTGAAAAATGATAAGTCACAGACTCACAGTATAGTAGTAGTACAGTATAATGAAAATATAAATACGGGGATGTGTGAAATGTCAGGGAAGTCATATAGAGTTAACTTTGTTGTCCTACGAATGCATGCTCTTCTAATTAACACTAGTCAAAACAAAACTTGAGCTCTCTGAAAAAAGTCTTGTAGGAAGGAGGAGGAAGTAAGAAGAGGAAGAAGAAGAAAAAAAGAAAGGTTTGACTGAAGTCGAAAAGTTCATATTGTTGAGTTTGGTAAATTGGTCCCTAGCCAACATACAGTACTGTAGGCTTTGAGTTGCCTGGATACCAGCTGCAGCATTGAGAGTTGGAAGCGAGAGACTGCCTTTGTAAACTGCTTCGCAATCTTTGGAGATGACAGCTCCTTTATTTTTGTTCATCAGCCTCCATAGTGCTCTGCCTCATCTGGTTCATCATACTGAAGCTGTTTGCTAATACCGTAAGCTGTAGCAATACCTACAGTAACAGTAGTTGAAAATATGCATTCAGATTTTAAATATAGATATTTTGTGGTATTCAATACTGTATAGCTCAAGATAATTATTATTGTTTTAATTTCAGTTAATAGTCATTATCCAAGCAACCTGAATGGTCAAAACAGGCTCACCAGACGTGCTCAAATGAACATGACAGCAAACCAAAAAGAAATATGACTCTGATTAGAAATATAGCCAACTCTTCAGCCTTGTTACACAGTACAATCCTCAGTGGATTTTACTACTGTAAAGTACTAGAAGCTCCTCCCACACCGGCATTGTCCATCAGACGTGCTGGTGAGTCAGACAGCACCATCATTTTAAAGATGCGTGTAGATGTAATGCATCGGTCAATGAAAGAAATAATTAAATTAGGCGGACATCTTAATTACAAGGGGATTGGGCTCATTAGCTCAAGTTGGCTGGCACGGAGCCGGAGCAAAACTATGTTCGCAGTCTAAACCCCAACCCCTAGTCCCAAGCCTAACCCTAAACTGAGGGCTCCACAGAGCCACCTTCAATGGTGTAAACAGGGACTAGTTCATGTTTTGGTCAGGCCCAATGTATTTCCAGGGAACACTTCAAAACTCTCCGCCCCGCAATATAAATACATTTTGATTATCTTTTATTTGGTTGGTTGGTAACTGTTGTATAATCACAATATTACACAAGACAGTGTGCTTTATTTACCATCATCAGTCGTGCTTATGGAATTCAGGGCAAGCGCCTCGTCACTGCGCCTCGTCTCGTCAGCGCCTCATCACTGTTGTGCCAATATTGACAGTAAAGCACATTCCTCTGTGTAATATTGCTTAACTCTTGAGTTGTTGCTGTTGTTTTTGACAAAGAAAACATGTCTATATCTTAGGCATGATTGGGAAACTGATAGCATTGCATTGTTTTGAGGCGGCATTCATAATTCAATTATCAAAGTTTTATTGCCACTTAGTGTTCATTGTTTGTCCATAATGGACAATATAACCAATTACTTTCATAATGGACTGTGCTGATTTCTAATTCATGCAGTTGTAAAATTGTCCAAGAGGTTTTATAGATTTCAAAAGGAAAAGTTTCTGAGCATTCCAACTCTGACGATAATTATTACCTCTGAAAAAGCACATCCAACATCCAAAGGAAAGAGGACACCGTAAGCTACAGTACCCTGCTGTGAAATAGGTTACTCTAATAACATTTGTCAAGTTATTGATGAGCGCAACTCTTTTATTCCAAATAACTGGGCATCTCAATTTCACAGGTGTTCAAGTGCAGTAGCTCACTGTACTCTGAGAGCTTCAGAGCAACACCCCATGCACGTTGTCAAAGGATTAATTTCATAAGCATCCCGTTTTATCTCACAGTCATCATATTACAGTATGTATGTTTCCTTATCTGACAAAGGTTTAAACAGCTATCCACCCCATGGGAGATAAACAAGAGTAGCTCCACAAGCAATCTTTTATCGCAAGCAGGAATGTTCTTGCCCTTGGCAGTATTCCACAGATAACGTGATTATTTTACTTCCCCATGTTGTGGTGCAAATAATATTCATGTATCATACTGTCTGTAACTAGGCACGAATAGGGCATGGAAATGAGCGAGGGATTTAAAAAAATAAGATAAAAGATCAAATAAGAAAACGTTATTTGCACAGGGAATGTTGACGGAACATGGATGCTGTTTTACAATATCTCCCGGTTTCACACATTCAGGCAGAGGTTTCAAGGTTGGGAAATCGCTGGGAAATCGAACACCCCGACCTCCGAGTCTCAGGGCGGACACTCTAACCACAAGGCCACTGAGCTGGCATGACACCTCATAATTAGTAATTAATTAATTAAGGGACAAAAGAGCATTTGGTCTTTTGAGATGTGGAGGAAAGTCATTGGTTGACGAGCCATTGTTCCTATAATAAATGAAAGGTATTAGTATGACCACCCTCATGTTGTTGTTTCTTATAACATCCTTTTCACAGGTACAAGCTATACCCAATATCTCACTTCGTCGCACTCACATGCTCTTGACTGGGCTGTGAATAGCAGTTTACTTGTGAGTGTCTGGTGAGGTGTTTACTAGACCGTGCACTAGGAAGGCCACATTGTATGCGGGGAAAATGCATGCAAAGCAGAGTCAGCTTTCACACATGAATAGGATTACCTAAATTCCACCCCAATAGTTAGATTCAATCTAACTATTCCATTCTATCCATCCAAAGACACAGCATGCATGCACTATGCACACTTGCACAGGCTTGCAAAAAATTAGCACAGGATACACTTATAATATTCAAAATTGGCACAGAGAAGTGAGCAGTAATCACAGAGGCAAGCTTGCACTGGGTGACAGTTGACTGGTGATAGTGTAGGTGTAAGAGATATACAGTATATTTCATTTAATCTCCACTAGGGCTGATATATTACACATATTTCATATGAAAGAGAAGAGGGGATGTCATAACTGAAAAGCCTACAGGATGGAAACTGATATGTGAAACAGGCTTTTATCATCCACCCTCCAGATGGATCTGTAATAATCGCTAAGCCTCTATGTGCTTTGGTGGTAAGGCCCTCTTGGCTCCATTAGGAGCCGCAAAAAAATAGTTGGCTCATATTGTGGGTCCTCGGAACGTAAGCTAGTTCTTGAATGATTGATAATCCAGAAACATACGCCTGTACAAAATCTTTAAAAACGCATGTTGTTGCACAACTGATCTGTCAAATGTGTCATCTGCTGTACAATAGGGTTTGTGCTATCAGACCAGCACACGTACTATTGATAGTACGTTGTCTTACCGTCCGCTTTAATTCGCCTACAGTATGTATAAGACTTGTTTCATTAAGCTGTCAACATTCTGTTGGCGAATAGTGAAAGAGCCCTGAACCTGGAAGTTTAAGGAATGCACTGGAGTCAATGAGCGTTTGTCACTATTTCTAGTTACATAAACCATGTGACCTGCGCTATTTCGGACCCCTCATTGACACAACTCTACTATAGAAGGCCCTGGACCGCTACCTGTGACCTGGCTTTTTTTCTACTTCTGGTCCAGTTGGGCTGTTTTGCTGTGGATTCATGGCTCTCAATTCAACTACAGTGTGAAAAAGAGGAGGGTCGAATGAGCTAAAAAATATATATATATTTATTTTTTGGTGCCAGTTTCTACCAATAATTTGAAAACTAAAGTAGCATACTTCTTACGGAAACAAAGTTCAGTGAGGCCATAAGAACAAAATTGCAGAGAAAACAAAATTATTCTTTTCAGCTCTTCTTGCACCTCCAAGACAGTTTTAAAGGAGGACCGGCTGAGGAGGTTAGCACTATATATAATCTACAAACTCAACCAGATGGCAATTAATTGCTGGAGAGAGAAAGCATGGAATTTGTCCACGGAAGAGTGAGTGTGTTGCCAGACATGGCAACATCTCAGAGACAAAATTATCTGTCAATTGTGTGTTGGAGGGTGATGAAAACAAAGAGTGGAGATCCAGGTGTCAAAATCCCCATTGGAGAGGAAGGATGTCCACTGTGACATTCAGCACTCAAAGCTCAGCCGCATCAAGTATAAAAAAGAAATCTGTCCACAGAGAACTTCCTTTTTCCGGCAAGCCAATTTATTTTTCACGTCTTAGAAGCATGCTGCCGGCATTACAGCCAACCAGACCAAAGTGGTTGGAACTGATGTATTATAGCTATATGAACATTTTCATACTAGACAGTGCACTAGTACAGCTACTGTATAAATATAAATGAAGGGGGGGATTGGGGGAGTTGCCTCAGTGGTGTGGCAAGGTAACAATAGGATAGCAAGCTAGTCCTAAATAAAATTTGAATTTTTTATCATGGTGGATGCATTTTTTGACAATGTTATACAAGTCAACCATGTGATATGGAGGTTGGGCTCGTCGAGGGCCATTCAAATAGGCGAGTACAAGAAAAGTGCTTCTTCCACTATGTAACCATTCCAGCTATGTGTAGCTACCTAACCGCGTGTCAGGGCGCTATCCATGGTCCTGATAGTTTTCTCTTTGACCGCTCTGCTTTCCTAATAGCCTAAATTGATTGAAACCGTTATTTATTCTCGTAGCATTGAGGTTCAGCTTCATCTGCAGTGCAGTCGAGATCACACAATAAAAAAAAAATCAACAATCAAGACATAGTCATAGTCATAATAGTGTGCACTGGGGCCAGCTGTAACTATCTTGGGCTATAGTGCACGTAACCACACCACCTCCTACAGTAGGTGAACATTAGGCGGAGTATATAGGGGTTTAAGTGGGTTATTAAACATTACCTGTGGAGGCAGATATTTCCGCTTTGTTGGCAATACATGTGTTTGCAGTAAATGGTTCCTTGGACCATTAGGAGAGGTTTCATTCATACCCCCCGGGGGGTTTGCACATGGACACAGATAGGCTTAATGATACCCAGCTTCTCCTCCTCATGCTGTGAGGAGCCAAACATTTTCAGCAAGAAAATGAGGGTTGCGGTTATTAATCACATCCTTTCAAGCCTGTGTCATCTTGATTCTGAAAATGGAGAATGCCTCTGAAATGGCCTGGCTTTAAAAAAAAAGATCTTGCCTGTCTTGACAGACCAGAGGCGGGTGCAAGCCGACCTCAGTGTGTGTGCGTGTGTGTGTGTGTGTGTGTGTGTGTGTGTGTGTGTGTGTGTGTGTGTGTGTGTGTGTGTGTGTGTGTGTGTGTGTGTGTGTGTGTGTGTAGCGGGGGGTTAATCTTCTGATTTGGGATTGTTTTACTGATGTGTCCCCTGCACGACACCCGAAGGCTGATATATAAAATTCATAACGTAGTTTCACATAGGAATGAGAACAGAAGAAGGGAAACCCCCTACTGCTCCAAGTCAATGCATCCCTAATCTCTCCCAAGAGATGACTTGTTAAATAGGGACTGTGCTGTGAGTGTCAAAATCTCAGCAAAGTGCAGAGAAAAATGGCAATGCTTGAAAGACATTCCCCAGCAGCATCTTTGAGTTATGTTAAATGCAAATGGTAGTCTTTAAAGAAAAATGTGAAAAATGTCACTTCCATGTTTACAGTACATTGAAAGAACTGTACGGAGCTGTGAGGCCACACAACATTTTCACTCACACATAGCGTCAGCATATCACACCATGTAACTCACAAAAGAGCATGAAACACACAAGATTTATTTTTTATCAACTGGCCATGCAAAGCAAGTAAGCAACAAACATTACGTGCAACTAAAAACACCAAATAACTAGCATAGCATTCCACTATGAATAGGCCTATTGCAACCCGTGCATTTATGGCTATACCATACTGCCTTTATTATACATTTTCAATTTTTACATTATTGAACTACTGATGTAGAATTGGCCTCTTGTTATAGTAAAGACTGGGGTCACCAAAATTAATAGGGTTCATTTTCGGCGAAGCCAGTAGTTTTCAAGATATTTTGTTTGCATAGTGTTGGACAGATTAACCAAACGGCATATGTTTGTTGTACACTCTCGCAGTTAAAGCTGGATGAATTAAACAAAGGATTTGATTGTGTACAGTAGAGTCCTAAAACATTTATCCGCCTGTTGAATATGTTTTATCAAGTTGTGTTAACAATAACACGAGAGAGTTCAGTGGCCTGTTATTGCATAAGCAAAAGTATTTGTGGCTTTTCAACTTTCAAAAACAAATTAAAAATGTTGCTGCTCATATAAGAGAGAGAGAGAGAGTGTGTGTGTGTGTGTGTGTGTGTGTGTGTGTGTGTGTGTGTGTGTGTGTGTGTGTGTGTGTGTGTGTGTGTGTGTGTGTGCTGATGTATTGATGCCACTCAAATGACATGGATGGATGAATGGATTTTATTGTGTCATGATGGAACATAAGTGATACAGAACACAGTGATACGGCAGCAGCATATATGTATACTTCGACTGTGAAGCTCCTTGACATGAAATATTTTGAGAACCACTGACATAGAAACATTTTTCAGAAAACTGTCATGATTTAGAAGACATTTGTAGAATCTGGTCTCACATCTAAATGGGTTAACCTATTCGCCTAATTTGGCTCGGCTCCAATCAGATAAGCCGAGCTAAGTGACTGCGGTCCTCTAATTGGACTCCCTTCTGTCTGTCTAATATAACATGTGCTTCTCTATTCAGGTCACCCCACCCACCACCAACCAACCACCCCACACCGCCCAGCAGCAGACACCACCAGTGTTGGCCCCGTCTACAAGGGGAAGGTTCCCTGCTTTCCATCAGGCAGGATCTGCTCCGATGCTCATCCTCCCATGGGGCCTGCTTTTTTTTAATTATGTAAGTTTTTATTCATTATGTACTATGTCTATTAATATGGTTTGCATTCATCGTGTGTTGCGAAGTCTCTGTTAAATTGAGCATATTTTCGAGTAACACGGTCATAGCGATAATAACTAGAACCCGCACATCACTCGATCCCAAAAGAAACGAACCAACAATGTCACTTAATGACAAGCTACAGTACAGGACACAACGATGGTCTGAGATGTGTTCAAGAATTCTGACAAATTTGACTTTATAACGATAAACGCACAGAGGTTTTTCCGCAAATTGGGTTCTTGTAAGATAAACATTGCCAATGTTTCTTGGGGAAAAGAACAGTTGGTTCTCACAAGCAGCAAGTTGTAGCATCAGGCTAAGAGGTTAGCGTCAACTCAACATTGTCTTCTTAGGACAGGTGTTGTGGCTAGCTATAAAGGACCGCAGGCCTATATAGCTTTAATACAATAAGGATAAGTAATCTTTCTGGAAGATATTTGTTGTTTAAAATATCGTATCGTGAACCTCATACCGTGATACGAATCGTATCGTGAGTTGAGTGAATTTTTGCATGCATAATACTGCCCATTAATTGTATTATCCATTTGAGTGAGAGTGTACAAATGTAAGATAAGATCATATTTAAATATAAAAAGAAAGATTTAAGAGTTCTGATTTCCCAGTGCAGAGTAGAGGCCAACAGACATGATCCTGTGAAATCCAAATGTTGGATATTGTCGTAAAACCGATGCAAGGCTGCCGTCAGTCTGCACCAGTCCATAATACTGTATATGATGATGAATAAATAAACTTATGTCCGTAAAGTTTATTTCTTCACACTCTATGAGTATACGGCTGCAGCCAATAGCATATTTTACTAGAAGTACATAAAGGACAACAACTCTGCAGCTGACTGGACAATTTTCCAGATTATCTCTGTCTCTCACACACACACACACACACACACACACACACACACACACACACACACACACACACACACACACACACACACACACACACACACACACACACACACACACACACACACACACACACACACACACACACACACACACACACACACACACACACGCACACGCTACCCCCACTGTGTTGATGACAACCTAGCTCACACCCTTTGGGAAATATGTCCTTGATCCAAGAATGCTGTGTACTGACATGTCTCTAGCCTCTTTGTTCAGCTGCATTGTCCTTTCTAAGAAGCTAATCGTTAGAACCTGCCCAGTGAATTAGCTATAGCTAAACTACTGCTTAACTACATTTCGCAGTAGCTTGTGAGTGCAGAAGCTTCACTGCTTTCAGAATGATGCAGCTTTCAAGTGGTTGATCTTGAAGCTTTATACTGTAGGCTACGTCACAGCAAAGACATAGATGAAAGCAAATACGACCTGTTACATCACAAATTACATTCGATCATATCAGTCCGTTGGTCGGGGCGCTCCTTGAAGCGCAGGCCAGAGGGGTCGTCTGGTCTTGGAGAATTCTGACGTGTCTCTACTTTTTCAGACACTACAGTATATAGAAATCTTTCTGTCTCTCTGTGACCTTGCTTGAGCACGGCTAGGGTGCACACTCGTATAAGTAATGGTAACTGCTTAAAAGGTCTACTTTATCCCAACACGTGTATGTTTGGTTGATGGTTGGGGTAATGGTTAGTGTTACTGTTAGGTTTGGGTAGACAGTAGCGTTTGGGTGTCATGTAGCTAGTTGCTTTTACTGTAACTTGTAGCGAGCCACCTATTCTTAAAGATAGCTTTTAGTGTAGCTTTTAAAGTAGTTTGCCCCAAACTGAGAATGACATACAAGGATGCTTCACACTACTGAGCTAAGGCGGTGTACTTTTCAGTGTCAGTGTTATAGGTCTGCATAAAGAAAACGATAAAATCTGCACACTTCTAATTAGCTCCCCCTGTTTATTTTAAGTACTGGATCAATGCTTCGATCAAGCCTGGAACTTCATCAGGAGTGTTATAGATCTGTCTTAACTTGCAGCTGTAGCTACCTTCACACATAATGGGAAAAAGGTGGGAAATCCAGTGAAAGCATGTTGCCAAGGCCTTCGAAATGCCAAAAGCACTACAGCATTACAGAGCTCCAATTTTGAGACAAATAACAGCCATTACAAGGTGTGGTTGTTTGCAGTTTCTTTTTTGCAGGGTTTTATTTTTCACCTAGTTTTTCCACCATAGTCTCTATGACTTTCATGGAGTATCTCTGCATGCTGTGTTTCTAAACAAGCAATGACAGTACACTGTGCCTTTCCTGCTGGCTGTTAGTTCTGAGACAGGCCTGAGAGACCGATGGGAAGGACCCCTGGTGAGCCCTTTACTCCATCAAAATGTGACCAGCCTCTCAAACACAGACTTTTCCTCCTCTGTATAATTCCGAAGGGATATTCTGTGTATAACTGACCCATATTGGTGACCCACAATGTCAATGTGCATTCACAACCTAATGACTTGACATTTTCAATCACTGAAATGCCACGTTGAGAATAAATATTGTGTTATTTGTGTTCCATTCATTCAAGTGTTAAAAGACACGGCACACAGAAACAGTAACAGAGCTTTCATTCCTGACAGCTAGCAAATGTGTTTTTGTGCATTCTGCCAAATATAGACAGCTAGCTGCTTAGGCAGTCATGAAGACACAATGGAAAATAAAATGATGAAAGACTATTTGTTGAAAGAATACAGACAGATTGACTATATAAACAAATGTATGAAATAGAATTGGTAAAGCGTAAGACAGAAAGAGCAGTAATAGCCTAAGTATAGTGATACAAGTATGTGTGTGTGTGTGTGTGTGTGTGTGTGTGTGTGTGTGTGTGTGTGTGTGTGTGTGTGTTCGTGCGTCCGCCCCCTTTCCTCCCAGCTCCTCCCATCCCCATCCCCTAGCCTGAGTAGCCTCAGAGAAAAACAACTGCCATGGCCACTGGAGAGGATTTTTCTGTTAAAACCTTTTAAGGACCATGATAATGATAATTTAACCATTCCAGAATCAGTCCAGTGGTTATTCGATTTGCAGGCACATCAAAAACATGTATTTTACCTTTTTTTGTATCTTTTTTTTTTTTTCTGGTCTCTTGCTGGACTCTTTTTGATAAATAATTTAAGTTTTTACAAGACCTGCTGAAATTGCTGAATATTAATGAATCTCTCTCTCTCTCTCTCTCTCTCTCTCTCTCTCTCTCTCTCTCTCGTTTAATTTATGCCCCATGGTATTATGGCATCTCACACCAACAATAGCAGATCCACAAGCTCACAACGCATCATGAAATAAACAAAGTACCAGTAAGACGCCCTGAGGGCGAGGTCGTGTGCACGCATCCGCCTGGGTGACGGCCGACTGCTGGGCGAGTGCTGGCACTTTGGCATGGGGGGTCAGGTCAACATATGGAATGCATTCTGTAGCTGGCCATATATGGAGCATGTCTTGAGTGTACAGTGTTTGATGAGGTCAGATCAACATATGGAATGTCAGAACAGGTCAGCTCCATATATGGAGATCTAAGTGTGGCAGCGGGGGCAGTGTCTTGAGTGTACAGGGTTTGATGAGGTCTGGCCATATATGGAGCGTGTCTTAAGTGTACAGTGTTTGATGAGGTCAGATCAACATATGGAATGTCAGAACAGGTCAGCTCCATATACGGAGATCTAAGGGTGGCAGCGAGGGCAGTGTCTTGAGTGTACAGGTGGAATGATTTCTGTATTGGCCATATATGGAGCGTGTCACGAGGCGTGACGGACAGACAGGTTTTCATAGTATACCCTAAACAACAACCAACCCACTTAGGGCCCAGGTAGGGTCAGGCCTTCATTTTCAGGCCTCTAGTTTTGTCGTGATCTTATGGAGACCAGACGGCCAGATGGTGGCGTGACGTGTCACGAGGCGTGACAGACCGACGGCCATATATGGTGGCGTGACGGACGGAATTCCAGGTCAATAAATCTGTCTTCTTGGATCCACATCCCTTCTGTTGACCTGTTTCTTTTGTCTTCTATAACGTAGTATACGTGTGTGTATGTATGTATGTATGTATGTATGTATGTATGTATGTATGCATGTATGCATGTATGTATGTATGTATGTATGTATGTACATGTATGTATGTATGTTCGTATCTATGTATGTACAGTACGGTATGTGAATATACGTACCCAGGTTGCATTATGTGCTAGTTAGGTCGTTGCTGGCAATTGCTAGGATCTAATAGGTGGGTGTTAGTGTAAAGCAGTGGTTGCAGTTGGTTGCTATATAGGGTATAACAGGTGGTTGCAAAGTAAAACAGGTGTTTACTCGAACACCCCATCATATATTTTACGTCCATTCACTTTCAAACTCCATGTTAGGTTAATTGAAAACGCCCATCCCTGCTTATGGACGGTGACTGATATTGGCCTCTAATGAATGGGGAGACCTTCATTTTCCAAAGGTCGATTTGAATCATTAACAGGTGAATCGTAATTGAATTGAATGCTGGTGAGGCCAGTGAAGATTCACACACCTCTAGTAAGTTCGGAAGCATAACTCCCTGCAGAAGAAAGAGAGGAGCAGGAGCAGGTGATAAATAATAAGCAGCAGAACACTGGAAGTGGCCCCTAAAACATTTTAACGTGCTCTTCTGGAATTTAATTAGACTGTGTTCCACAAATGCTTTTTCAAATGACAAAATGACGGGTGGCTGGCATCTCCCTTAGAGATAGGGTGAGAATTTCAGTCACACAAGAGAGACTCGGAGTAGAACCGCTGCTCCTTCGCCTGGAGTCAGCTGAGGTGGTTCGGGCATCTGGTTAGGATGCCTCTCGGGCGCCTCCCTAGGGAGGTCCTCGACGCACATCCCACTGGGAGGAGACATCTGGTTAGGATGCCTCTCTGGCGCCTCCCTAGGGAGGTCCTCGATGCACGTCCCACTGGGAGGAGACCCCGGGGCAGACCAAGGCACAGTTGGAGGAAATGCATCGACTCACTGGCCTTGGAACGTCTCGGAATCCCCCAGGAGGAAGTCACTAATGTTGCTCTGGAGAGGGAAGTCTGGAGCTCTCTGGTGGAGCTGTTGCCCCCGCGACCCGACTACGGATAAGCGGTTGAAGATGGATGGATGATCTTCAAGCTCAGATCTACACACATTACACGACACAATGTGAACTTGTAGATAAGCTATCGCGGAGATTTAAAATTATTGTGAAATTGTCCGTCATACAGTCTGAGTTAGCTCTGTAGTAACCTCTCCTCACCAGGATTTCCACCACCTCGGAGGAAAGCCTGGTCTCTCAATAAAAGCTCTCGTAGCCTGTAGCTTTTATTGAGAAAAATCGGTTTAAGGGAAAAGGAAGTTGCCGCCCCATTGTTCCTGCCTGTTGACTACAAAACAATACTACAACATGACATAACGATATCATCCGCTCCCGAAAGGATCATATACCCTAAATGAAATGGTGCCCAGGCTAGCTCTGTAGTGTATACAGACTGTTACTTTCAGTCTACACCTAAAACAAGCTGTGTTCCCCCAAAATTCAGGAACTACAACACACATTTTAAAACAGTTTTTAATATTTAATATCACATTGTTTATATCCCTCAAATATATTTATAATGGTTTGAGCCTCTGATACTGTATAACCATGTCATTTCTGGCTTCTGAAGCAGTTTTAGGTGGAGTACCACAATGTCCTGACTGAGGTGGTGGGGCACTGATATGCAAATTATTATATCTTTGAGTCATTATAATACTGCTAGATAAACCCAGGCTTGTTTCCATTCCATGCTAGCTTGGAAAATCAAAAATGGCGGACATTGTAAACAAAGTGGAAAAAAAAAAGTGGAACTGAAGACTGAAGAGGGGGAGGAATTATACAAAGTAGGGTGATACAGATGACATCACGCGTACGACCAAATCAGTTGAGCTGTTCCTGAGAGAAATTTTCATGAAAGCCCCCTATATGATGAGAAAGCCTGATTGTTCAAAATTGCATATTTGTGGGGATAGAAAGCACATAGGGGAGCGCAAAAAACACAAACAATTTCTTTAAAGTTGAATCATGTTGTAGCCAGGACCTTTTAAGAATATTGGCATTTTAAGAGTTTTAAGCATTATTTTCATTATCGTGATAATACATACAGCTGCACAGGACCAGCAGCTGACGGAGGGAGAGTGTGTGTGGCTCAGTGGTCACTGCTGTGCTGGTCAATGTGTACAGTGGGAATCAAAGCGAGAAATAAGATACCCGCCTCACAGAGTTTGATTAATCGGAAGGACGGGGGCGATATTAAATATTTATGGGATGAAGCTTTGTTTCAATAACTTCACAAAAAAAGAAAGAAATAATTCTCTGTCATCAATCTATGTCATTCATTTCTCAGAGGACCGCTCACTTTCACTTTGGAGGCATGAGGAACTGGGCTGTATAGATTTCTATCTGAAATCAGTAGGGGAGAAATCCAAATCGATAGCAGGGTTTGCTTCCTGCAAAGTGGAGAATAAAAAGACCTGAGTGGCAGCAGTCAGATCCACAGGCTAAACAGACGAGACAACCAGCGGGACAGAAACATATATGCATCAATGATCCGTTTCTCTTGCACATTTTTTGTATGGTTACAAACGTTGTATTTTGTGGTAATATGATTTATATATCGTAAAATACGTTTGTTATAACCACAACTGTGTACTAATTATAAAATATACACTTTTTAAAAAATAGGCTTTTTGTTAATATAGGCACAATTCTGAATGTACATACATTTACAATGGGGATAATGTTGAATGACAACTCAAAACTTAGCGGCAGGCATATGGACAAATGCAAGATATGAAATGTATAATGGAATGAATGCAGTCAGACATACTGTATGAAGGAAGGCAAGGAATGACATGAAATGGAATGAATTCTTGACCATTTCCCCCATTTTCATTTCCCGCAGCCCAGGCCAAAGAAGATATACTGGACATTTATAGCACAAATCATGAACTGTAATTACAACCATTTCAATATTGCTTGGCAGGCTTATGGGGGTGTGAGCTGAAGAGAGAGCTGAATACTGTATTTCATATTTTTTATGTCTAGCCTTAAAGGACCATACTGGCAGTCTGGCATGTTTAGTCGATTGACTGCGCTTCATGCTATACTTGACATTACTGCGGACCATTATCCAAAGCACTTTTGCATTTGACTGCTTCTTTTGGACCATTTCTCACCACTCAAAGCGTCACCCGTCTCTATTTCCATCTTTTCAGTACCAAGCAAATCACGCCGTCTCTCATCCATTTCATACCAATCAAATCCTAACCCCCACAATGAAATCTATACATCTCAAACCTAATTTCGTTTTTTCTTTTTTTATCCCATGATTTTGTAACCCATTTTTTCACCCAGTGTCAATTTTCTAATGTAATCCTGGGCGCTACACTTTCTCTGCCAACCTGGAGGGAAGCGGACTGACCTCATGCTTCCTTCTAGGCATGAGGAGTCCAAGTTGCTTCTTTTCACCTGACAGGGGAGAGTTTCCCCGGCCGGACGTAGCATGTGGAAGGAACACGTTATTCCAACCAGTTCCTTTCCCCTCCATCAGGTGCCCCGGCTGGCCAGGGGGAGGCAGTTTAGAGACCAGGATTACTGCATGTTTTTTGTGAGGGCATATACCGTAGGGGACACAGGGAGGACATGCAAACTCCACACAGAAAGGCCCTTTCGCCAACCCCACCTCGGGTATGGGCACTGATGACGCAGAGGAGGGAACAAGCCCCCAGCACCCACAGCGTCCCCAGCAGGAAACGAACCCAAGACCTTCTAGCTGTGAGGCGACAGCACTACCGGCTGTGCCACCGTGCCCCCTCTCAAATCTAATTTCTTACCAATCAACTGCACCACCACTGCATGTCCATTACTTAATGGTCAAAATAATGTCACCTCCAATTCTAGCCAAACAACACCACATCGTTTGCACTGGTAAATTTGGTTCAAAGCAACCAAGTTTTCCAGCAATAGGAAGGTGATAGAGAATACGTCCAGGAAATTAGGACAGTTCAGTAATCTGGAATTTATAAAATGTTATGCATTGTGTATATATTTTGATTACAATGCTTACTAGCTAAATGTAACATTAAAAAAAAGTATGTGTTTTTTTTGTATGTTCATACAATTTTCCCTTTTTTCCCTTATGGTTATAGTCCTAATACAATATCTCTAAATGTATGTAATGATGATTTTTAAATATTATAATAATATTATAATATTTACTATATTATAGTATATTAACACAATGCATATTTTCATAAAAGTGGACCCTGCCATCACACCTATCTTCCACAAGCAACAGAAAAACAATTTCATAATTATAGCTCAAACGAATGTGACACTTTTAATATACAAAACACGTATGCGAGATTATTACATATTTCAGTGCTCTTGCAATGTATGCTGAGGCTTAATAACTTACTGTTACTATATTTTCACATGAAGCTGAAGCTAAGGTTCATTTTCATTATATTTTTCTCATAATTTCCAGTGATGGAAAGTAATTAAGTACATTTACTTAAGCACTGTACTTTTTGTTACTGTAAGGCCTACAATTTGGAGGTATTTGTACTTCTTGAGTATTTCCAATTTTCAATACTTCGACTTCTACTCCACCACATCACAGAGGCAAATATTGTACTTTTACGCCGCTTTAGTTAGTAGTTACTTTGTAAATTTTGATTATTACAAAACATACAGTAATAACTTCAGATATAATAGGCCTATATTTCGGCCATTTGCAAATACCAGATCTACAAGCTCACAATGCAATAGCTGCCAAACGCAGGAGGGTTGGCAGGTATGCTTCCCCCACACTCACACTGGTTTCACTACTAGCGGTGTTGGTATAGGTTGATCGGCCGTGTGGGATTCGTTATGGTTCCTTGTTCGATCCCCAGGCATCTCGTCCATGCGTGGCAACTCATACCAAGTGACCTTGAGCAAGATACTGAAGTGCTTCCGACGAACCAAGTTTTGTCTTGCATGGTAGCCTCTACCCGTCGATGTGTGAATGTGCGTGTCGAATAGGGTGAATGTGAAGGGCTCATTAAAGCACTTTGAGTGGTTGGAAGACAAAACCCTATAGCATGTAAAATGTTTTTACAAAAAAAACATTGCTGTATAACTGCAACAATGCTGTGGTTTGTTTTCTCGAGGAAACAAATGCGTTCCATTAATTTATAGAGCAAAACAAGTCAACAGTCTCAACACACTAAATATCACTGTGTGGTTCCTTTTGGTCAAAGCGAAGCTATAGTTGCATTTCAGTGCATTTGAAAGCGCAAGATTGATTTAAGAAGTCTAGCCCGTGAAGAAGAAATTGATTTACAAATTAAATATAAACCTCCCTGACTTATTAACCATGCAATGATGTTTAGCCAATACTGACTCAATTATTCGGGTACCTTTAGTAAGGTTTTAATGACTTTGGATTAAATATGAACAAATGCTACATTTTAAATAAAAATATATTAGCCGAAGCTGTGAATAGACAATTGTGACCCACCTTGACAAACACAAAGTCATTGGATTATTATTATTATTTTATGTCATATGAAAGCAGGGAGTCATAGCTTCAAATTGACATTGGTTGCATTGTTCAGTGTGACCCACCACTTTTGTGAGATATGGCTTATAGAATAATGTCTTGCAGAAGAAACAGCAAATTGAGAAAACAGGCCTGAAAGGTTCACTTCTGTGGACTGGAACATTACACCACAGCATGTATTTCACATTTACATGTCGATTTCACCGCTGACATATATTTCAGACATGCTCTAGTATGCGATAAGTCTGTCTGTGCTAAAAATAAATTGTGTTTTAGTGATTTACTCCTCTGATGAAAAGCTGGAGGGTGCACGATGGCAGCCCCTCAGTCAAATCCTGTCACAAATATGTTGGTGGTGCGGTGCTGTAAGACAATAAATATACAGTACACATACTGTACAAAAACAGGGGTCTGTAGCTTTTGAAGCTGGTTAAAACAATAGGTTGTGGCGTGTGTAATAGGGGTTGTGATGGTATTGTCATGCCAGGGCGGATGTCGGGTGTTTCAGATGGCCCATGGGAGGACAAAGGGAGGACGGTTGATGCTATAGCGTCCTGGGCCACCTGCTGCCCTGCTGTGCTGCAAAGGGTCTATACTGACTCCCTCCTCTTAATGAAATTTGACATACCGGAGATGACAGCCGCCATGACAGCACGCTACCAAACCACGTATAGAAAGAAAGGTGGAAACGAGGACATTTCGTATAAGTTCTCGCACCTGTGCACACCCCTTGCTTCGCCCCATTTCAAGGTGAGAAAGGGTGGCTTGAGGAGGAGGAGGAGGAGGAGGGTACTGTAGGAGGGCTGCCGCGCTGCTGGGGAGATTCCTTTTTGAGCGGTACAGTACAGTGATAAGTCGACAGGTGGGGTGATACATCATTCAGTGGCCTGTCCGCAGCTCTCAGCGGAATGGTGACAGGTGTGATGACTGTCACACGTGTCAATAAATGTGTGGCTTGGTGGGAATGTGTGAATATTGAACGGGACCTTGACCTAATGTCACATCGTCACTGATGGGTGGAAACCGTTGTGCCGAGTGCCTGTCCAAATTCAAAAGAAAGAGAGAGAGAGAGAGAGAGAGGGGGGGGGGGGGGGGGAGGGAGGGAGGGAGGGAGGGAGGGAGGGATGGATGGATGGATGGATGGATGGATGGATGGATGGATGGATGGATGGATGGATGGATGGATGGATGGATGGATGGGTAGATAGATGGATAGATGGATAGATAGATAGATGGATGGATAGGATAGATAATACACAAATCCAACCACTTTTGCGTGACACTATCAAATGGCTAAGTACAAAATAGGACATTCATTTATGAAAATACATCAAAAGATGAACTGTGGAGAGCCAAGGTTTCTGCTCCCACAGCGACGATATTCATCTTGTACTACAGAGCGGGGTCAGGGACTACAGGAGACATTAAACTGTACTGTGTGCCAAGGTACTTCTGATATACACATTCATATTGCGTGTCAAAGTGTACTTTAAATTGATCTGCATGGAGCTTTTGAGTTTCTAACAGGTCTGCTGTATGGCCAGCGTACAGTATGCTACGGCTAATCAACTTGACAAATCAAAACCATTTATTCATACAGGGATCTGGAAATATCGGCAACACAAAGCTGAGCATCGACAACATGTCGCGTCATGTGATTCATCGCGGGTTCATTAGTCATGGGAATTGTCATCCGGATACCAGACGGTTGGCCATGGCATTTCTGTATGCACTACATATTTGTCTATATTCTATACATAAAATGAAAATGAAAATAAAAGCCAACAAAGGCAACCTTTACCGAATCATGAATAATTACTTATTTCTTACAATCTCCCAAGATCCCGCAGGACATGTGAATTGAGGTTCTTGCCCCCTTTTAATGTTTTGCCCTTCATGAGTATCCCAGTATCTGTGTGCAGACAGAAGTGATTTTCAAGTCAAAATATCCAGGCGCACACCTGTATTCATATCCATGCAAATATAATAATAGCCTCCATACAGTAGCATGTGTTATTTACTTTTTTGAATAGTAAAGTCTTTTGAATAAAAATCCAATTTACGTTTGGTCATATTTTAGTCATATGAAATGTTTTAGTTTTAGACTAGTTTTAGTCGACTAAATATAATAAGATTTTAGGCGACTGAATCTACACTTGATTTAGTCGACAAAAATGTATTTATTGTACACTTTGTTGCATACTGAAAATAGCAGATGTACAAGCTGAGAAGCTCACAACGCGTGGCAGCAAGTAGATCTGCTATTTTCAGAGTGCAACACCGGAGCACAACCAAACATCAATAGATTACTTGTCTTTTAGTTCTACTGGATATCCTCTCCACTAGCCCCCTCCCTAACATTTCACTCTAGTTTTTCTTTGTTAACATAATTGTCAATATATTTACTTTTAGTCATCATAGGTTTAGTTTTCAATTTAGTTTTTGTCAGTGAAAAAAGTTAATGAACGAGTAGTTTTAGTCGACAACAAACACTGGTTGACACTACAGTATTTTCAGTGACTAAACATCATGTAAAGTTGTAAACCCTATACACTTAATTGAAGCAGGGTCCCCCAAGGGTCTATACTTGAACCCTTCTAATTTTCCCTCTCAACCAAGATATTGATTATCAGTGTAGTGAGCTTGTTGTTGATTTTCGCGGAGCGTTCACTTATTATGACATGCCCAGAGAATGGATGCTAGCTACTGTAGGGTTCATATGGTTAAAGATTGATAGATTATTGAATGAATACTGTCAGCACCCGTCTGTCTGAGGCCCAACATGTGAATCTGCGTTTATGTCTGCTGGGCCAGTGGTTCCCAAACGTTTTAGCCTGTGACCCAAAATAGAACTTAGACATTGCCCCGGTGAAGATAGCCGATCTGCAAGCTCAAAACGCGGCGCAAAAGCGACGCATTGTGAGCTTGTAGATCGGCTATCTTCACTAATTCATTCACTAATTAATTTGTTTTCTAATTTATGTAATTTCTTAGATTTTCCTTTGATTTCTTAATGAATTTCCTGGAAAAATCTTCGATTTTTGTTTTTAATTCAAGAAATGTTTTGCTTCTTTGGAAATTATTTTTTGAAAATGTTTTGAAATAATAATAATTAAAAACAAAAATGTAGGAAATCAAAAATAAAGAGACCCATACAAATGTGTCCACGACCCACAAATGGGTCCCGACCCACTGTTTGATGGAAACAGTGTGCTAGGCCATCACAGCCAATGATTGGTTTCCAGTTGCCGTGCCTAAGCACGTATACAAGTCCTGTTGGCCGTGGAAGCAATGCAGTGTGAAATTCAGCTTCCGTAAAGTACCTATAGAATAACAAAGTGTAATCTATTGTAGGCTATAGCTGTAGTTAGTGGCAGCAAGGGTGAGTAAACACCACACAAATTGCAGAAGGGTGAACTAGTGATGAGGAGGAGGCCAAAGCAATTTTCAGACCACCTCATCACAGGCCTGTTTCCACATTTATCATTGTTGGACTAATTAACAGAACACCAAGGGTGCGAAGCCAATCAGCTTTTTAATATGGGGCCGTTGCCTTCAGCTGTTTCGTCACAGGTTTTTCAATAATACTCTAGTAGTACCATTACTATATATTATATAAGCTGCTTGTGTTTGCCTAGTATAGCAGGTGTGGCGCAATAAAGAGGAGCAAACTAAAGTAAAAACAAGACAGTGTAATAAAAGCACTGGCTGATTCCATGTGGCTCTCAGACTTGATGTGGCCAGTCTGTGACGTCACTGATGTATGACAGATATGACTAATTGCGCAAGGTTTCAGCCCATTCCGACCGCCATTTGACTTCCATTACAAAATATATATTTAATATTTCACAAAAATATAAAACATAATGTGAAAATGGAAATGTGGGGGGTTTATTAGTAGGCCTATACTGGCAGTGTGCACAAGATATTTGGTGCAGATTGGACCAGTGGATTGCGAGTTTAGCCAGATGCGCGCGCACACACACACGCACGTGCACACACACACACACACACACACACACACACACACATTTGTTTTTGTGTACTTATTTCATGTCGTTAATGCATTTTATTGCATACAGTATATGTCTGTTTTTGGTTTTTGATTTGATTTCTGATTTTTGATCTATGCTCATCATCATTATATGAGTACTATGATGCATTAAGTGCCTTATTCTCTGGGTGTTTAGGTGGGGTGGGCCCCAGTTTGGGAGACCTTTCTGTTTTGTTTTGTAATGTATGCATGGATGTATTTGTTGTAATGTTTTTGTCTACTTTATTGTTCTCAGCTGCATGGACCCTCTCAAAAACGAGATAATACATCTCAAGGGGGTATCCTTTCAATAAAGGTTCATACATAAACCCATTTCTAGATGGCTCAGCCACACTGTAAAAAGGAGGACAGCCAGATAATCACTGAAAAGAGTTTGGCACTCAGGCAACTGAGATATTCATCTGCTCATTAACCAACAGTACTATGTGGCTGTGATGCAGTGCTTGCTTGCCACTAATGATTAGATGTTAATTGATAAAAACAGAATCACAAGAGAGGAAAGACACTTCCTCACTAGTTGGCAGATATTTAGTGGTAGACTTATGAGCTTGTGTACAAATAACGAAACAGCGTGCACAGCAGCGCAGGATGTTGGCGAGTGTCTCTGTAAATGTGATGTAAATTAAAAAAGACCAGTTAGATACTTCAACAAATGTTCCACAACAACACAAAAAGCATCGATCTGAGGCTCATACTGGTGCGTATCAAAAACATAAAACACAAAACATAAAGCATAATCACAGGTCTTAACTACATGCAGTTGTTCCTTTTGTAATTACATCTGCCTCGCATTCAGCTGGCACTACCAGAGAAATGGTGCATAGATAACCCAGCACCATGATCCATTTAAAAAGTACTTTCACTCCAGCCGCAGAAATCATTCATAAATAATACATGCATGTTTTTGTTATTTATTCATTATAACTGCTAGTATCATTAAAGTCTCATGTTTGCTGTTCCATTGCCCTGTGACTTCCTCGCCTTGGTGCTTTGCTCTTCTCTTCCCTGGAGGTTATTGCTTCACCTAATTGTCAGGGGTGTAAAGTAACTATACATTAAGTACTTAAGTACAATTTTTAGGTACTTTTACTTTACTGTATTTAAAAATGGCAGAACTTTTACTTCTACTCCACTACATCTCAGAGGCAAATATTGTGCTTTTACCCCACTACAATTATTTGAAAACTGTCGTTACTATTTAGAGTTATTTATATTATTACAAAGCATACATTAACCACTTTTTCAAATACAGTACAGTATATACATTTCGGCCATTTGAAAATATCCGATCTACAAGCTCGTAGCTTGTAGATCTGCCATCTTCAAAATATTGTTTGACAACTTAAAATGGGACATTCTGCGTAATGAGTACTTTTAGCACTTTACTGGAAAAACATTCCCAGACTCTGTTGCAGAGACCCTCATCCACGCTTTCATCTCCTCCCGGCTGGATTACTGTAATGGTGTCCTGTTCGTTCGACCTCCCCAACAAGTCCCTTGACAGATTGCAGTACGTGCAAAACTCGGCTGCCAGAGTGCTCACCTGCACAAAACGCTGGCAGCACATCACCCCCACCCTCAAACGCCTCCACTGGCTCCCGGTTAAGTTCTGCATCAACTACAAACTGCTCCTCCTCACCTACAAATCCCCTCCATGCCCTTGCCCCACAGTATTTGACTGACCTCCTCATGGACTACACCCCTGAGCGGAACCTGAGGTCGTCGGACATGTTACTCCTCACCATCCGTCACGCGAAAAAGTGGACCCTCGGCGATAGATCCTTCTATGATGCAGCCCCTACCCTCTGGAACTCTCTCCCCTTGGAGATTCGCCAGATGCCTACATTGGACTCTTTCAAGTCTACACTGAAGAGACTGAAGTTCACTCAGGCTTTTGGCAATTATTTGTTTGTTTTGGTTTTGGTTTTTCTGTTTTGTAAAGCGTCCTTGGGCTTCTTGAAAGGCGCTATATAAATTAAAGTTATTGTTATTATTATTATTATTATTATTATTATTATTTTAGTTTTGTCACTTTAAGTACATTTTGATGTACGAATGTATGAATTCTGGACTTTTACTTCTAACAGAGTATTTCTGTATTGCAGTATTGATACTTATCAATGATTACTTAAGTAAAACATGTGAGTACTTTTTTTCCACCACTGCTAATTGTTGCATGCACACATAAACCACAAGGGGAACACCTAGCACTGAGATTTATTAGTAGTTTTAGAAGAAGTATTGAGGCTAAGTAAGTAAGTAGGTCGTCGAAGTGCCTAATTTTCAGTATCAGCCGAGCAATGAGGGGGCCCATGGTACCCCTTACATACAGTAGTGTTAGTCCATGAAGGAGAAGGAGACGGATTTTTGAGGTGGAGGTGCATCACACCAACCATCAGCTCCCAGCACGAACCACATGTCTATGTAATCATATGGAGAATTGGCATGTGTATGCCTGGTATCGAACCCAAAACCTTGCAATTCTTGCTCTACCAACAGCTTACCTAGACACGTTTCCTAATTCCTATTATAAAGTGCCATTCAGATATGACATATAGGCCTACTACAGTGGTTCCCAAACTTTTTAGCTCAAGACCCAAAAGAGAAATGTGACGTATCCCCAGGACCCAAACTAGTGATCTTGAAATCTTGTAGATCGGCTATTTTCTTCTTCTTTTTTGTCACTCACATTTTTATAATTTTTTTAGAAGCATACAAGTCTGAATAAATAAAGTTGATTGATTGATTTAAATGAAAACAAAAAACACATACATCACAAAATACAGAAACTCAAACAAATAATAATAATACAAAAATAAACATTCTTAGGCTTCTTCGTTCTAATTCATGGAAGAAAACAAACAAACATTGAATTTGTCTCTAATTCATGAAAAATGTTTTTAAATAATAATTCAAAACAAGCTAAAAAATATATATAAAGAAATATTTCTTTACTCGTGACCCATATTTAAAAAATGTGTCTACGACCCAGTGTCACTGTGAAACAATGACATACAGTACTGTAGTATGTACACTATTACGTACACTCCACTTAAGTTGGGACTCTCCATTTTTTTACCTAACCCTAATGCCAAGAATAGTAGTTAAAACCTAAGGAGGGAGCATTCGTGAATAAACAAAAAAAGGGGTATTTCATTCACCTCCATGACCTTCACAGTCCCAGCAGGCCTTCTTACCTTGAGGACATGTGTACAAATGACCCAGTTCCGCATGCCTTGTCTCAGCGATAGTGTCTTTTCTTCCACCATTTGTATTGTGTTTTAGTCTGCAGCACAAAAAGATCTCAGGTGCAACAACTTCTGACACACTTCATTTCATGCCCTCCCTAGAAATCTTTCTTCTCTGGCAAAGAACTTCGTTTTTTACCAGTGGTGGAAAGTAACTAAGTACATTTACTTAAAGTAAGTACTGTACTTGAGTACAATTCTGAGGTATTTGTACTTTACTTGAGTAATTCCAATTTCCAACAGTTCTCGGGGGCAAATATTGTAATTATACTCCACTACAATAATTTGAAAACTTTAGTTACTATAGTTATATATACTTATATATATATATTACTTTGTAGATTTGGATTATTATTACAAAATATACATTTCGGTCGGTCAGACCTAATTGTATATAACTGGTTATACTTAACTACTGAAGGCTACAGTATACTCTTATTTGATTATGCTGTAAATCTTCCCCATAACTTGCCCCTGTGCTTCTGTTTAAACAACGTAAAGACTTGAATAAAAATATTTATTCAAGTAAATAGCTGATCTACAAGCTTACAATGTGACACATTGTGAGATTGTAGATCTTCAATTTTTGAAATGTTTTTGAAATATTTAAAACTTGAAATGAGACATTCTTCACAATGAGTACTTTATACTTTTGGTATACTTTAAGTAAATTTTGATACCAATACTTTTGTACTTTTACTCAAGTCATCTACAGTACAGTACAACCCAGATGGATTTGTGGTGAACTCGTCATCTGCCTTGACCTCTGTAAAGCGCCTTGGATAAAGGCGCTATATAAATGCACCATTTACCATTTAACCGCAAAAGCCTTTTAAAATGTTCAGACAAGCCTTGAAAGCATCTAATTGTTGAACTAAAGCAATTCCAATCTTTAGTTCCAAAGGTACCATCATTGTGAAAGGTGTAGTATAAAGAAAATTGAAAGAAAGTTGAACGTAGTGGTGACAGGGAATCCTGGGAAGCTCCTTTAACCACTTAAACTTTATTTGACCAGAACGGAGTCCCTCAAGGGTCGATACTAAGACGTTCCTTTTTCCTCATAACATCAAAACTCTTCGCTAAATATAGCCAATGCACAAGCTCGTGATGTGCCGCATTGCAGGCTTGTAGATCATGTTTGCCAAATCTTCGCCGCAGGATAGGAACGCTATTGTTGTGATTACATGAGGCTCAGGGATATGGTGTGATGCTTTTCCTAAAAAAGTAATGTTTTTTAATCAACAGCAAGGCCACAATGTAGATATTTTGTATGACTGACTTCTCAGCATGCAGTTTTCGGATCTGAATCACAACATTGCAAAGACGACTGCATTGTCTGCAGGTATATAATGTTGAGAGTTGGCTGTTCATGAGCTCATTGTTAAGTATGCATGTTTAAAAACCTGTCCAAAGCCTTGCTATTGTATATCGTAGAGATAGTTTCGAATGCCAGGCAGAATAAATATCGTATTTTGACACATTTTAATTCTCTTGCATACAAAAGCTATTATTGCTGCCGAATTTTGCTGCTACAAGCAATTATGCGCTAAACAGCGCTCTCCATGCTTGGGTTTATAGAAAGCTATTGTCACAGTCATCATCCCTTCAAGAATATGAGATTTAAGGCTTGAGAGGTGAAACTTTGCATTCCAGTCCACAGTGGTGAGGTTTTGTCCGATGTATTTGTTTGGAGCTAAAGGTATTGTGTTGGATTGCATGACAATGTATTCCTGGCTAACCTCATTCAAAATGCACCAAAGATAACATATTTATAGCCACACAATGGTGGGTTGCATTTGGTTATATCGACATAAATAAGGACAATGTGTTTCGGAAATGTATGCATACAGTATGCATAGAAACAGAGCTTAAAATCTGTTATTTTAACTTTCATTTGGCCATGGAATAGATATTTGAACTGTGTAAAGAAATGGGAAATAGCCATATAACCAACAAGCTTCAAAGACAAATATATGTATTTTATATTTAAAAAAACCTGCTTCCTAGTGTCACAATGAAACCAATTACCTTTACCATAACATTCTAATATACGCTTTGAGCAACTCATCAATCAATTCTGACATCATATCAAATAAGAAAGTGTATAATGGATGAATTGACGGCAACACACTAGGTAGAAAAGCAGCGAGCAAGACAATACAAACTGCAGCCTCAATTCTCAACAGGGAGAAGAAATGGCATCGGAGTCTGCAAAGTGTACAGACCCAGTAAAATCACAGTAAAATATAATAAAAAAATCCCCCAAATTGGACTGGTAGCATATACTGGTAGCATACTCTAAGCGACGAGCCCCAATTTATAGAAAACATTGATCAAGGACAGGTCTCACAGGTCTCAGGTACACAGAACAACTGTCTGTATCTGGTGAATACAGAAGAAACACGCACCTCATTTCGCCCAACTCCAACCTACAGTAAGCACATGCTGTTGCTGGGCTGGTGCTAGTTCTGGTTCTTTGTGTGAGCTTGTAGATGAGCTATTTTCGGTGCCCAACACTGGCGTATGACCAGTATAAAACATACTTAACGTCAACGAGTAGTACACATACACAAGATTCATCCGAAAAATTAATAATGACGTAAACTCAGTCAGTCGGGATCATATTTCTTAAACCAGAACACCATATTGTTCATGCTTCACATGTGTGCCGATGATGCCTATATGACGATGCGCTGGGAATAAGGCGGATTAATCAAAAATCCCACTCTGACCTCCGAGGAACCATCAAACAGGCCAAGTGGGAGTACAAGAAATGAGTGGAAGATGACAAGTTCAACAGAAAAGGGTTATAATGGTGAGGGTTACAGACAAGCACAGACTTCAGAGGAAAGGTGCACAGTGCAGTCCTCCTCAAAGTGGGGTCCAGAGAGGCCCTCAGGGTTCCTTGAGGGGGGAAATGTTTGCGAACCACTGGCATAGAGAGAAGTGTTGATTTTGACAGCAAATTTTGTTTTGTTTTAGTATTAGTCTAGTTTTAGTCGACTAAATCTAGTTGATTTAGTTGACTAAAATGTATTTTGGCTGTCGTAATAACGCTACAAGCTCACAAAATCTCACATGTACAAGCTGTGACAGGTTGTCACTCCCACTTTTCACACAGGCTTAGACCATAATAATATGGAGGGAGTAACGAAGCCCTTTTTTCGATTTGACACATTAATGATTAATAATGAATTTATTAGTGAATTTAAAAAGTGAAAACGCATCTCACAACGGGTAAGGGCTAGTAAGTATAAATAATAAGTATAAAGTACTGTTGCACCCCTAGCTATCAATAAAGGTAACTTTCCACAAACCATGAAACCATCATGCCCATTCCCTGCTCCACAACATTAGTGACTATTTGAAGGTCATTAATATTTATGAGACAGTGCCCCAAAGCGATAATATGCCTTGCTTGTTGTGTTGCTGCCGTAATTTTACAACAACGAATGCCAATCTGCCCAAGAAGAGGCAATCGCACAGCTACTCTTGTTCTGTTCGGTTGCCTGCATTCTAATTAAATGCCCCGTGTAATGAGAGTAAAATGGAAATGAAGACCTCCGACAGAATAAACAAACTTCTAAGCTAGGTTGGTCATTTAAATTTTGCTGATGGGCTATTGACCTGTATAGCCGTGTGTGTGTGTGTGTGTGTGTGTGTGTGTGTGTGTGTGTGTGTGTGTGTGTGTGTGTGTGTGTGTGTGTGTGTGTGTGTGTGTGTGTGTGCACGCGTGCGCATGTGTGTGTGTGCGTGCGTGCGCCTGCGTGCGTGCGTGAGTGTACGTACGTGCATGTGTGCGTGCGTGCATACACAAGCACCAACACGCAGCACTTCAGCTAGCTATCTATCTATCATCAGTGTGTAGATTAATCTAGTGTTGAAAATAAATGAACAGAGTAGGTACTGATGTCACACCCAAGTTTACCCTCTATATTGCCACAGGGGGAGGGGGGGAGGGTGGTGTCCCATCCTTTCAAGTGACTGATCAAGAAACACTGGTGACAGTTTGATGGAACATGATTGATGAGCATGCCTAACTGCATCCCACCTGTCAGAGTGGAATGAATTGTCCAACCCCATCAAAGATCACCTTTGATCTTTCCCGTTGCGCCAGCGAATAGGCATGACCACAGGTCTGTGGTGATAGTACATCAAATAAAAAACATCACTCTTAGCCCATCAAAACCGGGAAAGCTAAAAATGATGAGTTTGGCTATCTGCTAATAGCAGATATACACTGCGCTATAAGCTTGTAGATGCGCTAATTATTCATTTTAACACCACAAACACCCAGGAGGTGGTCTCTTTAGGACCATTAAATCAGAGCACCCAGCGATTTGCAGCAACGGAGCACATTTAGCGAAGCACCAGGCACTATCCCGGATGTAGCTGAAGTAGCTGTACCCAAAACACGCCCAAGGCGATCAACACAACGGGAGGTTTGATTAATTCTAACACGACTAGTGACAGGACCGCGATGGCCCGTCTAAAACATCATCTTTGCTTAGAATTGGACGGAATGATTAAGATTTAAGATTAAGATTTTCTGTCTCATCCACTAAAATGGTCATTTTGGATGACGTCTCAACCGGAAATGACATCGAATGTTGCCCGCCTGTGGAGCGATGCGATCGGTTTTGATATAAATAAATCTTTTATTAATCTCCGACCTGAGCGTTGGTCGTTACTATTTGATAGGATGGAGAACTCAGTTAATGCCTTATTATTAATCGTGAACATTTTTGAGAAAATCTTCGAATATATATATATATATATATATATTCTTTTTAGAGCAACCCCCTGATTGCTTCTGGGGGTCCCTGGCTGGAACACAATATTTTGAGATGGGGGGGGGGGGGGGGGGTCTGCGGCCAAATACATAGCATTTTGGGGATGCTTGACATTAAAAGGTTTGAGCACCACTGATATAGCAACATGCGTTTTTCAGAAAACTGCTAAGATTTAGAAGACATTTTGTAGAAACGGCTTCAGGTCATATTGGGTTAGGCGCCCCGTGTCCGGACAGTTCAATGTACACAACTGCCACTGTACGCTCCCAGCCACTTCACACCAGTTTTAAAGTGATCTGTTTTGAACAACCTTTACCCGGCTTTGCCGTTATATATATCACGAGATCTATATATCTCGTGTTGTGTTTATAGCAGACTCCTCACTCAAATGTGCACTTGCAGTTTGGGCAACTCCAAAGCAAACTCCACATGCCCCAACATTTTCTTTACCTGCCATATAATGTCAACCCCTTGAGACTGGCATATTCGCCGATATGAACCGACGAATGACGAATAAGGGCCAATACAGATACTTTTCCGATAGTGATTCAGTATCGGGACATCTCTACCCGTACCACTTTCCGTAGCACTTGTCCTAGCCTCGACGACCTTACAGGCTTATGTAACTTAGATACAATTTTATTTAGACATAGCACTCAACAGTGTATACACATAGTTTCTTTATATAGATATTCCACTGTTAGGCTCTTAGCTTATGTATGATTCTTGATGACAATTTTTATGTATTTGATGTATTACCATGTGTCTTTCTAGCTTACTGAAAGTCGCTCTGGATTAAGAGCGTCTGCCTTAATGCCTAAATCGTAATGTCTAATTTGTCTTTTGGGTCACAGGGCTAAAATGTTTGGGAACTGCTGCATTTGGAAGACAGGTTCTATTTTCCAAGTAACAAGTAAGGGTTTTGGAGGTTTCCACCCGACAGCGACAATATATGCTGATAATTGAACAGTCTGACAGCATGCCTTTCCCACTGACTCAGTGACACTGATTTTTTTTTGAGTGGTGCAACCACTCCTACAACCAGCAATGTCCGTGTACCTGTATCATGTTGTCATGAGCACGAGTATGTGACTTAATAATACCAGTAGGGGGCGGCAGAAACAGAGAGAGGGGTATTGCTGTGCCTGCTGAGAGAGAGAGCGAGAGAGATAGAGAGAGAGAGGTGTGAGGGGGGGGGGGGGGAATTGCACCACTCAGTTCACACAGGTGTGATTTTTTTTACATAACGCACGTGTGCCAAAGAAAAAAACACGTCTAACTGTGACACATCAAACTTCAAGTTCTGCCCGTAAACATCAACAATATAATGAAAAACAAATGGCCGAGTGTGACCTCTTCAGGCTGAAGGTGTTGGCGGGTAAATAAGTAAGCGAACCGATTTAGAGCCCATAATCCTCGGTGGGAGTTTGCAGTGTTTAACTTGTCAGGCAGACTTAAACATGCTTTATCCCAAAGGCAAACGTTTCTTTCCCATACAAGAACCCCCCCCCCACTCTCTCTCACACACACTGCCACCCAACTACACAAACACAAACACAGAGCAAGATGAAGCTGGGTGGCTGGTATGCCACTTTAAACACAGCCACTGTTTAATATCCCTGATAGATGAGAGGTGTCCGTGGGTATGCATGAAAGAGGGTTCGAATAGTTTGTATTTCCTCTGTACTCTTGTTGTAGGGCTCGGCAATATTATTGATTCCATATACACGACTCATACAGTACGCAAAGAAACACGGCTTAAAATGTGTTGTTTTAACTTTCATTTGGCCATGGAATAGATATTTGAACTGTGTAAAGAAATGGGAAATATCCATATAAGCAACACGCTTCAAAGACAAAGATATGTATTTTATATATAAAGAAATAACCTGCTTCCTGGTGTCACAATGAAACCAATTACCTTTACCATAACATTCTAATATACAGTATGCTTTGATGTTTGATCATTTGTGTATCGAAATATGCATCGAAATATCGTCATAAGGCACAATAGTTATGTCTTTTTTCTGTTTTAAATTTTACTAACTTTAACCAAAGCCTTTTTACAGAAAATGTGAAAAAGTAGCAAAAACAGCAATGCGTTGCCCACTTGTATATCTATGCTGTGTTTGATTTACATTCCAAATTAAAATTAAACTGGTATTATTATCAGGTTACAATATTATTGTCACAATATTAATAGAAGTATTCGGTAAAAACTATTATATAATTAAATTGTCCAGTTTAATTTAGGTTTTCATTTTCAATCTCCCAGCCCTAAGTATAGAAATGAACAATACAATACTGAATTAAAACTAAAAGCATAATGTTGTATAGGCCTACATTACAGTGATTAATTACAGTGACTGATTACAGTTTTTTCTGCTTCTTGGTCCCAAACCAAATCTGCCATTTGCTCTACAAACTGTATGGGATAATTATGTTTGTCAGCGTCATTCTAATGACTCCATGAGCTGTTATTCCCTCTTCAGACAATACTCACATGAGCTACGGTTTTTTGTCAATATTATTAATGTTCATCTATCTTGTCACATTCCTGCATCATTTGCATGACATGTCATATTTAAAATACTAAATAAATTACTGTATGATATGAGTTCCAATAATGGAAATGCAGGTGTCATAGTAGTGATATAGCATTAAGCGTGAAAGACAGGATAAGTACAGGTAAGAGTAACAAGATAAGAATAAGATAAGAAGAATATTACATTAAATAAAATATAATTAAATACTTGTCTGATCCTAGACTCTGCACTTGGTCTGACTAAATTAACAATGTATATTCCATCCATCTATCTATCTATAAATGCACCACGTCTCTGTACCAACTCGGTCGGACGCCCTGGTGAGGGGCCCTGGGCCGGGGCCCTGGGCAGGGGCGCTGGGGCAGGGGCCATGGGCAGGGGCCCGGGGGCAGGGGCCTTGGGCAGGGACCCTGGGGCAGGGGCCTTGGCAGCGACCCTGGGGCAGGGACACAGAGAGACGGATACAGAAATCTCCATATGGAGATTGGGCATAAAAGGGACACAGTCAGATGGGTAGAACAGGTACTCTGACACGGGTACAACGGGTATTGCATAGCGGGGCGGGGCACGGATCTCCAACTTCCATCGTTACCGACTTGGTACTCTACAGCCGGGCACCGGTCTAGTAAATATATAAGTATAATATATGATCTATGACCAGTCAAATTATGTATGCATGAATATACTGTACATATTGTCTCAACACAGTGGATATCACACTGATACAGTATATGTACAGTAGTGACAGCAGCAGGCCTAGAACAGTGGGCATCTGGATAGCATACGTGCTGTAATTGTCTATCAACCATGACAATGTCACAACTGTTATCCTTAACCAGCATCTGTCATGGTTCTGTAGTGTACGTCCCATTATTCCATGGGCAGATGTGCCAGACTCAAGTCAGTAGTCCCAAAGAACAGAGCAGACAGTGCTGATCTTAAGTTATAATAATAATAGCTCAGATATATATAGCACTTTTTTAAGTACCCGCTTTACATAAGACACTAGGAACAACTTTAATAAATAAATAAAAAGCAAGGCAAGTAAAATATCAGTGCTAGGTTAAAAACATAAAAGGCTAAGCAAGGCTAACCAGACCTCAGCTGCAGAAGGCTATCTTGAAGAGGTGGGTTTTGAGTGAGGTTTTGAAGGAGAGGAGGGAGGGGGCAACTCTGAGATGATTGGGGAGTTCATCCCAGAGGTTGGGGGCAGAAACATAGAAGGTGCGGTACTTGGCCTTGCAGACCCTCAGGAGGTTGGCTTCACTGGACCTGAAGGGGTGTAGGGTTCGAGATGATCAGAGAGGTAGGGGGAGCCAGGTGAAGTTCTCATCATTATGGGTGCATCAGGCCTGATTGTGTAATCTAATTGTTGGCTACGGGCACAAAATCCCTTTGCTTTGTGCATGATGGCTGAATGTGCTCTCTCCGGATCCACACTAATCATAGAGGGCATGCAACTTCTTTCTCAGCAGCTTATTGAGCTTGTTAACGTGCCTTGTATTGTCCCCAACAGACAATGGCAAATAATAAGAGGACACTGGCTACTAAGGACTGGCACCACATCTGCAGCAGCCTGTTGCACGTGCTGTTGAAGGACCTGAGCCTCCTGAGGAACAACAGCTTGCTCTGGAGTGTATATAACAGATGGAGTGTACACAGTCCAAATATAATGCTATAGCTCTGATAGTGTGGAAAAAACAATATAACTCACACTCTATACTCTATAGAGTCTATATACAGTAAATCAGAATGTGTACGGTGGCATTTCCAGATGTCATGTCTATGAATATCAACACAATAGAAGATAAATCTCCATATCTTGGGTGCGCCTTACCCTTTATCCCTAGCTTTTTGCCATATTTTACTATCTTCAAAAACATTTTTGAACAAAATGTTTCAACGAGCCGATCTACATTGACACATTGTGAGCTTGTAGATGGGCTATTTGAACTATTTTAAAATGTTTCACACTTTAATTCCTAAAAGTAATAATAGATACGAATATTCAAGAAGGAATGTGCGTGCATGCATGTGTGCGTTCTCCTCAACTTTCATTATCTTGTAGCTCACGGTCTCCGAAGGTACAATTTGCCAACATTTGTTGCAATATGTCACATTTGCTGTTCTCCAATGTCTATTTAAAAACTTCCACCGCATGAAATAATAGTAGGTTACATCTCTTTGGGGCTATCAGCCTCTCTTTCAATATGTAGATGTTATTGTTATTATATAGAATGCAGTGCCGTGCCTAACGTTCTCCGAACATTAAACGTTACTCACTTCTCCACCCTGTTATTGATGATACAGAATACAGATTATAATAAGTGCACACTTGGGTAAAGTTGAGCCCCCCCCCCCCACCTTCTTAAAACGCACTTTAAAAAAAGTTATTACCATTTCTAACAAATAGCTGCACCTATTCTATTATTGCTGTTAACAGTATATATTGTGATGTCCTCCACGTGAGTTATTCCTATCGATTATGAGTTTTAACACACAAATTGTTTAACATCGATTCCTCTGTGTTTTAACACATTGAAAATGGGCAGAGCCGTTATCTATCATTTCTCTCACACTTGTCTTGTAAGCTATAATTGTGCACAGAGCCATGTGCATTATTCATTTTAGAGCCACATTCCCTAAGAGGACCATTTAGCCAGCGTTCACGCCTTTCCGCGGGGGGGTGGGAGGCTGTTTATATTTTATTTTTTTCACTGAAATAATTCCTCGGCAGGAGAGAGGAGTCGCCCATGTGATTTCCTGGCATCAGACCAAAATGCAGAGGAGGCAGAGATGAAATGCGGAGGGAGGGGTGAGCATGTGCAGAGAATTCAATGCACAAGCGGCTTTCTTTTGTCATAGACATATCGGATGAGACTAAATGCCTCATGTATTCTAGGCCGTGCAGGGTGCTGTCGCACACCGGAAATATCCGATCTACGAGCTCACAACGCGCCGCATGCAGGCGGCACATTGTGAGCTTGTAGATCATGTATTTTTTTCAGAGCACGACAACCGGCGAGCAAACACGTATAAATCCCAGGCTTAACAGCATCCCCGAGCTCTGTGGTTAGACAGCGGCACGCCACTATCACAGAAACAACATCATTATCCTGACTTAATCTCCTGTATGTTACAGTAGCAGTGTTGGATACTTACCAGGAAAGCTGCAGTCACAGTCAAGTGTTTCGCTTAATAAGCTAATTTCACTCACTCCTGTCAACTATCCCCCTCTGCTCGCCTCCTAGGGTATTTATTTATTTTTTACCTAGTATTTGTGTGTGTGTGTGTGTGTGTGTGTGTGTGTGTGTGTGTGTGTGTGTGTGTGTGTGTGTGTGCACATGCATGTGTGCACGCACGTGCGTGTGCATTGAGCGTGGCTGTAAACAATGTGTGCTCGTTGCCATACACTGTGTCTAATGTGCTTGTTAGCCCATTGCCGACATCCCCCTGGGGCATGTGTTCCTATCCTGGGTCTTATTCATGGTCCGGTTTTAACAAGCAGTGTCAATATAGGGCCATTGAGAGCTCGCAAGATTGCAGTCAATGGCAATTTTATGTGCCACACACAACGTGTAAATGAGACTCCGCAAACATGGCCAGGACCCGCTCGATCTATGTCAGTGACAGCAGGTAGGCTGAAACACAAGGTCCACTTATCACACACACTATGGCTACAGGGAAGATGGTTTAGTATTAAGAAGGGTTTCCTCAACAATTACATTAAAAAGACATTTATGTTGTGCATCTGCACTGACTTTATATAGTTCCCTGACAAATGTCCTAATTACAAAAGGTGGACATACAGTAAAACACTCTGTGTGTAATAGTTTATGTGCATACAGTGTATACATTTAGGGCTCTTGTACCTTCTTTGAGTATTTACTTTATTTTACTGTGATACTAGTCTTAACCACAGGTACCCTACTAATGTATATTCTAGGCATAATAATAGGCAAACATACTGTAAAACTGAAACACAAAATAGAAGGCAGAAAGCACAATTAATACAAGTAATACAAATAACTTGTTACTAATGTCACGCAACTGTAACAGGCAACAAAGTAAGTATTTTCATGTAAGCTTACATTTGTAACAGGTAAGGCAAACATGGCAGAAATACTTAACCACTAAGGTATTGTATTGAATAAACCTTAAGAGCATCCACATGAGTAGGCCAAAACTACCGCTACTGTAGCCCTCCAAGCAGAACCCAATGGTACTGAAGTTTCTGACATTTTGTTCGACCCAGTCCATGGGGTCCTGTTGCACCACTACCATGCCACCTGGTACGCAGCCATTCTTAAACATAAACAACAAGTTTAGAGCCTGTCCGCGCTCTGTGACGACATTTTTCCTTGTGAGGCTTTCTGAATATGTAAAGTATAAGTACCCATACATGCCGCTGCGAATATCTCCTGTGGCGCGGAAGCCGTTAAGTATTTTTAATCTATGTTTGCCCGATTTGGAAGTTTGGATTAATCTCTTCCTTCCTTGTTTATTGACACCTCATTGTACCGCCTATCTGGCTAGCTAGTGGCGCTATAGCTATGACACAGCAGATCAGAGGCAGGGACGTAGCCGCACAAGCCAACCGCACACCGGGAGGCGGTACAATAAACGGTAAACAAACAAGAAGAAATAAAGCGACCAAATCGGTCAAACAAAAAAAAAAATACTTAACGGCTTCCGCAACACAGGAGATATTGACAGCGGAATGTATAGGTACTTAAAGTTCCCGAATTCAGAATAATTTAAACTAAAACAGGCCGTCAAACGGCGCAGATTCTATCTTAGAGAGCATGTCTACTTCCGCGTTCCGAAATTCCCATACGAAAATATAGTTATGACCAGGGACCCAACGTAAAACTCATCAAAATTTCAGAAAAGCTTTATGTAGGGTCCCGAAAGGGGCTACCGCTACTGCAGAGTGCAGAGCCATACATCAAACATAACATATAGAGTAGAAATATCTCACAATATGTCCCAATATACATTGTCACAATGTTGGATAATATGCCTACTTACTTATTTTGCCACTCAAAGGGGTAGAAACAAACTGATGGCTTTGGATGATGATCATAACAGCACTCTACTGTCTGTCAGAAACATAGAGTATAAAGAAGGATAGAGACTGAACTGGCGCGTTGAAGAGCCTCAATGGGGCCTTGGTCAGAAACTATCTTGCTGGTTGTTTACAAGGACTCACTTCCTGTAACTTATAGCAGTTGCAGCACAAATACACAGCGCCCCCTGGAGACAGGGAGGTGCCAAACTTAGAGAAAATGGAAGGACTATGCCCTCTAGAGGCAGTCGAGTAAGAATGGGGAACATGTTCCTTTACAATCCTGATTGCATATAATTGAAAGCATTACTTTTATGTAGGCCTGTCACAATTATTAACAATTATAATCACAATTATGTTTTGCATAATCAAAATCGTCATAATCCTATTAATAGTAGTAGCTTATATAAAGTTATTTTGCAAGATAATTGTCATATCTGCCCTGTGCACCTTTTGTTCACGAAGCCTAAAAGCCAAACAGAAATGTAATTTTTATTCACAATCATCAGTGACAGAATCACAGTCATTCATCACAATTATTTGAGTGACAATCAATCATCAAAATGTCATAATCGTGATTCGTGACAGCTCTACGTTTATGATAAACTTTATGATAAGCATCCCATCCTCTTTTAAGCCTCTACAGTGAAGAGGGAAAAAGGAGCCCTACATTATTATTCTACAATCTCTAATTGTGTGTAGACTTTGTATATCTCTAAATGTTTTGATGAATTGAACAATGTGGACCCTGTTGTAAACAAGTGTAATGCTTAATTGGGTCGTCCACTCACAGTTAACAGTCTTTGTATTGAGTTTGTGCTTAAAATGTACTGTAATTCTACAAACTGTTAATAAATATTTCAATCAATCAATCAAACTTCTTGTAAGTTGTAATTTAACTCTTGCGAGTTCTTGCTCTGAAAAGTTAAAAATATATAAGGGTCCATTTGGTTAACAACTCTCCATCATTTAGCTGGACCACCTGGATCCCCCTGGTGGTCCCCGGACCTCTGGTTGAAAACCACTCGTTTAAATGGTTGAAACGTCTCTCTTCCCATTCGGATATTTTTCAGTCATTAATTCGGCTTTTAGGCTTTGTGAACAAAAGGTGCACAGGGCAGATATGACAATTATCTTGCATAATAACTTTATATAAGTTACTACTATAAAAAGGATTATGACAATTTTGATTGAACATAATTGCGATTATAATTGTTAATAATTGTGACAGGCCTATATAAAAGTAATGCTTTCAATTATAGGCAATCAGAATTGCAAGGAACATGTTCCCCAGTCTTTGTGTTAATCACAATGGAATCTTGCAAAAGTAACATATCTAAATAATACAATGGAAGAAAAACTGCTCCAATTGGATCCCACTTTATGTAACCATTATTATTATTATATCTTGGCTTGAAGCTCATTGCCTATACTAGGCACACTTTTAGATGAATAGAGAAAATATTGCTAACAATAGGGAAAACACTAGTGGTCCCTGGACGATTCTCAACATGCAGTCCAGGCACCACCATGGGTCCAAATGGACCCTTGCATGTCTGTAACTGTGAGTGTCCAACATGGAACCAATTGGACCCTTACAGGTCTGTAACTTTCAGAGTGTACAAATGGAACAAAAACCTATCCTTATACCGTCCGTGGACTAATGTATGTCAAACTGGGGGTCCTTGAAATGAAAAGGACAGAGGACCACTGCTGTACAGTACATGTTGGGAACATAGACCGTGAAAGAATATGGACAGCGTTACGCTATTGGTTTCGAAATCCGACATATCTGGTCTGCTTTGAACGGAATGCAAACAGAAATTAATGCTATTGGCTGACACCGCAGCCAAGGGCAGCTATTCACTCGGTACAGCCAGTAGAAACCCTAGTATAGAAAGTAGAAACATACTCAAATTAATGGAACCATAATGTACTGAACACAACATGACGATAAACTAGCGACTGAAGACTGAGGGGTCTATTAAGTAGGTCAAATAATATTACTAAACCCATGTGGTAATACAGAATTTGGCCTCGCTCTGCGCCCTTTCGTATTATGGAAGCCATGTTGAACGCATACACATATGGCATACGTACCACGTTCCTGAATATTTTAGCATTGGGGGAGTGTCCATATATGTTCATTTTATTCGCTTTGCGCATTCTGCTAGTAAACCCCTTGGCCTAAAAACAATCAGCGCATGACGATTCCACCTGGGTCTGACTCTGACCACCTCTTAAATGCAAAAAACACTGTTTGATTTTACACAACAGCGGCTCTGTGGCTGCTCTGGAGCGTTGCCATGTATGTTTATTATAAGTGACTTTGGGCTTCTTTTTCTGTAAAGTTGCTTGTAAAACACATGTATGCTCTGCTCTAGATCTGCTAGATCTACCTGTCCTCAAACGAGGACAGTGTAATTCAAATAATAATTGGTCAGATCGCATACAGACAGATTATTTATTTACTGTGGAGAGAACACATGTTTGACTGATCACTCGTCACTCTCGTGGTGTTTTTCCCCTCTCCCTGGATCCATAAGGATATGTCCACATGTCTTCTCGTCAAGTAAGATGTAAACATTGAGAACTGTTTTCAGATCAGAACACTCGAACATTTTCTAACGACGAATAATAATAATACCACCGTCGATTCAGAGCCATAGAGTAGAAGAGTTGTGACAAGTTAAAGATAGTAGAGAGATGGAAGATGGTGTACTGCAGTGACAGAATACACACCAGCGTCACTGACAAGCAAATTTACGAACTACAGACTGGCAGCCAAGTAGCCTAGCATCCTACTTGCCTACATGTAGGCAGCAAGATGGCGCCCAAATAAACCAAAATCCTACTGATTTCACTATGCTCTCCCCCCATAGCACCCTGTGGAACACCGGTCAACAAAGCACTATAGGGTTTAAGTGCTAAAATAGCACACATGTTTGTGCAATGGTTTATCCTCAGTAACTGATCACTTGTGTCATTTGAAATAAGTCCATTAACAGGTAAAAGGCTCTCTGCTGTTAGTGCTGCACTGGCCGTGGCCTGGGGCACAGAAGACCACCGCTGTACCTACTGTAGTGCAGTAATGAATTATGAAATAAGCCATTATGGACACAATACAAAGTGATATACTCTGTGTGACACACACACACACACACACACACACACACACACACACACACACACACACACACACACACACACACACACACACACACACACACACACACACACACACACACACACACACACACACAGCTATACTGTACTGTATGTATGCAGACACACTTTAAGCATGAAGGCCATAAAGAGCATGCGAAAACGAAGAACTTTAAAAGAAGGGGGCAAGGAAATTCCCCCCTGATGAATTAACGAACCCGTGTAATGGAGTCCAAGGTCTCATCGCCAAGTGTGATGGAAGCAGTCATGCATTACCTCTCCACTTATTAGGAGGGAACGCGGAGACACCGTTCTTTTGATTAATACTCCCACATTGCTTGGAGGGGTGGGGGGGTCATGAGGAACAAATAAAAACAAACGAGAGACTTTCTCTGAGAGAACAATCATACAGTAGGCATCTTAACCTGGAATTGATTGACTGGGACAGTCACAGAGATTTAGCAAGCAGACAAATTACTAATAATAATGAATACCGGTATATACAAACATTGATAGTTGATGAGGAAGTCAAGGTGCGGAAGATTATCTGTAGCGGTAGTATGTATCCTAAATAATCCAATATAACTGATGCCATAACTGTGAAGCTGGGCTGTGTTGAAAATAAGCTGACATAAGTCTGAATTTCTTTATTGGCACACACCAAAAAGGAACGCTTACGCGTTTCGGCTATGCAGCCTTCATCAGAGCACAAGTATGAATCTAAAATGTATGTTAAGGTAGTCAAGATATTAGGTAATTTACATCCGTCATATGATTGTAATTGTGGCCTTGACCATGATTATGACCTTGAACATTTAATCATCTCTTTAAGGGAAACGAATTACTGCCAGTGGAAGATTTCTTTACTTATGTAAAAGAAGCAATTCAAGACATTGTAATTATTGCTGCAGGATAGTTTAATCTATAATAATACATAATTTACCAGTTAATGTATGTTTTGTACTAATGATCTAAATATGCAAAGTAGCTAGCAACTAAATCTGTCAAATAAAAGTAAAAAGTACATTTGACTCTGAGATGTATCAATAGTATCAATACTAAAGTTAAAAGAAAGTTAGTATAGTACGATGTCAGGGTGAGTAAATGTACTTTGTTTGCTTCCAACACTGCCAACTGATCGTTCCCACCAAGTTTGATGAAAATCCTCAAATTCCGTTCGGCAGTTCTAACAAGCGGTTCATTTTAGCTGAGGGTGTCTCTTCTCTGTTGCTAATGTGGGACAAGGAACTGTCCAAGTGGAGAGTGAAAGGAATTTATTGGCTCATTATTTGAGGATATAGTTTACACGTGCCAACTTCCAGGCTTTAATGTTAGAGTTGGAGACTATGTTTCAAGACACTAGATGCTGTGCCATTACTCGTTTTCTGTCCGTTTTTTTGAATGCCTTGGGATCGCTCAAGTTCTCCTTCTTAGAAAGATATCCCATTGCTTTACATTTTTGTAGTTTACTTCTATACTACAAGCTAATAAAACTGCTGCAAAGTGAGCAACTAAACAAGTATGGAGAGTGGTACTGTAAATGGACAAAGTTAAAAGCGGTTATAATCAACACCATAATTGCTTTGACATACATCAGTGCACTTATCAAAGCTAATCATAGCTTTTAAATGTCAGTCTATGTGTTGGCCTTTTATGCTTTATGTTCTTAGCATTTCATTCCAAACTATCTTAACACCAACTCCTGCTACACTACAGCGCTTGCAGTGATGGTAATGGATCATGTGCGGTCAGTCACCATTCCACAACCTTTCTTTAGACACTCTCACCCTGGTATCCCTATTTTGGGCATGTCATTATTGTGACCACAGGTCGCATTTACTATGAAATCGTGCTTTTCTGTTAGTCCATATGTCATGCCTTGTGACATCACGTGACATCATCAGGGACTGGCCAGCAACTCTACATCTGACCTCAAACCTCAAACCCTTAGGTCTCCATATATGGAGCTGACTGTTCTGATATTCCTGGATGTTGATTGATCTTTCCCCATCCATCCTTCCTCTTCGATGTCTCCCTTTTGACTGATACCTGTCCATTCTAGACGGGCATGCCCCAAAGTTATTAGTGCAGCCGCACCCGGAAGCCAGTGAAAACTAGAGTTCTCAATAGGCCCGAAAATTAAGAACCTCATCAAACCCTGTACACTCAACACTGCCCCTGCTGCCACCCTTAGATCTCCATATATTGAGCAGACCTGTTATGACATTCCATATGTTGATCTGACCTCATCAAACCCTGTACACTCAAGACACGCTCCATATATGGCCAGTACAGAATCCATATGTTGATCTGACCCCCCATACCAAAGCGCCAGCTCTCGCCCAGCAGTCTGCTGTCACCCAGGCCGATGCGTGCCCTCAGGTGTCTTACTGGTTATTGTCAACAACAGCAAATACAAAAACATTTTCAACTAGGGAGTGCGCGTACAGAGTTGTACACAGATCGGTGCAGTTATAGGTAAAAACAGGAATTGGCCTCTTATAGCACCACCGTGAGACTGATTTGAAATTTTCTAAGTGGCATTTTGTCCTCGGCCTAGTGGGAATGTGCATGTATAATTTCACAGAAATAGCACGCTGTGTTCATGATTTGTGGCATTTTGTTCGAAACGGACCAATCCTGCAGCTTTGGAAGGCAATCTTAGCCAATCGGGATGGAATATGGAAAATGGGACAGATCCGTGTTGATCACGACTATAGAGATAGTGTATATCGATTTGCGTGACGTATGGTGTCTACGAAAAATCTGCCTCAGAATTTGGGGCAGACGGTGGTCGTTGGCATCCAGGGAGTGGGTGTGCAGACTGCAGAGTTTGACATAGTGCAGGAAAGCTGAATAGGTGTTTGTATAGTGTTATTGATGGTGCTTCTTATTGCTATTTCCTACCGTTTTACTGTATTGCTGTATCTGACAGTATACTTACTCTGTCTGTGTAACTTTGTAACTCTTAAAGGACAACTTACTAGGGGGGTGCCATACTGTGTGTCGTAGGCTCAATATGTCAGTTCGTCACCTCCTCCTTCATTCAGTAGATCCTGTGATCTTTTGTGGCCAGATGTAATTTCCTGGGGTCTAGTAGGACTATAGTAAAGCCTGGGTGACAGCAGACTACTGGCATGGGGGGGTCAGATCAACATATGGAATAAATTCTGTACTGGCCATATATGGAGTGTGTCTTGAGTGTACAGTGTTTGATGAGGTCAGATCAACATATGGAATGAATTCTGTATTGGCCATATATGGAGTGTGTCTTGAGTGTACAGGTTTTGATGAAGTCAGGTCAACATATGGAATGAATTCTGTATTGGCCATATATGGAGCGTGTCACGAGGCGTGACGGACTGACTGACACGGTCCTACGGTCGCAAATGAAAAAATAAAATAATAAATTACACTCATCTTTTACTTTCTCTAATAATCTAAAACATGAACTTTGGACCTTTCACTGCTTTGTCTCAACCATTACTCAATGGCTCTGGTCTCAGCCACCGCGGTAGATATTTTGACATTCAGTTTTTTTTATGTTGCCACCACTGTTGGAGCAGCCATAAACTACACAGGTTCATCCCGATGTTCTGGGCATCTTTGTAATGTTAGTGTTAGTAAAAAGCTTTTCCATCAGTCACTTTTCCATTCACTGTAGTAGAAGCTTGGTGCGGGGAAACCGCAGATGTGTCGTCTCCGCCTACAGGAAATACGTAGGCTGCGACCATGAGACCCGTTACGGAATCGGTCCATAGTGGTTCATTGGAGTAGTCAGCTGTAGCGTGGGGGTAAGGAACTGTGATGGGGACATGCATTTGTTTGTTTAACTGTATGGAATGTATTTTTTTGCTTTGTACTTATGTATTTGCATTTGTATTAATTTGAAGATTTTGTTTAGTGTTTGTGCTGCCATGTGGGTGTGGGGAAAAAATATATGTGACTAATTGCTTTGAAAATACTATGTTGTAAAGAAAAATGAATAAACATAATTGTTAAAAAAAACATGAACTTTGAACATGAAAATAAAAGTTGTCCTTTAAGTGCTGTGCTGCCTGCGGAATCAATAAAGGTAACTATCTTTCATAATTTTGTTTTTTGAGAAGCATAGATTCTTGCTTGTTTATGTTTGTTCTGGCAACAGATACTGTAAGCTATCTCGTAGACTGTATATTTCTATTTACAAATGTATACAGAAATGCTTTTCCATGGCTTTTAAACTACGTTGATGATAACACACAAAAGTAGCAGGATTCACAACGTTGTAAATGTATTTTCTAATCAATATTCCTATTCATCGCTACCAATGTATGCTTTATTTTTGTCTCCATCAGGCTAAGATTGCAGGATTGGTCCTTTTTGATCAAAATGCCTCAAATCTGAACACAGCGTGCGATTTCCGTGCAATTATGCACATACATTAACACTAAGGAAAGGAAGAAATGCCACTTAAACATTTTCAAATCAGCCTCATGGTGGCGCTATATAACAGGCCAATTCCTGTTTTACCTATAACTGCACCGATCTGTGTACAACTTTGTTGCGCACTCCCTAGAGGCCAAGGAAAAACCTTTGCCCTACATTTTTCACATCTTCCTGTTATAGCGCCACCATGAGACCAATTCAAAACACATTTATATTACTAGCACAGATTGTATCCATACATACATCACGCAAATCGGCATACACTATCTCTATAGTCATGTGTTCAACACAGATGTTAGATTTTTCATATATTACACATTTTTGTCCAAACATCACAAATGCTATTATCCTGGTGGAGACCTGGGGCACTTTTTCTAGTTTAAATATGCTTCATTTCAATGAAATCAAGTGTCGGGTCACCAGAAATTCTCCCTGATAAAAACAGGTGGTATGAAAACATCTGAGAAGCCCTGGTTTAGCGTAAACTGTTACTTAACCCAGCAGCCAGTGCAGCAGATCCACCAGGGTACAAACTACAAAGCACTGTTTTAGTGTCAGCAACTGTCTGTGTGTCAGTGGCTGTAAAACATGACATTGGTTTCTAACACATTACAGGTAGAGGAGATGGTAGAGTGACTTTGTGTTATATATAACTTCAGACCCCCCCCCCACCGCTGCACAGCCTCCTCCACGATTAACTTTCACTTTCCTCATTCCTGCCGCGGGAAAATCAATACAGTCAATAGAGTTTTCTTTTCCCCCGTAGCGATTGGCCTGCCGGATCAGAGGGCTGGTGGAATGCTGTTTGACAGTCGTCATGATCAGCTATCCATTTTGAAGGACTGAAGGGCTCTGGATCCAGACACCACTCTCATTGCAGTCCGCTAACTTTCAACCTGGCGTCCCTATTTTGTAACCTGACTTTGCCAGATTGCGGCAGTATTGAGTTCACCAGTTCCCTCCTCCTGCCTGCATCTGGGATCTCTCAAGCTGAAACGATGAACCCGGAAGCAGAGGGACAAACATTTGATATCTCCATAATCATTTCGAGTTGTAGTCTTGTTAGGTTGTGTTTACAGCACTGTGGCAGCACTTAAATATGTCATAAGTCTCGTGTTGATCCCGCCTCTAGCGGCCTCATACAGCCACATATCGCTCCGGACAGAATTGGACCGGAGTACATCATCTCTGCCTGAGAGTTCCCAGACTCTCCCGGCTGGCAGAATGCAAATGTTTCACAACCTTTTGAATGTACAGGACCCCAAGCTTGATAAGCATTATAGGCCGACCCCTATTTGACATTGTGTTTGTTTAACTCTTGCCAGTGTACAAATATATGTCCATTTTATTTTTACGCTGTTTTATTGTCTGCTGTTGCAGACCTGTAAGGGTCCATTTGGAGCCCGGGTGGTCCCCGAACCAGACAATGAGAAACAGTCCCCCACCCCGGCCAGCTTTCATTCCGGTACAGGTAGCTCTATTTTTACGAGAAGCGTTTCTATGGCAACCTGAGGTGCAGCTACGTATAGGCCTAATATTGCTTGTTGAAAATCGTTCTTTTGAGGTTTAGCCACAATTGAGTTGGAATTGAATAAAAATAAAAGTGAGGACAAAAAAAAGAACATAGCCTAACTTCCAATCCCTTCTCGCACTACACTCAGTGCACACATGAAAAGAATGATTCATGTTGTGATCTGAGAAAGACAGGTTGGGAAGTGGTGAAGAGTGGTGAAGAGGTGAGCAAAACCAAAACCGCAATAAGATGAAAATATGTTTGATAATGTATGGAAATGAAAACTGCTGTTTTTGGTCAATATGCATAAAACCCAAAGACTAACCACTTAAAATAATCTAATTCAAAATTAGCTAGATGAAGTATAAAATAGAGCATTACTTTATGAATAAACATAAAAAGGAAATTGTGTGCACAGTGCAGTACAACATTTGAATAGGCGGGTGATTGCTTGTTTACTAAAAAAATTAATAATATTATCTTCAAAGTGGATTTTGGTTTATGTTCGGTACATCATCACAAACACATCTTTTAAACACGTTGAACCCTATAGCATCCCTGTTCCAGTGTTCCAGGCGTAATGGCATAATGGGTGAACATTTGGCGAAGATAGTCGTTCTACAATTTCACAACGCGTTGCAATATGACGCATTGTGAGGGGAACAAGCATAGACTCCTGGGAGACCCCGGTCAATGAAGTATATAGGATTGCAGAGGCTGCAACACTCAAAAAAGAAAAGTGAACATAACCAATCTAAGCTCACAACACATTGTGTAAAAAATAATAATGCTTAAGTGTAAAGTGTAACGCTATTATTCTATTGATAAAGTAATCAATAGAATAATAGCTAAGACAATAATTGATAGTTGCAGCCCCAATTGGCATGGCGTTTTAAATGCTCTGTCCTACTGTTCTCCCTCCGTTGTGTGCTGCAGGTTTTACCCACCAACAGCCCCAGCCTTCTCATACAAATCGAATGTCAAGTGCTGTAAGCTTTGCCTCTTAAAAGGAGAATTCCATGCTAGAAGGCTTTCTTACCTTTATTTGTAGTTGTTTCGTCCCCAACAAAGAGGTCCAGGTGTTATTTTGTGCAAAAGCGCATTATTGGCTATATCCTCTAATATAAGCCCTCAATGAATTGAATTGAATTGCATTGAATGGAATGGGGCATTGGGGTGTTGTGCTAATTCGCTTATTTCCATCACTCAAAAAACACTTTACTACTTATTTCGATGGAAATAAGCAAATTAGCACAAAAACCCAACCCCCATTGAGGGCTTATATTAAGGGAAATAGCCAATAATGCACTTTTGCACAAAATAACACCTGGACCTCTTTGCTACAAATAAACGTAAGAAAGCCTTCTAGCATGGAATTCTCCTTTATGATCTTTAAAACCTCTATCCTTTTGAGGCGTTTTTCACAACTTGATACTGTAACTAAATAAATAAAGGGACAGGCACAATGCAAAATTATGCAGGTTATTTTGTTAAAACACTAGCGTTCGTTCCCTTTTACCATGTCGGTAGGCTATAAATGAAGACAAAGATTATAATGTTTTTTTGCTACAAACCTCATTCATTAAAAATGTATCAGTGCTCCAATCTTTGCTATACACCTACACCTTGACTAATGGATCATAAAATTGTATTTTGAATGGAATTAAGCTGTAGGATAACTTTTCGAATAGTATGTGTTGCTCCAAAATTAGTTTTGTTTTATTCTGTTTTTCAAAGGCAGAATGTGCATGAGTGCATCCCCCTCTGTAACGGGGGGAGAACACAATATTTATTACCCTCGGTAGCAAGGGCAACAAGTGCCATTGTAGATCATTATCTGGTAATGATATCACCAATCATCACAGGAATATGTGTGATCATACACAATGTTCTGGATGCATTAACCATGTCACATGTCCTCCCTGGTCTACGGTTCACCTCTGTGGGCTTGCTCTTCTCCAGATAGTCATTAAATCCATAAATCCTATTAAGTATACTTTCTCTTGGGATAAAATGCCTCATTAAATATTCAAAAATGAGTTTGATTTCATATTGACCTGCCCTGTCCAATACGTCATGCAATATTTTATATTAAGTGGCTATGGAAGAGACTTGTGGACGCATTTTCTGAAACATTGTCAACATTCTCAAAACCGTGCGAATACAATCCACACATCAGATTATACTGTGCAACACAGAAACACTGTTTCATCTGAAAAATACCCTAATCTGATTCAATTGTTTATACATTCAGGCAATAGAGGGTATGCGCATGCTTAAAGTGAATGGCACATCGAGTGGCAAATCGAGTGGCAAAGCAATAGGCAAAGTGAGTTAAACATTGTTTAATGTTGTTTAATGCAATCAGATTTCTGTTTGGATGTATGGGCTGTCAAGGCCAGAAAGTAGTTTTTTGCCACTCAGTAGGCATTCCTGCATAACTTCTGGGTTTGATGATGATGTCACTCGCATACCCTCTATTATGCATAGTTTCTGAAGGTCTACTCTGGACTCAATCCGTGACCATAAACCTGCCAGTGATGGATAGTAACTAAAGTACATTTGCTTAAGAAGTACCATTTTGTATACAGTTAATACACTACGTCAAATATAGTATTTTTGAGAAGAAGTTTGACAAATGTGAGTATTTTTACTTTGGTACTGTAACAATATTTTTATACCAATACTTTAGTACTTATACTTGTGTAAAAGTTTTAATAAATTACTTGTCACATAGCATTCTTCCACCACTGACACCTGCCCTCACCTGAGTATGTGTTAAGGCATAAAACTAGGTTAAACCATGCTGTGTGTGGACGTTGGACAATGAAGCATTCAAGAGCTCACGTGATTTAGTTTTATTAGTTCGGAAATTAACGATGAATAATCACTGAATGTTTCAGTTGGGAGAAAAACATTTGTTAAAATAGTGTCAGTTACTGCAGTGGACCGTGGTCGTGTGTGTGTGTGTGTGTGTGTGTGTGTGTGTGTGTGTGTGTGTGTGTGTGTGTGTGTGTGTGTGTGTGTGTGTGTGTGTGTGTGTGTGCGACTGTGCGTGCGTGCGTGCGTGCATGTGTGTGTGCATGTGTGGTCAAGCATGTGTGTTCGTCCAAGTGCATGCGTGTCCAAATGAGTTAGCATTCTCCCTCAAATGATTCATAAATTGTCCATGTCTCACCGTTGTTTATCTAATTATATGTGATTGACAGGATGAGAGAGTCGGGCTCAAGTGGAAAGGGAGCCTCAGGCTGTTTACTGATCTACATATGGTTCACTATTTCATGCTAAACAGGGAGATGGGGGTAATTGGACCATAACGACAGAAAAACAGCACATATTGTAGCAGCAGGTATACTTAAAGGCAGTCATTGAGAAAAGTACAGAGACACAGGCTGTGGCTGTGAGATGAAAACCAAGATCTCTTTTCAGAAACGCCCATAATTATAATTTTTATAGCATCTTTCTTACGGTCTATGCAAGCATCTTTAGATGCTTAGATATAGATAGGCCGCAGTTATACGTTTTTCGAAAAGAAAATAATATTGAATGTTATATATTTGATGAATCCTGCTATGTAGTAGGGATAGGGATGCACCATGCAATAACAATTTATTTTGGGAGCTCAAAGACAACCTCCAGTTGACATACAGTAAATTGCCATTAATGATTCTGTCTGTTTTTGTCCTATTATTAATTTGCATGATTCAATGTGTCAAATGTGCTGATGGGAACAAACTTAAGTAATCTATAACAGAACTGTTTCTATCCCTCTGGTACTTACAATTTCAAAGTGATATCATTATAACAAGTTCTCACTTTCATGTAAGCCTATTGGTTTCTCTGTGCCACAGACAACACAGTCAAATCCTGAGTGTTTACCCATTTAAACTGCAGTCATTTTAGATTTCTTAGGCTACTCAAAGAAAAAAAAAATATATACAAGCTTGTGACACGTCACTTCGTGCCGCACTGCGAGTTTGTACATCTGCTATTTTCGAACCTTTTTGGAAAACCTTTGAAAGTGTTAGAACTACCGATTTAAAATGTTGTAGAATATCTGCCTCAGGTCATAATGTTGGGGTAATGTATTTATTTGTAGCTCTAAGTTAAACGAACACTTATTTAACAGTAAAAGAAGGACAGCTAGAAACAGAGCGAGGAACACTGGAGGTCAAGCAGTGGTGTCACAGTGTTCGGGAGCCTGCAGAGAGATGGCTGACGGTGACAAATGTCCCAGAGCACCTCAGCCTCACCTCACCTCACCTCATGGTGGCTCACATGATATGTAACCTTACATTCACTGCAATAAGCAGATGAAAGTGATTGTGTTTGATCAGAGGTTTTCATAACGTGGCCTGTGTACAATGTAGGGAAAGCTTTATTAAGCTTCCACAGAATATTAAAGATGGAGTGCCGTGGTTTTTTCCACCCTAAAATGATCATCAGGTATTATTATATAAGGTGGAATATTAAGTAAAATGTCATTTTTATGTGGACACGCCCACCAGTTCACCAGTTGTGAACCAGTATGTCAAGTATGTTAACCTTAGCACCACCCACCTAATCCAGTCCCTCCACCACCCACGTGTCCTAGTCCCTCCCTCTCCTTACAAAAGGACTGCCCATGGTCTCTGCCCATTTGTTTACAAAATGGCAGGGGGGGGACAAATTGGTGTCTGTAATGTTACAAAAACTCATGTTTTTGTGAATGTTAGAAGTTAGACACTCATTTCTGAGATGTCAGATATGCATATGCCTATAATCCACGCAGCCATACCATATCAGACCTGTTTTTTATTATTTATTTATTTATTTCCTCCAATTATCTTGTCCCTCCGTCAGATGGCGCTTTAATATCACAATCAGCATCCACCTCATCATCCAATTAAATAATTTTGTTTAACAGCAGAATCAATTTTGATAGATCATTTAGCATGAATAATTTGCCAATATAGGCTATTGATTTCCTCCGGCATTGAAACTGCCCTTTATTGACACAAAACACTTGCAGCTCTGCCTTAGGCCCATGATGCTAGCACCCAGAAGATCCTCCACTCTTCTATTGCTCTGGTCAACCTCAATTTACAACTTGAATATACCGTTCCTTCTGACTGTATTGACGTTTCAGCAAAAGTCGTGTTGCCATATTTTGCAAAAGACAAGCGGCCTGATGGTCCTTCGCATGAACCACTGATCTAGTCAACAACTCCCCTGCAAGTGACTTATATAATAACAAGCCCAAGTCGCTTGTAATAGCCAGAAATGGCAACATGACTGACAGTGCGACACAAATATACTTCTAATTCTTGCCTTTACAGCCTTGTATTACAAGTATGACTACAACAGCCAACGAGAATGCACACTACATTCTGAATCAAAGCCCGACCACTGTGATTATAAAAGAAACACAACCTGGATTCCTTGAGAACAGCAGAGCAGCTGGACAGCAGACTATGGCTGGTTTCCTAGACCTAGATTAGTGAGCAGTGCCAGGACCCGACGTGAAATCTACTTGCTTCCAATCTAATTGACGTCTGCTGTGAACTGTTAATGTGTGGTAATGTGTGAAAATGACTGTTTGACAGCTGTCACAGATAGGCACAGAGCAACCTGCCGCCGCCATGTTCAAAGTTCACACTTGTTTGTGGCAGCTCCGCCCACAAAGGTTGTCATATGTTTTTCAAAAATATAATGAGGGGGAGGTGCGTGGGTGCGTGTGATAATAGTATGTCACACTATCACGTTTGACTCAAGGGTTCAGCCTCCACCTCCAGGAAGAAACCCTAAATACAAAAGGACGGCATCATTGCACATAAAAACCACACCAGAGGTTCATAGACACATGATAAACTGGAAAAACACAAAAATTGTGGCACTCCATCTTTAAAGCTAAAATCAGTAAGATGAATATGTCCATTGTATCCCTCACCCGACGGAGATCGGAATGCAACAATGTCTGAAATAGAATACAGATGATATCACATCTTGTGCATGTCCTAGATCGGAAGGTCCCGACTCCCCAAATATATTGTAATAACGACATTCCCGTTCAGGATAGAGAACTGGTGCCATTTTGGTACTGGTTACTAACAAAGTGTTTCCCAAAGATAAGCTTTAACCCTATACTTTGTTGTACACCAAATTACAAAATAGTCAATCTTCAAGCTCTATAAGTTGAGCTTGAACATCGGTTATTTTCGGTGAATGTTCCCCTAAATGTTCACACATATTTTCACCAAATGTTCACACATATTTTCACCAAATGTTCAGCAGTTTTTTTAGAATGTTAAATTATTATGACATGCCCAGACTAGGGACGCATAGGGTTGATGGTGCACTAAGTGATTATTATTTGGTTAAAGTAGTAAAAGTGTTTACTGTAAATACTAAATAGCTCAAGTATTTTCTAATATTCTGTCCGTTCAGTCTCTACACTTTAATAAACAGAATATACATGTTCAGGTCGGGTTACCAATGCTATCCAATCAGGAAAGAGAACACATATAGTGTACAGGATAAATAAGTGAACTTGGAACAGACAATATTGGAACTGGAACTCTATCAAACTGAAGATGATGGGTACTCTCTTCTGATTGGCTGAAATTGGCAGACCACTTGAAAATATATGGAGAGACAGAGTTACTGAACAAACTCTATCGCAATGATTATTATCAGAATATAGAGGTTTAACTGTACTGTGTGGAAAAACATCATACGCTAATGTTACTGGTTGACAGTTTGCAATGAATATAACTGGTAATTTGCAATTGGGCTCACTTGCTAATTTTTAGAATTAAAGCCATTACTTTGAGAAGGATTAAGGTGTTTTGGCGGAGCCTTCCTGTCTGTACTGTGACCAGTACCTCCCCCCTGAGAGGCAAGGTACATTTTAAAAGATTGCCTGTCGGTTACGGAGGAATATTTTTAGCCAGGCATTGGAGCAAGAGTGTTGTGCCAATTAATAACCTGCACTTTCTCCGGAGGTGCTTTTGAATATTCAACGAAAACTCAATCATTTATTAATAAGACAACTGCTACGGGTGCTAGAGGCCAGGGGAGCAGCTGAAGTGTCTGCCAAAAAAGGGGAGGGGGGGGGGGGCATTCATCAACTGATCACACCAATGTCTCAATACATTCACGGTGATCATCATTCATGTATTCAATTGACCTGACTGTATGTTTGTGGTTTAGCTGCTTTTACGCATGTGAATGCAAGTTGATCATAATACTGCCCTGGTTCTCATTGCGAGTTCCCCCAGAGGTCCAATCATTTAGCTGGATCCCCAGCTAAATGATTGATAGCTAGGAAACAAATGGACCCTTTCCGGTCTGTAACTCTGAGAAATGCAACCAAATGGGCCCGTATTTGTACACTCCCTGATTCAAAAATGTACAGTGTAGACTGGGGTCCCAGAGGCAAAGAAATCCTATAAAATGGTAGTCAGTGCCTAATAGTAATGCATATCAAACTGGGGGTCCTTGAAAAATAAATAAAAAAAAGGTTAAGAATCCCTGATATACTGTACAGTAGGGACACAACAGGGGATAGATGCTCAAGCTGTCGATGCTACGCTCTCCAGCTCTGGAGTAGCACACATCTGGAGCGATTCCAAGAGCCCCCCAGGGGTAGAGCTGAAGAGATGAACCCCCCCCCCCCCCCCCAGTGCCATCAGAGGCATCACAAAGACACGGAGCGCACCAGATCACCTAAGGAGACCGGGAGGGAGTGAGGAGCACAGCCTGAGGGACGCTAGAGGGGGGTTGGGGTCTGATTTGCACCGTTAAGCAGCTGTTCGTTCCGGCGCTTGTTGTTTCAAAGGAGCCGCTTTTATACTTTTACATGCACAATGCCTCGCTTGAGATTCCAAACACACAAATCCCTTCCTCGCGCAGAAATTAAAAGTCACGTCGAGGCAGGCTTGAAAACTCCAAAGAGATTTGTTTCAGCACAGTGCGGTCACCTGGGAATGGTTACGGTCCCCGGTTTGGTCCCTCCTCCCAAGGTGCGTCAAAGTGTCCTTGAGCACGATTGCTCCCTGGGCAGTAGCTGCCCACTGCTCCTAATAGTTACACTGTAAAATGCATTTAAATTAACACTTTTTTACAATTTAGGTTAGGTGAAATGCAGAGGACAAATTTGAGGTGTGTGCAAATGAACTTATAGCCCCAAGAGTGCCAAGTGGAATGGCTGTGTGGATAAACTGCATTAATAATTACATAATTGCATTCTACATAGAGCACCGAAGTCTGACGTCAATATTGGTAGAGGGCGCAAATCCACAGGTTCGTGTACTTTTTATTTGCTTTATAATCCCCATAGGGGGATTTTAGATCGCCTCATATAACTGTGTTTGAAAAATAAACATGTCACCCATATTTCACTCATATGGATATTAAGAATCAACTGACTGAGAAAAAACGTTACTGCTGCAGTTACTGCTACTGAATTAGTTACATTTTCGCTAGAAGCAGATTGTATCATATATGAGTGACTGACTGTTGCAAACGATACGCACACCCCTCCATGACAATAACGCAGAGCTTGTTTATTTTTGGACCAAAACACTTTTTTAGCGATTTTAAGGTGATCCCATGTTATTCTCCATAGAGAAATTACTTCCGCGTACCAGGGGAATCGAAGGGATGAGCGAGTTACGTCAGGACTTCGGTGCTCTATTGCATCCTTTTAACCCAAATGTATGACTGTAACCCATGCTGTTTGCATGTATTTTTAAGACAATGTCTTTGCATTCATTCTTTGCCAAAATTGGAAGTTTTGGATTGTAATTTGTGAGCTCATAATTGTCATAGTTCACCACATAATATCCACTGATATTATGCACTTTGCCAATGTATTCATCCTTCTGCTGCATGACTGAAGACATACAGAGAATACATGAATGTATTCTCTGTATGTCTTCAGTCACTAATGTATTCATCTTTTATACTCTTATGCACTTTCTATATTCTGTATATTTTCTTTTTTGGCTGAAACATAATGAACAATATATTCTACATGTATAATCCAGATAAGGTGCATTTGTTTGAATTAGCTGCATTACATAGGCCTACTGTATTACTACTTGTACTACATTCCTTGTATTATAACACCTTTCTTTTTTCTTTTTTTTCTTTCATTTGTTTTGTTTGTTTCATCAATTCCTTGTTTATCCTGTATCCCGTATTTCTATTATTATCCTGATTGGGTAAAATTGGTATCCTGGCCTAGTTTACTAAGTAGTTGGCGAGACAAGGACAGCCCTATTACTGAGCAAACATGAGAGGTATGATTGCATATGATTGCATAATTACAATGATTGGTATCCGAGTATAGTTTGAAAGAAAAAGCTTATTTTTTTTAAACATAACTTACACAACCTTTAAAGGACCACTTCACCACTTTTCAACCTATCTTCATATAATAGGATAATAATCATGATAAAATGGTACATGCCCATAGGAGGGCAGTGACATCATCAATAGGGAATTCAAGCTAATATAAATTGCAGGCTTTCTAGTCCTGAAAAGTTGCAATGTGAAAATAGAAGCCATCATTCTCACAATAATAAACATCTAAACATTTTTGTAATATCTTAAAATAAATTCTGCCTCACGATGATGTGAGTGGACGGGGTGAACGGGTTTCTGAACTGCCCAAAGCCCTCCTATGAGACAAGAGTTGTGCAATTTTAGCATGATTATTAGTGAGGACCTATTAAATGAAGATATGTTGAAAAGTGGTGAAGTGGTCCTTTAATTTGTATTTGGATTGGAACAAGTTAGATTTTTGTGAATATCAACCTGTATGAATGAGTCATCATGAATAGTTTTGATGAAACAATATTTGCTGGTGAGTATTTCGCATTCTCCTATGGTTTATTCGTCACAGCCTGGCGTGTAAAGGCCTTTAAGCAGGAGGATACAGACGGGATGCAGGCAGAGATAATGCTACACTTAGGGCCATGCATCCATGCCTGAGAGAGGCGATGTGGAAAAAGAGGTCCTTTTTGGAGGCACAGAAGAGGACGCCTCATTTGGATGCAGTTAATTAGAAAGGTTGGTTGATTTGATGGCACTAGTGAGGCGGGACGGCAAAACGCACTGGTCTGTGAAGGAGTCTACTCTCAGGTCGATATTTACGCCTTTCAGCGAAGCTTTAATAACAACATTAAAGGCTCTGCTTCTTCTTCTTTTCTTTTTTTTTGCAGTTGTCTTGCAGGGCAAATTCTGTACGGCAACGATTGCATCCATTTCAGCCGAACTCCGTTCACTGATGCTATAGCTTAGCTCAGAATTCCTTGAAAATTAAAAAAAAATAAAACTGCGGTGGTGTTAAGCCGGATTTATACTTAGTTGCGCGCCGGTGTTGCATATCAAGACCTTTAAGTTTACAATTTCCAGTTCCATCAAAGGAGTATTGATTTAATGTGAGAGCCCAGAAACACATTTTCCATGAAATGTTATATGAATGGAGTAGTCTGGCAAGAACAAACAAATACACAATTCATGGACATTTACATTGACTGCATAAGCTTTAAGCGAACCCCTAACATGAACCTATCCTAAAGCTAAAATTGTCCCTTTCGTATCCACAAGATAAAAACAAATACATGAACTTATTGACATGCATACACATGCGCGCACACACACAGTAGACAGATCAAACAAGTCAATCATTTTCGTCTGACATCCAAATTAAAATTAGCGTAACTATCCTCCAGAGGATCACATTGCTAGTGAGGTGGTGTGTGACAGGTTCATTGTGGTAGTATGAAATGCAGAGCGGGCCCGAGGGACACTATCACCAACCCCCAAACCACTTTAAAGTCTCCTGTCTTCTCAATCTAAATCATTCCACACATTGGCGTATCCCTGTGCCATGTCCTTCATTATGTGTCTGCAGGTTTATTAAAGCTAGCATGTTCTGCCACAGTATAGCAGATCTACTGAACCATAGGCACTGGGTTTTTGTTTCCTACATTTGGTTTTGAATCATTATCATTTCAAATTATTTAAAAAAATAAGCTATTTTTTTCATAGATTAAAAATACATTTATTTTTAACAGTTTCTGAAAGAAAGAAAGAACAAATAACTTTCAAGAAGTAGTGAAACAAGCAGATCTAGAAGCTTGTAGCTTGTAGATCTGCTATTTTCAATGGTTGGGCCACAGCGGGAGACGACGTGTTTTGGGACTCGAGCTAAAACGTTTGAAGACTAGAAACTAGATCACTAGATTTATCACATCAAGGTCCATTATTTATTCTGCATTTGATCCACGGACCACCGTTTGATGAGATTTAGCCTCTCAGACCCAAAGCTAAAGAATATTTTGTTATCGTTGACACACAATTCCATGCTGTTGGCAAACGATCAAAATAAAAATTATTAACTAATTCTGTAGACTTCAGTTCAAATTAAGTAATGCAGATATCAAACAATTATGTAACTCTTGAGTGTAAAATCAAACCAAATGGACCCGTTGGTTTAATTTTACACTCTCAAAAGTTAAAGACCTATAAGTGTCTAATTTTGGTTACCAACTCTCCATCATTTAGCTGGGGACCACCTGGAACCCCCTCAAGGACCACTGTAATTAACAGCTTGTTTTAAAAACAACATGGTATTCACTGGCTCCCAGTCAATGATGGACAATTGTTTAATAAACAATATTATCGCTGTTGTATTATGAGTATGACCCATATTTGATGTCAGCCAGTAGATGTAAAGATAATATACTGTATATCACAATGTCAAAATAGTGTTTTGACATTGGCTCAGAGTCAGAGTAAATGATGGATAATGGTTAAAATTCCAGCGATCAGTCATATGAGATGCATTTGCATGATATTAAAATGAGACATCTTGCAGTGGTAAGCCAAGCCTGGATCAAAGAGGTAAAACGTGTCTTCCATATACAGTAGAATTGTCAAACCATGACTACTACACAAAATAGTATTTGTTAAATTTACTATTCAAATGATGATCATGGCAAAACAGACATTGTGATTTTGTTCTTATGGTTGGATAGCACTTATCTAATCAGTGTGTAACTCTAGTTGGTTTTAGCCCAATCCAACCCCCACTGATTTGTTGTTGGGGCATTTTCAAGTACATCCAATGCTCAAAATTTCTTGAATAGAAAACATGTATGAAAAGATATACATGGGAGGTACTTCCTTGGCCTACTGGCAGAGTGCACAAAACATGTGGCAGTAATCAGTCAAATGGTTTGTGAGATTAGCCGTAAACTAACTGAGACACACACACAGACAGACAGACAGACAGACACACACACACCTCTTCTATCCAGCTTGCCTCCTATAGACCCATGTTGTAAAAAGAAGCAGCAGCTCTTGGTGATAGCGCACATGGTGATTATTGTTTCGTGGCACGGCATTTTAATGACGTCACGCGCACACATGTGCACGCGCCTACATGGGCGCATGCAGTGCACACAGAACAGCTGATAGCCTAGTAAGGTAACTTCACACCAAGAAGACTTGTCCAGACTAGTCAAAGACTGCTTAAAACTGTCAGATTGCAACAGACTGGCATTTTTTTATAAGCACAAAAAAGGTCTGCCGACTAAACATTATTTAAGGCATGCAAAATGCAATGCAAATTGCAGAAAGCAGCCACCAGGCCAGCGTTGGTTTGCACTGTTGCCAGTTCTGCTTATTATAAGCGACTTTGGGCTAGTTTTCCTGTAACATAGCTTAATATTCAGAGTTGCCCGTTGCTTTATAGTTTGGGCTTATTTCTGAAGTGTAGTTGCTTATTTTGGCTTGCTTTCATGATTCATTTTAAAAATAGCTGATGTAATAGGGCTCAAGTAGTGAAACTAGTTGCTTCTTTTGGATTTGTTTCTCACCAAAGCGCATGCATTGTCTCCTGCCGACAATCTCGCGACTGGCGACAGCCGACCGTCAGGGCAATGTGGAGGTGGCTGTAGTTGGTGACACACAAACACAAAAGTAGACTTAAAATAATCAGACGACTTCTTTACTGCGCTGCGGTAGTGAAACTAATAACAAGAAATTACTTGGACCAGATAGATCTGAGTGGTAAATTAGAATCAAACCTTTAGCAAAACGTTTGACGGACAAAAACAATATATTAAATATTAAAAATCATTTTAAAATGCATAGTTTAGATCTTTTAATACAAGTGAGCTTTTTTTTTATTTCACCTTCATTATTTTCAATTGACATTCTGTTTCCACACGTGCATTTGGCTCGGTTTATTAGACCCCCAGGGAAAGAAGTACCAAGCAGCCATGGTTGGTGGGTGTGCTTCAGAACCCATTTATACCTCACAATAGGCACAGTCAGCCATAGGTGCCTCTCAAAACCCATTTAGAATCCTTTATTTGTTTTAATCGTACCATTATCAGAGTGACTCTTGTTAATTTCCTTTTTCAGCAACATTTGTATCGGTCGGCTTAGTAAGCAACATAAATTACAGCGATAATGCAAGCATGTTATGGCTTCTCGGAATGTTGATGAGATATTGGCATTTTATAAACACCATGCATTTTGACTGCTTATTCATACGTGATGCCTCTCGAGACCTTCAGAGTCGATAAGTGAAGCGTGCAGGCAGGTCCTGCATGTTTCTTTGCAATGTATTGACTGTTTGCAGCAGATGGTAGGGGCTACGGCACATCCCTGTGGAGATGCAAAGGACCTCCACTTCCCATGCACCCACCCACATAGAGCACAAGCACACACCTACTCTGTACACACACTTCTCCGCTAACTCAATCAGATCAATCTCACCGTGACAGCACTTCCCCGGCAGCAAAGGTCCTAAATATACTGGTCTAAATTAGGATCTAACCCAACACCTTTCTCCCAGAGGATACAGGCACTGATACAATTTGGAAAGCAAACACCGGACACTAATGTGCGCATAAAATGAGTTTCCCAATGGATGTCAGAGATATATATTGCCTGGTGAGCTCTGAGCACAGGCCGCCACGGTCCTCCTGAAATACAACATTAGTTTCTGTCCCATGAAGTATGCCACGGTAGCCTGATTATCTATGGTAGCACTGTAACATAGTTTATGGGTCTGAAGGAAAAGGGTAAAGACTGAATCAGTAAGTTATTTTAGGAATGCGCCTCCTGAAATATTCAGTGATGGTCTATGGAGGAAGTCAACCACAGAACAAACAGAATACCGCACATGATATATTGCAAACACCAAGCCTTAATCTCCCCACAAAAAAAAGCGGAAAAAGGTTGGGAGTTTGCAATATATCATCCTTCTTTTGTTTGTTCAAAGATCAGGATTATGCATTCAGGTTATGCATTCACACGAATATGACAGAATTAATTCACAGTGCTGTATTGATAATGATACAATAATTTCCATGTTATAAAGTGGCTGGTTTAGTATGAGCAAGTGTATATCTTTCTTTGTAATGATCTATCAATTACATCAATAACCTTGAGCTGTTCAAAGTGAATATGACTACAGAGAAAAGGGGTGCTTAATAAGGCATCCATCCATGCATTAGTACAATTTACCTTTTTATCACTTCTTCCTACAGTCAGTCAATATGCATATTTCTCTGGCCAATAACCCTGAGAGCCAACAACTAGTGCCCATTCCATTCACTGTGGTGCTATATAATAACTCACAATAAACTAACCCACAGAATTTAAGGTTATAGTCCAAAGAAAGCTAATTTTCTGATGATTTATTCTAATCTGGCGGTGGCTCCATCAACGAGGCTACCAAAACTATATTTCCCTTTTTCGCTGGACTCGCATCCAAAAAGTCATTCACTGAGTGAAGTTACAACATTGGTCCACCATCCTAACAACCATCAGGCACACCAAAGTATGAATGATACTAGGAGATGTACGAAGGATACAACCGGGAAAGTTGGAAGTGGAAGTGAAGATTTTGCCTGACCTCCACGTTATCAGATTTATTTTGCTAGATTTTGTTTTTGGTCAGAACTAGCTATATTCAACGACCCATAACTAAAAAACCGATGATTGTGTTTACAAATGTGATTAAACATTTTGGGTTGATAAGACATTATTTTTGGCAGTTTGTTGGGCAGTTTTTGTAAAATATGCCCATCCGACTAACGACAAAATTCCGCCTACATATGTTTATCATATAGGTCCAGAGATCATGTGTACGAATTGTTTGTAAAATTTGGAAATAAATCTGTACAAGGAGGACCAAAACGGGGGGGAATTGGCAGGCATACTTACATTGGGAGAAAATAAAAAAGTTAAGAAATACACATCTGCAACTGAAAAATAGACAGATTGAAACTCAGTGAGTGATGTAGCCTGTGGCACTGCCCTCAGGCAGAAATGACAACCTAGCACACAAGATCTCAATCTAACAGGCAGATTGCAGAATGAACGCAACAGATTTGGTGGGCTTTCCTCTAGCATTTTGTCAGTGAATAATATACAAGAGTAATATAAATAGTACAGGACACCTACTGTATTATCTTACACTTTCACATTCATAATTATTGCTATTACTCGTATTTACCTGTATCTCCTCCCTGTCTATCTTTCTTTCTATTTCCCACCCCCCTGTCCCCCCCCCGACACAGTCGAGGCAGATGGTCGCCCACCCTAGAGTCGGGTTCTGCTTGACGTTTCTTCCTATAGGGGGAGTTTTTCGTTACCACTGTCACAATATTGCTTGTTCTGGGTGGGATCTCTGTCGGTTTTCTGCTCTATATGTAAAGTGTCTTGAGACAACTTGTTGTGATTTGACACTTTAATACATTTTAATTGAATTGAATTACTGTAAGTGGTTGCAGTAAGTGAACTTGCAGAAATGGCACTACAAAATGTGAAATCTGTCCATATCTATACAATGTATAATATGTTACAGACTTACAGTTTACTTTTTGAGTTCAGAAGTCTTATGGCCTGAGAACTGAAAGTGTCTCTAAGCTAACTGGACTGAGTTCCAATGCTCTGGTACCATTTGCCAGACAGCAGCAGAGTGAACTGTCCAGGGTGATTTATTTGACCGCAGATTCAAATAATGCCAACTCAATAAACAAGCATCCTCAAGCAGTCTCTGCATAAAGTACTTAAAACTGAGACGAATCCCATTATTTTCCGAAAGGGAAATTAGTTTCCATTTCCATCGAATTGGTAAAAAAAAAAAAAAAAAAAACATATGCCCTTGTGCCCTATGCACATGGAAGATGCACGTGTTAAAATCAGTCGACACTGAGCAATAATGAAGTCCTTTAACAGGTGGCTTGTAGTGCAGACAGATAACTGCTTGGGTTTGCACTAGCAACTGTGCTTCAACATTGTCACATTGGCACACCGTTTGGTCTTGGCTCCCAGTTGGTCTAATTAGGCCAATAATCCAAAAATATTCACAGTGTGTTGTCTTCCATTTAGCAGTGGTCTCCTTTCTGGCATTTGACAACTACTCTGCAGGAGCAATATGTGAAGCAGACCAGAGGGCGAAGAGAGACGCAACACCAGGGAGAGACAACAAATAAGATAATGTACTGTACACGTTATGTCACGTACATGTCCAACCATTCTCTCTCTTTTCAATTCAATAAAAAAATGTATGCGATATGCAGATAAGTAACGATAACATAATCCATCTATAAATGCACCACGTCTATGTACGTCTGTACATACGTATGTCTGACGTGTGTACATCTGTAATCCAACTCCAGAACCGTTCGCCCCACCGACTTTCACGAATTCGACACACACATTCCACACCCCCACAGGGAGTGCAGTGCGCAGTGTCAAATCGGTCGGAACCACGCTTGTCCAGAACCACCACAAAAGCCCTCTGCCCGGGCACTGGACAGGGCCCCTGCCCAGTCTCTATATATGGCTGGCCAGTTCTGACATTACAACACTCCATATTTGCCTGACACAGAACTCCATATGAATAAAGAGACAAAGAGAGAGACAAATACAGAAATCTCCATATATGGGCATAAAAGGGACACAGACAGATGGGTGGAACGGGTACAATAGGTATTGCATAGCTGGATCAGTCTACTATAAATAAATAAAATTAGCAACACTTGTTTTCAAACCTTTCTCTCTGTGTGCACTCAGGAACAAACAGGATGTTTTCCCCTATCTCTCTCTAGCGCACGCACGCGCGCACACACACACACACACACACACACACACAGTGCTGACTTCCTGTACGACTGCCACTGTCCTTGATGTCTGAAAATGTATTGCATTAAAATATTTCTCAGCACTTATTGGTAAGACAATCACTCTGCTCTCTCTGTTTCGATTTCCTACTTTCCCTCTTCAGGAAATATGGACAGAAATCTCAGGTCACTGCACATTGACATTTCAAGGGGAGAAGGAGTATCAATGCATTGCTACGAATGTGCTAAAATGCGTGCTGTCCGATAGCAACAGCTCTTCAGGCTCGACGCCAAGACATCAGTCCATGAAATATTCATCCATAATTTCAAAATGTCCATCATAAATTGTCATCCTGAACAGTGAAGCACCATGATAGCAGCACAGTAGAGTGGTATATTCATATCTTTGGCAGGTTATTTTGATACGTGTATTGGCAATGTTTTATATATGGAAAATGATGTTCGATCCACTCTGTTGTATACACAGAAAAAACCTGGGTCTGAATTTAAAGTTCTGTTTTTCCCTGGAGTCTTGGTGGAGAAAGTACTCAATTGTTTTACAATCAGTACTGCAATGTAGAACTACAAGTAAAAGTCCGGAATTCAAAATGTACTTGAGTAAAAGTATAGCCGATTTACAAGCTCACAATGTGTCGCGATGATTGGCTATTTTCAAATGGCCGAAATGTATGTGGTTAATGCATGTTTAGTAATACTAATCAAGATCTACAAAGTAACTAGTAACTTTAAGTTTTTAAATAAATGTAGTGGAGTAGAAGTAAAAGTACTGGAGATTGGAAATACTCAAGTAAAGTGCAAATACCTCAACATTTTATTTAAGTACAGTACTTAAGTAAATGCACTGTGTGTGTGTGTGTGTGTGTGTGTGTGTGTGTGTGTGTGTGTGTGTGTGTGTGTGTGTGTGTGTGTGTGTGTGTGTGTGTGTGTGTGTGTGTGTGTGTGTGTGTGTGTGTGTGTACACTCTCAGAGTTAAATGATTTGATTTAACGCAGGTTTTTACTGGGCAGAATTGGTTGCCATGGGACAGAGCATGTGATCGAGATTGACTTATGTTTCATTGTCCCAGTATTGGGTTCAACAAAGGTATTCAATATGTTTCTTCCATAAGCACACATTTGTGACTTCCAGCCAAACCCCCTTAACCACCTGCCATCAGACATGGGACAATAACCACAAGATGTTGACATCCAGCCCCTTGAAGCGCTTCAGAAAGCCACTGTGGTTTTTATCACTAATGGGAGGCATTAGCAGACGCAATTGAATTTTCATGTTATTCGTCGAGCGATATTATCCCTTTTAACCCCACACTTCCCCACGCGGCGTGTGGTGCGGTTCAGCCGCTGACAGTTGGTTCGAAGTGGCCGGCTTCAAACGGGTTAATCTCTGCTCATTTGGATTTGCGCTCTTCTTAGTCAGAATAACAGAAAATAATGACAAGCACCACAAAGGAGCCTTTCACTCTGAGGTGTGCAGAAACTTAATAACATCTGGCCCTCACAAGGGCTCGGCTACGTCCCGACACATAATTACCGGGTGATTGTCACCAAATTGTGTGCACAACTATACATACACACGAAGCTAAACAGGAATGCCCACAGACGTCACATCCGGTTTTAGACTAGGGGAAAGAAAATGCTCTTCCCCATAGAGTTTTAATAGCGTACGATCCTTTGGCTCACTTTCAGAGCCATTTGTTGTTTTATTTACAGCCAAGAAAAATCCATCAGAAGGACATCTGGAACGCAATCGTTCACTCGCCCTCGGAAAGTTGACTTATTATACGATTAAGTATACGAGACGATTAGCCATATTTAACATTGTAAATGTTTTACGCACTTTTCCCATTTACAACGTTAACGTCTATATAAATGTTCGGATTTCAAGTATAAAGTGCTCACCCCAGAGCCACCGATGTTACAATCCTTCTCGGGTGGGTACCAGTACCAGTATCTTCCGCATTGTTCAATAAAAAGCATTTTAATCCGATCAGTGGACATTTTATCAGAGTTATAATGTATCCGCATGCATAGGGACGCATGGTTGAAAGCATATGGCGAATAATCTGATTAAACATTTTTATTTTGATTGAACATTACGGAAGATATGGGTACTATACCCACCCTAGCAGAATTTTAACATCCATGGCCCTGGAATGAGCACTTTATATTTGTAATCTGAATTTTTGTGTAGGCGTAATCCGTAAGGGCTGTAAATGGAGAATGTGCGTAAAACACTTGAGGCCAGGGCTACCATGAGCATCATAGTGCATTGCGAAGCGTTGTGAGTTTGTAGATTTTTGGTTTATGCTGGGGCCTAGGGTTTAAGTGGTTTATAATCAGTCAGATTATCCTTATCTCTTTATACTTTATTGTATGCGTCAAGTTGCACAGGCAAGCACCAGCGGTATCGGAGATCTGTTTTCCTCTCCAATCTCCATCATAATCTCCATCTGTTACAAAACATTGTGTTACTGCGGCGCAGTGTTTAATCGCCTGGTAGAGACACTCTATAGATATGATCAATTAAAATTACCGTAATATCAAAAACCAACAGCCATTAAGCCATCAATAATGTATAGAACACATAATAGTGAATAATACCTCCACTTCCAAACGAATGGTGTCGGTAGCCTACTTGGAATTCACTAAAACGTGTTCTATAAACATCATTGATGATTTAATGGCTTTTTAAAATACAGTATATGTTATGATAAGTTCCATTGATCACATCTATAGAAAAGTGTCTCTTACCATGCGAATACATCAGGCCATTGTGTTGTGTTGGATCATGTCCAGCAGTCAAGGAAAACATTCCAATGGGACTCTAGACTTGTTTCATTTTCTAAAGTAGCGTTCCTTGTCGAGTGGCAACAAGGATCTGTGCCTGTGATCTGGCGAGCCATGACGCCTACTTTTAAATTAGTATTTTAAAGCATCTGCGTTTGAAAACCCAACATGCCACAGTTTATTCCGGTTGAAGAAATGAAAAATCTAAGAAATTCCATAAATTAGAAAAGAAGTAGCGAAAATAGCCGATCTACAAGCTCACAACACAGCACGAAGTGACATGTTGTGAGCTTGTATATCTATTTTCACTTAATTTTACTTAATTACACAGAATGTGTAATTTCGGTTTGGGGTCACGGGCTAAAACGTTTGGGAACCACTGCCATAACCTATTCTCAAAGATTAACCGCCTAGTCAAATTATCTTTAGTGTGCTGATCAGGTCCCCCATGTTAACCTGAATTGTGTAATTAAAATGTAAGCTTCAAATCAATAACTGCAATTCCTAAAATCTCAGATAATTCACTCAAACCCATTCCCCAAGACAAAAGAAAGGATCCAGTGTATTTTTTGCCAAAAGGAAGTCATCGTAAAGTCACTCAGTCAGCTATGTTGTTACTACAGTACAGTATGTGTATTAGAGTGTCAAAAGGATGGCACCAAAAATAATGTGGACATTAACTATGAAATCTAACCCATAAACTCCCTACAGCGTTATGATGACAAAGGGTATAAATAAAATAAAAATGTGATCTACAGTATGTTGTCTAAATACAATGTTCCCTACTGACAAAATTAAGGATATATATATAGTCTTAACTGAGGGTTGCACAGAAAGCTTAAACAGCACAATATATACTCCTAGTCCAAGTCCGAGTCCAATGTGACCGAAGTGACAATTACCTATATTTTGCCCATGGATAGAAATGCTAGAGCGCACTTCTTGTGACCACCGACACTTCCAACAGTACTACGTGGATACAAATAAATACTACTCTAAACTATTAGTACCATGGCTTTACCTTCAGTTAGCAGCAATCAAGTTATATTAAAGAGTCAATTATCTGTGACTGGTCAGTGTCTCCATGCACCAGCTTCATTAAGGCTGCGTTCACACAGGCAGATGCAAAAGAGCCAAAGATACAGTCTACCATTCATTGTCAATGGAAGCCAGCAGCAGCGACATGAAGATACAAAGATGCATCCAACGTTTGTAGCTGCTGTAAATGCTACAAAGCTACAAATTGAAGCTGAGCTGGGTTCAACTTCCAGATGCAAAGCTACAAAACCACAACTGTAGCTGCAATGACACACGTCATTACGGACGCACGCTTGATAACGTCACGACCGTGTGAGCAACAGATTCTACAAAGCGGCAATGCAACAAATTATGTTGTGATCTTTTGCATCTGCCCGTGTGAACGCAGCATAAGCCAGATTCTTGTGTTGAACAAAATATTAGCACACAACACAGCATTATGCCTATGGATATATAATAATATTGCTATAAAATATAGCCAGAACCACTTTTAATAAATAAACATTTTGGAACAAAGTCAAGCAAGAAAGCTTGAGCAGTGTTGATATTGAATTTTTCATTGTGTGTACACAAGACTTTTAGTTGTCTCACAAATAAACCATCTTTCATCTCATTGCAAGACTTCTGTATTGCGAGATACTGTACTTGCCCAATTTCAGTGGTGAAAGAACTTGAAGTACTCATATTATTTTCTACCCAAGTAGCAATACCAGCATATAGAAATACTCTGTTACAATAAAAAAGGTCTGTATTGAAATGTTTAATTGAGTAACAGTATTGGCATCAAAATATAATGCGATGCTCATTGCTCACACTGTGAGCTTGTAGATTGACAATATATAGAATAGGGCTTAAGAGGTAAACTAAAGTTTTCAAATAATAATAAGTCGCCACTGAGATTTAGTGGAGTAGAAGCACAAAGTATCGGAAAATAAAAAGTACCTCAAAATTGTACTTAAGTACATTACTTGAGTAAATGTACTTGGTTACTTTCCACCACTGCCCAACTGTAAATCAGGACATACCAGCCTTGTCCTCTCTCTCTCTCTCTGACCTCTCTCTCTCTCTCTCTCTCTCTCTCTCTCTCGGACCTCTCAGGGGACTTACCTCAAGTTCAGGTGCATGGTCGCCATGGTAACTGCAGAGAGTGAGAGGTATTTGCATTGTTTCTGCTCTTATCTCTAGGACCGTGTCACTAACTCAGCCGTACCGTCCAACATGTTCATGTTCCTGTGTACGTGTGTGTTCCAGTCACACCATACAAATACATGTCTTTGTCTGCAGAATATTGCTCACCCTTCTGATTGTTTCTTTTGTCTGTGTGTGCAGAACTGATGTCGTCATGTTGTGGCTTGGCTCTGTACGGTTTAGCTTAAGGTTGTTAATGTTGCAACGTTGTTTTCTACTCAACAGTAAACAAACCAACATACAGTATAGGTAGTGTAATGTGTATAGGGTATCTGCACATTTCTAAAGTTACGATTTAGTGACTTTTATGACCTTTTCAATGCCAGATATTACGTAAGAAAGAGGCAAACATTGTGAAAATAGCCGATCTAAATGCTCAGCTTGCAGGTCTGCGGACCACGTAGGGGATCAAATGGACTGGTAAAATCTGCAGTGCCAGTGACAATTTAACTATGAGAGCATACAAATGGAACAAAATGGACCTGTAAAGGTCCATTTTGTGCCATTTGGTGACTCTCAGACAGACCCATAAAGGCTCATACATAGTCTGGATTTACGGTGGTGGGGTGACCACCGAAATACAACATGACGTCACGAGCCGCAGTGAAGAGCAAACCACCGCCACCGCTCCAGCCCTTCTCTCTGTTTTTACTCACCACCGCTAAACGTTATTTCAGCTCCGGTGGTCAGCTCACCACCAGAGCGGTGGTCACCTTACCACCGAAAATCCAGACTATGAATAGGCCTTAAGGGTCCATTTAGACCTCTGGTGGTGGTCCCTGGACCCGACATCTAGATATAGGTCTGACTATATGCGAGTCAGTGTGCATTTGTGTGTGTGTGGACCGATCAGTACCAAATATCGTGCGCATGCCGCCAGTACAGGCTAATGTACATTTATATAATTTCCTTGAAGCAATTCACTTAAAGATGGAGTGCCGTGATCCCCCCCCCCCCCCCCTCCCCCTAAAACATGATCATCAGGTACTATGATTATACTAGGAGGAAGATGTCTTTCAAAAAAGTGTACAGAAAGTGTTAAAATTATGTTTTTATGTGGCCACACCCACCAGTTCATTAAGTATACCTGGTTATCACCTTAGCACCACCCACCTGAACTTAAGCCTCGCCCACAGCTGTTGTTATGATGTCACTAAAATGGTGTTATTTCAATTGGGCCTTTTGACCAAAGGCTTTCAGCTTTCGGGAAGAAACCAAAAATACACAGGGAAGACATATTTGAATATTATAACTACACCTGGGGTCTATTAGAGTAATGTTAACTCCATAGACAGAAAAAGTACAAAAATCACGGCACTCCATCTTTAAAATGTATAATGGAAGTCTCAGGGGTAGAGTGGCCCCATGGCAACCAAAGGTTCCCAGTTCGATCCCAGGCTCCCCCAGAGTTAGTCAAAGTGTGTGTGTGTGTGTGTGTGTGTGTGTGTGTGTGTGTGTGTGTGTGTGTGTGTGTGTGTGTGTGTGTGTGTGTGGGGGGGGGTAAATGGGTGCCTTGGATAAAGGCGCTATATAAATGTGGTTGGAAAATGTTGAAACCTTGTCCAAATATGGGGCCATTTGTCTCTACTCTACGTCAATTATGACTGACATCACAGACTGACTCACACCATTACTAGCCATTCTGGCACAATAAAAGTAAAAAAATAAATAAAGCTATCCCATTAAAATCCTCAGTGTTCATTTATCCGTATGCAATACACGCTGAGTGAATGAGCACTCAGGAGTTCACTGTGTGATCATTCAACAATTTCCTCACAGCTGCCTCTAAATATAGTTGACGGTTTGTGTACTGTGCTGTATGCACCCAAAATGTCCTCTGCTATCACTGTGTGTCTTCATTCCAACTTGATAATACGCATCAGCAGCTAAAGAATTACACCCCCACTCTAGCACACACATGAATTTAACCCTCCTCCCTCCCTCCCTCCCTCCTCATTTAACTTCTCTAACATTTACCACAAATGAATATGTGGAAAAAAAGAGGGGGCATACTTTGCGTATATTCTGCTATGAATCATGTAATGTTTTATGTACAGTAGTGCATGCATGCATGCATGCAGGAGAAATAAGCATGATGTCAGTTGTGGCTCTCAGTCCAACAGAGGAAGCGAGGAACACTTCTGACCTCTACTGGCCAAAATTTGGAGAAGGATATTACTTTACTATATAGTACATGAATGAATGTTGGACACAAAAGTGGGATGAGCGAGGACATTTCCTGACGGTTTGGCAAACTCACTATTTTTTGCATTTCCAGAAATGTTTCAACAAAATACGAAACGAGAAAATTGCGTGAGGTGTCTGCCTCAGTACACACGCACAACGCACACGCACACGCGCACACGCACACATGCACACACACACACACACACACACACACGCACACACGCACACACGCACACACACACAGGGTCCCTGATGCACTATACTCAGAAGGAAGTATATAAATCAGGCTTTGATCAGGTCCACAGACAATTTGCCACATTCGTTTCTTGAGAGAAGCACATGGTGATCGTGCCGGAGACCTGAACACACAGGCTGTACCAACATGATGATGTCATACTCTTAAAGAACAGCACAGCCTGCTCCTCAACAGCGTTGTTCCACCAGCTAATTAAGAGGGATATATTAGCTTTCAAAATTAAATCATTTCTCTCAGTTTCATGCTGTCACCTCATTTCATGATGTCCATGCTGAGATTAAAATGGGCAATTATAAATGATAATGATTATAATAATTATTTATAATAACACATGAATTGTTATTTAGTTTATAGTTACTGGGTATAAATTGGAATCGGGCTTTCTTTCCTCATGTCTTTTTAGATGCACAGTGTCTGCATGCTATTACAAACATACACCTATGCTTTGCCTCAGAGAGATCAGAGTGTAGAGTCACCCTCAGTCAGTACAGAACTCCTGCTTGCTCAAGGGCACTCTGTGGGCTGTGTTGGTGGGAATTATAAATACACACCAGCCATGAGCCATCCTCCTGTCTGGTGCCGGGGGTGAAAACAGATACATTTTCGGTCAGCCTCTCTATTTCTATGCTTGACACAGTCTACCTGTTAATGGAATCGGCTTCATATATCAGCTTTTACTTTTGTATGTTTCGTCTTTCGTAATAATTACATTCCAATTCATAAGGAGGTATAAAGGAAGGAGTGGGTGAGATTATTTTGTGGAAGCTTCCTATAAACTGCAGTTACGTTAAATACAGAATAAGTAAAATATAAGAATGCAAATAAAGGTGAATATATATATGCAAGGGACAATAATGGTAACCTAATCAAATATAGTGTTCTGCCATCTATTTAGGCAAAATGTTTAAGGCTAATATCAAATACATAAAATGTGTGAGAATGTATATGTACGCCGTGTGTGATAGTTTACTGCAACTTATTGTGCAAAATAACAAATAGCATATCAAACACTTAACGTCTGTGACTGCCAGGTCAATGTACCAGGTTTAATTCTGTCAATGAACATGGAATGACACATCCAACATACTACAAAAGCACCAAACAACATCTGTGAAGTGAACTGCGTGAATACAATTAGGGTAATTTATACATACATGTAATAGAAAAAACAAAACAAAAAAAACCATTATGATATATTTTCATGAAATGACCGAAAATAAGTTCTCATTGTGAAAAATAGAAACTTCAAATATATTGATCCAAGCCGCTTTTGAGATTTTCAAGAGGGTCCTGATTCAGAAAAATAATCACTGTTCTAAACTCAAAAAGCACCCTGCCCATCATCACAAGCTCCTCTGCATCTCCGTGTGAGATAAGGAAATTGCAGGAGCTAGTGAAGCATACAAACTCATACTTTCACACTGGACTGAACAACACCCCATGTCCCTCCTGAAGGATTATTTGCTGATGCAAAATGACAGGTGTGGGAAAGGGAATGGCCTCTGTCTGACTGAAATGATGTACCTGTGCATCTAGGAATACAACCTAAAACCTGGAGGCAATAGCGTGTCAGTTTTGCCAAATACAAAAGAGTCTTTGCTTGCAAAAACATGATTTTTGGAGTATAAATCCCCTCCGAATTACTTACACATGATCACAGGGGTGACTTGACATTGTAATTGGCTAGCAAAATTACTGGGAGGTGTCTATATTAGAGATTGAGGCAACCACAATTTTTCCAGAATTGCATCTTTCTAGTTTTACTATACTTTGTCGAAGATAACCAGTGAGTTTGTAGATCGTTTTCGTTATTTTGGAAAATGTTTTGAGATTTGTTGTTTTGAGAGGGGCTCTGATCAGCCAGAAACCTTGCACAAATTTGGCGTCACCGTACTTAGTACGGTGACGCCACGCCACGTTGAAAGTGGTTAGTTAATGTAGTAGTGGCACATAATGTATACCAGGAAAAAAAAGAGTAGAGGGCAATGAAGACACATGTAGTACAGTAACACATGGATACCATATAGAGTGATACCCAGAGGAAGACATACAGTATAGAGCACGTCGGTAGAGACAGGCTGTGATGGGCAGTAGAGAAACGTGCTGGCACCGAGATCTTAATCTGTCTTATCAATGACAGGACAGTGTCTCCATGGAAGGTTACGATCGATGGCACTTGACCCCCGTAAATATCAGGGGTGCAGATTCCTCACTTCCCTGGACGTGTCAAGACCAATTGCTGTTGAATACAGTATACCGCAAGACTGCTTCACGGACAGTGACTGGCGTTAAGTCTTCAGCTTTAATAACCGTGCCGATGTGGATTGATTTGTGATTGTGTCACAATTTGTATTGGAGCACAATTGCATCATATCCACTGACATCAAAGCGCAAAGGATCGTATCGAAGTCTGTAACCTTAACAGAACATTCTACTGTAAGTAGCAATCTTAGTATACTGTATCTGCATGCCTCTCAATACCAGCATTCTTCAAAGATGTGCTTGTAAGCGTTTCAATAATAGATAAACACATTTCTCAACAGGACAGAAATGTTCTAAAATAAAAGTCAACAACACTTACGCATCCCATCCCATATTTACCACAATGCCATTTTATATGTGAAATGTTGTTAGCAATGACAGCTATATAATAGGGATCATGTGGGAAAAAGCTATGCAGACAGTTTCCACAACTTGGGAAATTGTGGCTGTCATAGCATTGATATTGTACAGTAGCACTCATAAATTTAGGCCTGGAGGTTTTTTTAGAGGCTTGCAACACCTTCAGTTCACACTTCATATCATGAATACGGGGAATGTAAAATCTAATATAATTGCATTATGTCCCCAGGACAGAAGCAACCCTGTTCTTGCTTGAGTATTTCAAGCTCTTCTCTGAACACTGGTTGTAAGTGTTACCATCATGAACCCTATAGTGTTCCTTTTCGGGTAGGCCTATGTCATAATAGATGAACATTCTAAACTAGAAAGTGTGGTTGCCGCAGTCGCTTACATGGCCCCTCCCACTAATTTTGCCAGCCAATTACAATGCCACGTCACCCCTGTGATCATGCGTAAGTAAGGGGATTTATCCCCCAAAAATCATGTTTTTGTGACAAACGGTTACATTTCTCACATTTGCGGCGCCCCCTATGGATGAAAATGTAATTGCTTTTGGAACTTGGTTGATTGAACCACCCCTGACATGTGATTCAAATTTGGGATGGATTGGACATTCCGTAATTGTTTTGTAAAATAGGCCCCTCCTACTACATTCGGACGACGATTACGGCCAAACGATACGCACTACCAAAATTATGCAGTTTAATCGGATAGGTCCGGAGATCATGTGTGCTGATTTTTGTGAGATTTGGACAGAATCTGTAGGAGGAGGAGCCAAAAGTGTGTTTTGGAGATTTTATGACTTACGGTTCAAGAGTTATAGGGAAAAACACACGCTGTTATAGTGCCACCATGAGGCCAACTGATGTAATAATCCATTCAATTAATTTTAATAATTATTATTAACCTCCCCCAAGTCTTGTAAATATGGCGCTTGTGGTCCAAAGGAAAAAATACTTAAATTGGAGCCTTAATTAGTCTTCGATCTTCTCATTATAAGTCTATGGAGAATGAATTAATTAATATCAATTAAACTATACAACGGATCTCTTAGCAATGAGCAAGCACACGATTCCCGATGAAGCCGGTCGATTTGACATATGGCTCGAGTGCGTGCGGCAAAAACTGTGGGAGGAGTAGTGCGGCAAAGTATCGCTCATTTACAATAACAATAGTCTATAGGGCAACAACACTAATGATCACATCTGCGTCATTTCTGCAAAGAGATTTGGTGTTGAGGGGAAAAAAGAAGACCCTTTCAGAGGATAACTTCAGAGGGTTTCAATGGTTAAGACAGTCTGTGATCCGAAAAACTAGTTTTGGTTGCCAGGGAAGAGAGCGTTGCACACATTCAAACCCTCATTAGATAGATGCTCAATATCGACCACTCGGCTGGGGGTTAATGTCCTTGCTCAAAAGCACTGCAACCATTGAGGGAGGAGAGAGCTGTACTCATTACTTCCTTCATGCATTCCCCCTGCTAGTCTGGAGGAATATGTACTACCACTTACAAACCTGATTAAAACAAATGCTGATTTAACTTACTTGTTGCATTGCGATGCATTATGAGCTTGTAGATACCGGTATGCTATTTTCGCTATTTTTGAAAATAATTTACGATTTTCACCTACAGTGATATTATAGCGATCAAACTACCACTTGGTCGTAAAGTACTCAATCATCTATTGTCTATTTTGGGTTTTGTAAAACATCTCCCCCAATAAAGGATTGATGTATTGATTGATTGACATTTATGTACTTAGTATAATGTGCATGTCAAAATATTGTCTAGGATTTCCCCCAGTCTCAAGCTAACCTTCTGTATGTCATGCAAGCTAGGCAGAGAAACTAACAGTATTTTATTTTTGTCAAGGACAGTATTATTGATGTCTTATGCTAAATAGTGAAGCCAACAGCATGCTGATTGTGTTTCAATAAGATGCCAAACGGCATCTTCGTTTCAGGCGAGGAATCGAATTCCAGTTCATCTAGCTGGAGAACAGTTCATTAAAACTCATTTCATATTATTTGAAACGCAGGTGAAGGCTGGACTTGCTGTCAAGTGAGATTGTGGTTACAGCAGTGCATTCATGCACCTCTCAGTTGTGAACAATAATAATCAATAATAACCACTGCAGTAAATTGTAAGAAATGGCTTACAATGGCTTACAAGTTTGCTATGCTAAAGTAGCAGTACATATTGGCACGTATTATTATTACTAAATGACTGCTGTTACTGTTGTATTTGTTAACCTGTTTCTCATATCTGGCTCAAATACTGAAGCGCTCTCTACAGCTATCCAAATATTTAACAGGTAAAATATATTCATCTATGCATCACTAGTTTTAACTAATTCAGATGGAATATGAAAAGAAATATAATGAAATTAATGTCATAAGAATACACAACTGTATTACATATAACTTTGCAAGTCTACATTTAGACGTCTGTATACATTTAGACGTCTACATTTAGACCTTGATTAGCCTGGCTAATCAAGGTCTAAATGTAGACGTCTATATATAGACGTTGAAACAACGTTGTTTCAATGTCTACATTTAGACGTCTGTATACATTTAGACGTCTACATTTAGACCTTGATTAACCTGGCTAATCAAGGTCTAAATGTAGACGTCTATATATAGACGTTGAAACAACGTTGTTTCAACGTCTACATTTAGACGTCTGTATACATTTAGACGTCTACATTTAGACCTTGATTAACCTGGCTAATCAAGGTCTAAATGTAGACGTCTATATATAGACGTCTGTATACATTTAGAAGTCTACATTTAGACCTTGATTAACCTGGCTAATCAAGGTCTAAATGTAGACGTCTATATATAGACGTCTGTATACATTTAGAAGTCTACATTTAGACCTTGATTAGCCTGGCTAATCAAGGTTTAAATGTAGACGTCTATATATAGCACTCATTGTTGAGATGAGGGACAAAAGTGGAAAAAACATGTCCCACACATAAGAGCCTTATTTATGTTAAAAAATAAATTAATTCATAAAAATAAAAGCACTTGTAAAGTCAAAATCAAAATTAGTTATAAGCAGGCTCTGTACCCAAAAAAAGCCATTTACAATGTACAATGTAGCCATTTAGTTTTTTCTTCAGTTGCTAGCTAAACCTAACCCTAAACTAAAATACTAAACATTATTTTGGAATTCTTAACAAAGATCATAATAATGTCCTGGCGGAGTTGACATGTAAAAGCTGTGACCACATTGATATCAACATTGTTTGTTTAAAATATCAAACAATTGAATGCTTGTCAGACCAGGTGCTCCACTGTTGCAACAAATATAAACAGGACTTGGAAAAGGAGTCTTGAGGCTAAATCTGTCGACAAAAATAAAATTAACTGTGTATATTGTTTGCTATGTTGTTGACAATCTACTTTCATTTAGTATGTATATTTATGTGATTGTGACAGTATTAGACACTTTTTTGGCTGAAATTGTGAAATTGTGACCACTTGCTGGGGACAGGCTAAATACAGGCATTTTTGGGTACAGAGCCTGCTTTTAACTAGGGCTGCGATATGGACAAAGATTCATATCACGATATATATGGCAGATATCTCGATACGATACGATATAATTAATATCACGATATATATGGCAGATATCTCGATATCGATACGATACGATATATCGTGCAGCCCTAGTGTGTGTGTGTGTGTGTGTGTGTGTGTGTGTGTGTGTGTGTGTGTGTGTGTGTGCATGTTCGTGTGTGCAGGACAGAGGGACAAACGGAGTGATGGTTTATTTTCCGAGGGGCACAGGCTAAAACAGAGGGCTGGCTTTAGAAGTGGACGATATATCGATATGTCGACGATATATCTATATCGCGATACCGTTGCCTTTTTGCGATACTGATATTGTGCATGTTCATACCTCGATAACGATACGATAACGATATATTGTGCAGCCTTAATCACTATGCTTTGCTATTACATACAATATATTAATAATAATAAAAATAATCTTTCTAAATACATATAATGCCTCTAAAATACACTGAATATTTAAGTAAATGCTGGTTTTCTTATAGAAGCAAATAATAAAAAAGTTTGTATTTGTCACAATTGCCTCTCACAGTGCTTTCTCTTTGTGACCTTTTCTCTGACACCCTCTGGTATTTCAGTTTACACATGGCACCAAGGGCTCGGTTCTTGAGCTGTGGTTTGAATGTCATGATTAACAGTCTCTGCTTCCAATCTCTGACACACACAAGGGCCACTCTGCCTGCGTGATAAACCTCTGCCCAAATTGATTGATTCCCTTCTTCCCGTCGTGATGTTATCACACTTATTACCACCACGCAACTTCACATGAGACACCTATCTGGTTGAGGTTTCCAGCAATAAAGCAGTATCATTCATGGGGTGGCTTTATTAACAGCTCCCAACATGCATTCAGTGGTCATAAAGTCATCGTGGGTTATTCATCAATACTGTCCCCCGCTGAATGTAATGCTCAGCGACTGGGTGTTCCAGACAGACACGGCTCCATTTACAGCACCTCCAAGTGCCCTTGCCCAATCGCTGTGTGGTGCTAAGCCTATCATTGCTCAGACCAATTATATGACCTGGAGAGGGAAATACGAATCATGGCGTTCTGTGCCAGCGGTTTGCCAAATAAATAAATGCCCTCGTTCCCCCTTTTCAACTTAATTAGGGAAGGATGAGATTGGCCGGATGGATGATTGTACTGAACAGCCTGTGAATTTGAACCAGGGGAGTGTCGCTCATTCATTCATCTTGTGGACTGGTTTTGCTCTTGCAGATGCCTGTCTGCTGCTACAGGCCACCAGCAGTAGGCAACAGCTGCTGGGGTGGGAGCCATTTTACAGCACAATGCTTCAGCTTGTCTAGAGGAAACAGTCAAAATACCGACCTACTTTTGCAGGTTGATGAACTGTGTTAAGCCTGATTTATACTAAAGTCCTATGACGTGTCTTTGTCTACTAGTTCATTGCGATGCATTGTTGCAGATGTGACACGTTGCTCGCTGGTGTACACCACTGTCCTGCTGCCTCTTAATTGCCCACAGATTGTATTTCTGTGCGCGTGCTTGTGTGTACCATGCACGTGTGCATGTTTGCATATACCGGTATGTGTGTAAATGTCTGATACTTTTCACCTTTTTTCACGTGGGTTAAAGCAATTTGTGATATGGGAAACGTTGCCTCCAGCCTTCCAAAAGGAAGGGGATTTGCAAGTGGAATTGCAATAGACAAGAGCCCATGTGTCCACCAGGCCGGGTGGCCTACCGAGTGTTGTGTAAGAAGCAGAATGTGACATATTACAGGGACGATGTGCAGAATTGCATCACCTGAACTAGGCGTAGGCGTCTGTGTGTTAATATGTTTTTAGACGTTGTACAATTGGACGTAAAGCTGTCGGCCTATGATAGCAGAACTGTTTGAGTAATGGAGCACAAAGAGTTACACAATGTCAGAATAAATTTGTCATTGGATGGCAGAAATTATATTATTACAGGGAATATTACATAATGTTCTCACTGTCCTCTCTCTGTCTGGCGTGCACGCTCCTTGTCACATGACTCTCGGGATGATGATGTGTACCTAGCTTTTGGTAGCTTATTATGATTCAACTTTGGGGTCAACTGTTCTATTTGTGGTATTTTTTGTAAAATAGGCTCCTCACTCAAAAATTATAGGCATTCAGTATGGAATATCACAATGTGTCGAACTGAGTTTGATACATTGTCGTCACAAGTTGTGTAGAAATTTGCCAGCGAGAATCCGGGGAAGATTTAACTAGGCTAGGATTGACTTCCTTGGCCTGATGGCAACGTGCTCAAGAAATTTGACGCTGATCGGACTAGTAGTTTGTCAGGTTAGCTCTAGTCTAGACACACATGGGGGCAAAACATTATCTCCAGCACTGGCCTTCGACCTGGCTGGCTTCGCAAATGTTCCCCCCAGAATATTGATGTTAGTCAGAGGTAAAAACAATCAGCAGGTAGAAAATAGAGTATTTACTTGGAACTCCCACTTTTTGGATAGGCGTTTCTTTTGCCTATGCGGTGAGTCACTTCATGGATTAATTTCAGGACTTTTGCAGTAAAAGTAAAACTCGGGACAATCCATTTCATGAAGGGAAAGATATGAAAAAACTATGTCCCGAATCCCGATTTGTTTTACCCCGGGTAGGGGTATCTCAAAAACTAAGGGTTTATTCCTGCACTAAAGGGTGTCCCCCTTCTAGTAAGGTCAATCTACAAAAAGAAAGTGTGATATAATGTTTCATAGCTTGTATTGGTCCGAATATCCACCTACATACTATAATTTATTGATTTAATAAATCAATGACTGCAAGTCATTGATTTATTAAAACATTAATGAGGGGCCTCTGAGGGGGCGAGCCATGAGACAGCTACTCTACATGTGCGCATGTGTACTACATATCTGTGATGTTATAACCCTTTTAAACATGGGTTAAAGCAATTTGTGAGATGGGCAACATTGCTTCCAGCTTTGTAAAAGCTAGGAGGGGAGTTCGCAATACAGCCACAGTAGTATAACATGGAACAAAAGTTCAATGAAAAGGGCATTGGTGATAATGGTTCATAATTGTTGGAAGAAAATGCTCATCTACAATGCAATAAAACTTTGGTCATGCCCCGCTAACATCCAGCTTTTTGTCTTCAGTTCGAAAGGTTACAATTGTCATTCATTCCCAGGACAAATAACTGTGGTAATCATAGGTATTTGTTGGCTCCAGCTCCGATAAGCAGTGATGGAAACATGACACTCAGCCAAACACACCAATTTTCCCTTTTTCTGGTGTGAAACTATGAGAGAGCTTGTCCTGATTTGGAGGGTTAGAGAAAATAACGAGACCAAGGGCAAGTAATTTCACTCACATTTGTCCCTACAGTGCATGTACTACCAACCCCCAAAATAATTTACAACCACAGGGTGCGAGTAAGATTACAAGCTACCGTATAATCTTCACAATCCAAAGTAGAAGAGAATTTGTTCAAAGTAATTCAAACTTTTTTGCAATCAGAATAATCTATTATAACCTATTATTGTCATTGGTTTGCCAATAGAGAGAGAGAGATAGGGAGGCAGAGAGAGAGAAAGTGTGTGTGTGTGTGTGTGTGTGTGTGTGTGTGTGTGTGTGTGTGTGTGTGTGTGTGTGTGTGTGTGTGTGTGTGTGTGTGTGTGTGTGTGCGTGAGAGAGAGAGAGAGATCAAGCACTACTTGCAGGCACTTCACGAATGCACTTATTCTTTTACAGAATATGGAACTCGCACTCACACAAAACACGCTTTTCTTAAAAATAAAGAATGTCATGATAGATAAGATAACAGAAGAGACTCCCTTTTATTCATAATGGTGGTTATAGATCCCGTACTTTTGTACCCAATATGATCTGATATGTTAAGTTTAGATGGACTTATGAACAGGACACCCTGCAGACAAGCTAATGGTTCTGGTGCTCCACTGCTTGTCTACTGGCAATGGGAGTCAATCGCCTACGTACAGTATGTGTGGTGGGAAAAGGTATTAGTGGTTTCTGAGATATTGTGGTTGGGACCATGTTCCTGAGCCAATGCACTTTTATTTAGCATGTGACTCCAATAACATCCAAGTGTACATCCAAGTTCTAAAAATCAGGCGAGCAAGTGTTGAACAGACAGACGGTAAAGACACAAAGAGTGACTGGCATTGCCATCTTTAGAAAACACTGTTAAAAAAAATAACAAAAGGAACACTATTAATTATTATTTCGTTGGTCAGCTGTAGGGACGATTGAACACAAAGAGGCATTCAAGAATGCCAAAGGCACACTGTATCCTAACTTAAGCCTTATATTATTATTTGGTGCACAATGGTGTTGCCCAAAAATAGCAAAACAATATCCGATCTACAATTTCACAACACGTTGCAATGTAATTTTCACTATTTTGGGAAGAAATTTAATAAGAAAACTATTAAAACATGTATTTGTAATTTTGTTAAATCTTTGCCTATGACATGTGACAACTAGGGACACCAGGTTTAAAGTGGTTAAATTGACCTTGAGTATTTTGCAGCATACACATCCACTTTCTACTCTGTGTGTTGTAAGTACAGTGGATCGATTCATTGACTACAAATACAGAGCAGCATTAATTAAATGTGCGTGATGAACTCTGTCAAAGACTCAGCGAGGCAGCAACCACAGAACTAGACACGCAAACGCTGCAGGTGTTTTTCTTCTCCTTATTTCTATATGATTGGCTGCCAATTAATTACATTTTCATTCAGAGACTAAGCTGATATGGATGGTACCCTTTTGTGTCTCTGAATGACTAGAAGGTTGATTGACTTTGAATAGACCATAAGCATATTCCTTTCCTCATTTGACACCATTTCACCATTAGCCTTTAATGCAAAGAGTGCAATGGGCCAAATGTATTCAGACTGCTGGAGGATTGATCTTTATCATACAGAGTGAAATCCTCAAATGTTAAGTTAGGGATAATATCTGGCTAGGTGGTCATTGTCAGGAGATAATTCACAGACACGGAGTTTAACCCACCGAGGCGAAGCCGAGGTGGTTAATCACCCTGAAACACCCTGAAAAAAGAATGTGTTGTGTTCCAGTAATATAACCCAAACATGCTGCAAAGAAATAGGCGAACATTTGGAAAAATAGAAGCTCTACCAGCTCACGTGAAATAGAACTTGTACGTTGTAGATCTGCGATTTATTGTTATTTGATGTACAATGATATAATAAGGGTTTAAGTGAAAATGAAATGTCAATCAATCAATCAATCAACTTTATTACACACCCAGGGAGATCCATATCACAGAAAGATAAAATACAAAACAGTATAATGTAAAAAACACATAGTACAGTAGAAAAAAAAATCCACTGTTTTATGTATTTTACTGTATTATGTTCCTGAGGAACAAGGGGACTGCCCATAGCCCCGAAGTCCCGTTAGTCCGGGAGTACTAACGAACATGCGAACATGCATTAAGGTTGGCGAAAATGCATTAAGGTTGGCGAACATGCATTAAGGTCGGTGAACATGCACTGCTCCCGTACTTGCGGTTATGTTTAGGTTAGGGTTAGAGATAGTAATGGAACTAACGGGAGGTCGAACCAATGCCACGTTACCGAGGAACCAACGCACTTTTATTAACATGACTCCATTAACACATGAAAATAATGTGTTGTGTTCCAGTAATATACTGTATGTAGCCTACTGTATATTTTCATTTATGCTTTATGTTGATGATCCTGGTGTAGTTCTAAGCACATTGAATTGTTGTTGAAATGTGCTTTACAAATGGCCTTGCCGTATGTTCCCGAACAACATACACTATTCATAATTGTAGCTATGTTCTAGATATCACTCTGTTGACATAATTATTTATTGAGAAACAAGTCAAACAATGTCGAAATTGAATATAGATATTACACATAACCATTATTGTTTTTAAGAGATAACATCACAGTCAAAGTGTGATCATTTTCAGTCACGGTTATGCTGTTACGGAACAATTCCACTAATGGCTACACAGTCCTCACATTAATGAACCAGGGAATAGTTCATGAATCAGGCTAACTCTCTAAGCTGTATACGTCTGCTCTTAATGGACAACTTAGGTTATTTTATTTCGTTTTTTACTTAAATCTTTATCCCACGATCCCATTTTTTCACCCAGTGTCAATCAAATGTAATCCTGGGCGCTACACTTCCTCTGCCAACCTGGGGGGGCAGCGGACTGACCTCATGCTTTCTTCTTTTCACCTGACAGGGGAGTTTCCCTGGCCGGACGTAGCACGTGGAAGGAACGTGCTACGTGATTACTGCATGTTTTATGTGAGGGTACCTACCCTAGGCCCTAGGGGACACAGGGAGAACATGTAAACTCCACGCAGAAAGGCCCTTTTGCAAAACCCGCCTCGGATATGGGCACTGATGACGCAGAGGAGAGAACGCGTCCCCAGCGGGAATCAAACCCAGGACCTTCTAGCTGTGTCACCGTGCCCCCTTAGGTTTTTTCAACCAACGTTCATGTTTTAGGTTTTTATTAGAGAAAGTAAAAGATGTGTTATTGTTTATTTTTATATTTGCTGCTTTCCTTCATTTTAGCAATTTTAGCTATTTTTGACAGGGGGCGGGGGCATTCAAACAAGTGGCTAATTATGTCAATTTAAAAAAACATTACTGTAATTCCTTTACATCTGGCCACAAAAGATCACAGGATCTATTGAATGTTAAGGGGGAGGTGACAAACTGACATATTGAGCCTACGACACACAGTATGGCATCCCCCTGCCCTAGTATCCCCCTTCACATTCAGACTGATTCAGTAGATCCCGTGATCTTTTGTGGCCAGATGTAATTTCCTGGGGTCTAGTAGGATTACAGTAAATAAAAAAGAAATCGCTGTAAAAATTTGTAAAACAAAACATATTTAGCCACTTCGAAAAGCCACTGTCAAAAATAGCTAAAATCATATCTTATAAATTCTCTAATAACCTAAAACAAGAACCTTGGTTGAAAAAAAAAAAAAAGTCCTTTAACGTCTATTCTAAAACGTAAAATCCCTTCTTCAAATACGGAACATGGACTAAAGTAAAAATAGCTGTTCTGGGTTTCAGTCTGGCTTACTCATTTTGTCAGCTTTGTGTCCAGGATTTGTACAGGAATGACGTGGCAACCCTAACTGAGGAGGATTTCACTGTTAGTACAGCGGCTAACAGCCATATTGTGAGAGAACCTTTCACTTGGTGATACAAGCGTGAAATTTGGCATGAACATGCCTCTGGGTCACCTCTTTAACTTTTTTAACCGAGCCAGCGAAAAATCCAATATGGCGGTCCTTTTTCAAGATGGCCGCCAAATAAAAAAGGCCTTTTGTGGACAACCATGGGTGCGGCCGACTCGAGACCGGGCACTGCACTGTGGGTGTGTGGAACGTGTGTGTCGAATTTGAAGTCGGTGGGGCGAACGGTTCTCGGGTTACGTGGATTACAGATGTACACACGCACACAAAATTCGTGCAATATAGCAGATCATTGGAACGGTTGTTCGCTTGGTGATACAAGCGTGAAATTTGGCATGAACATGCCTCTGGGTCACCTCTTTAACTTTTTTAAAGAGCCATCCAAGAATCCAATATGGCGGTGCTATTTCAAGATAACATATAACATCTAAATGTTAGCCTATGTCTACATTTCTTACAAATTTTAGGAAAAATTTCACCAGCTTGTAGATCTGCTTGTAGATCTGCTATTCAAAAACAACACTGCCCCATCGCTTCGTTTCATTGGCCCGGCAGCAGATTGGAACCCAAAACACATACCCTCATAAGTTTTTTAATCTGCTGCCGAGCCAATCAGCTTGTAAATTGGCTATTTTCGTGTAAAAACAGTCATTACGACGGCACCAAGGCACATTTAGTCAACTAAATCAACTGTAGATTTAGTCGACTAAAACTAGACTAAACACTAAAACATTCCAGGAGACTAAAATGTGACTAAAACTAAATGAAAACTATTCAAGAGACTATGACTAAAACTGCCAAAAACAACACTGGTAACAGGTATGCCATCTTCTGGAAACCTGGGACTCAAGTTAGATCGCCTCCAGTTCAGAGCCTATTGCTCTGTCAATGGTTCACAAACTTTTTAGCTTCTAATTTATGGCATTTCTTAGATTTTTATTTTATTATCTTCGTGAAATTACTGAAAAGAATCATTGCATTTGTTTTAAATTAATGAAAGATTTAGCTTTTTCTGAACTTTTTTTAGTTTTGAAATAATTACTGTAAAAACTGTAGGAAACCAAAAATGATAAAAGCAATGAATTAATTGGTTGCCTGGTTACTGTACAGTGTACAAGCACTGGTCTGTGTGTCTCTCTCTCTCTCTCTCTGTATGTCTGTCTCTCTCTCTCTCTGTATGTCTGTCTGTCTGTCTGTCTGTCTGTCTCTCTCTCTCTCTCTCTGTTATATCCTTCCCTGCAGGAACATTCAGTGCATTGTGAAGCCAGTGACCTGGCAGTGAAACCCTGTCCTCCTCTAAAAGCAGATATAGACATGGCCATGACTAGATGCAAGGAAGGAACCTCCCACAGAGCACTGTTCATATGATGTGTACCAGGTACACAGCATCTTGTGTACCTGGAGGACACCTAGAGAATGACTTGTACTGATAGCTTTGAAAGGGCCTGAGATATAAATACATCGACAGATATGCAATACCCTTCACTGGCTCCTGTTCAGCGGTGTCACTGTGTAGACGACGTGCTAGGCTTATGTAAGGACTAGCTCTTTGTCTAATGTTTCCCAGTACTTTCTTCAGCCTCAGGTACACACACACACACACACACACACACACACACACACACACACACACACAGCCAAGTAGTAGTGGAGTACTGCAAACACCGCTTCACTCTGAAAAGGCTAATTTCATTTCTTTTTTTTTAATTTCTATTCTAAAATTGTATACAATTTGACATAATTACATTAAAGTAATTTCTAATAACTCTATTTTCATCACATTGTGAACATGGAGGATGCTATAGCCCAGCTATATCACACCCGTGTCCCATTTTTTGCTCTGGATGGCAATGAATAAGTGATCAAAGAACAGCTGTCTGTTCCCAGCTGGGATCCATTCCAAACCAGAGCTGTACTCCCAGATGGAACAATTGGAAGGTACTTTCTGACACCTGTTGAGCATAGTGGAGAACTACAACAGCACTCGTCATCAAATTGGTGAATGCAGTGTGTGCGTAGCCAGGACGGCAGGGGGTGCATAGATTTAGATTATTATTACAAAACATACATTAATCAATTAAGCCTCATTTTATACTTTGGCTGTTTTAAAATAGCCGATATACACACTCAGAGTGTGCTATTTGCTTTATTTTGGTACTGTAGTATTTCCATTATAGAAGTAGCTTGGATTCCCCATCGATGATGTCACTGGAAGACAGGTTTCTGAACTGCCCACAGCCCTGCTATGATTCACAGGCCGAGTAGAAACAAATTGTGTTATTTTAGTGGTACTCATTAGTGAGGACCAATTAAAGATAAGTTGAACAGTGGCGAAGACGTCCTATAAAGGAATATTATCCCTTTAATTCAAAAATATGAGTATGCCTTCCACCACTGCATACAGTGCTGTGCCATGTTGGTGACTGACCACAGCCCTGTTATTTTAAGGTTGAAGCATTCCAGAGGCCCAAGGACCTGTGCATTCCTCATCTGATAAGATGTCAAGAGAGTTGCCCTGTCCATAAACCTGTGCGTGCGTGCGTGCGTGCGTGCGTGCGTGCGTGCATGTGCGTGAGAGAGAGAGAGAGAGAGAGAGAGAGAGAGAGAGATTCGGAACAGATAGAGAGCAAGCCTCAAGGTTATATGCCACTAAAAACAGGAAATGCATAAATTCAGCCTTATAAATCATAATAAAGATGCTGCTGTTTATGTTTATTGCTAGCTTGTTTACTTGACATTCGTTAAGATGCCAGCCCGCTGCAAGGCTCCGTTTTAAAGGGTGAGTGAGAATGATTAGAGGGCATATGGAAATCACTATAGAGACGGCTTGGAGTGTCTGTACTCAAGATCCAAGAACATCACAAAAGAAAAATAATACAGCCCTTATTTATTGTATTTTTCCGTTAGAAATAATTGGGAATTAAATGAGCGTGTGTGTGTGTGTGTGTGTGTGTGTGTGTGTGTGTGTGTGTGTGTGTGTGTGTGTGTGTGTGTGTGTGTGTGTGTGTGTGTGCGTGCGTGCGTGCGCGCTCTGGCTTTGTCATGATTTGCATTCACATTGAGGCAAAGGTAGTATGTTTGTTTACAACTACAGTAATTTGATCTGCACATGCAAAATAATCACGTATACGGAGCATCAGAACACGATGTGTGGCCTTCGCATGGCCTATTCACAGGCCATAAGAATGTTGTACTCAAAAACAGCAATGTGGGCTTGTTGACGGCGGCCCGGAGGGGGCCACATGCGGCCCCCGCCTTCACTTACTGCAGCCCTCAGGTTAATATCAGAATACTGATTGATTTGCAAACCTGACCCGCTTTAATTACTTCAGTCTAAATTAGTAGCTAGCCTTAATGAGTAGCATTATAATGTTGTTTTATGTCCAATGTATTTGTATTTAGTTCATAAAGTTAATAAACTAATAAGCAACTATATTTAAAGGCATTTGAAATTAAATGCAAATTTTACTTTTCAGGATTCCAATTAAAAAATAGCTAAACATAATTCAGGATTTCACTTCAAATTTTCAATGCAAAATTTCAAAATGTCAATACAAAAATAGCTGATCTACAAGCTCAAAACGTGTCGCACTGCAGCACGTTTTGAGCTTGTAGATTGGCTATTTTTGCTACGACAGTAATATGCAATATGGTCCTCTGGAATGAGTGTGGAACTATAGTGGCCCTCTCCATCGTCAAAGTTGCCCACCCCTGTCTCACACTGGCACACCATGTGTACATCCACTGTTCACTTTACCACCTACTGCTGTCAACTTTTGTGACTGAAGAAATGATTTTATGTACAGACAGGTGAGAAATGAAATGAGACGCCAACATGAAGTGTCATACTAACTTAAGGTGTTGGAGCACAACAAGCCACCAGAAAAGCTGAATTCCACCACGGCATAGATATAACAGTATAACACTGCCGTCAAGTAGCCGGTCCAACATATCTCTTGTGTGCAATTGGGTTGAGATGTGGTTAACTATGAACTGAAGGCCTTAGCAGTGGCGTAACTACGCAGCCCTGACGCAGGATGGTCTAGAGTGCCCTCATCCCTAAGAAACTAAGAAAACAGCCAAAACAATGGGCTATCAATCTATAAGGCCATGTTGTGCACGGAAAACTAAAAAGCGGCAAGCCATTAGAAATTCTTAATAAAGTAAACAACACAATAATGAAGTACTGTAAAACACTGGCTTTTCCTCCTCATAGCAAACAACAATAAACACTGCGCTTCTCAAAGCTGTTTTTGACCACAAGAAATGGGCTGATGGGCAGAATGGCCAGTTCAGTTGTGCAGCAGCGGCAGCGCGCTGCATGTGCCCACAATTATGCTCAAGTCCTCCATGTAAAATGTGCAGCAACGTTCCAACACAACAATGTCCATAGGCTCCATATGCAAAGCTTCGTTTCAAGATCACCCACAGGCAGCAGGCCACTTGAATTAGCACCTTGGACAGCGCTCTCTAGGTTGAGAGGTGAAGTTGGTGTCTGGTGACGGCGCACCACGAAAATTAGACAGCAATTATAATTATTAAATAAAGTGGCTTTGCGCTCTGCTTACCTTATAGGTGAACCTTCCAGGATTTTCTCTCTGCAAAATCATCTAAGGTCCTTCAGATCCAGCTGGTGTGCACGGGTATTCTCGATGGACAGAGTGGAAAGTCCACTGAGGCGACCCTGTCCCATTGATAAGATAAAATCTTTATTGTCACTGTATGAGACATACAACGAAAAAAGAGAACACAAATACAAAGAAAAACACTGATGGGGCAACTTCATGGCATAAAACTGCTAGTCCGTCATAGTCCAGTCCAGTCAAGTCATCTCAATCCATTAATAAGTATTCCAATGCACCGCTAAAATAGTAGTAAAATACACCTCCTCAGATAACTTTTGATCAGCTTTAATTTAGAGAATGAACGTTCGGCTGATGCCACTGTGACTGGAATGGTTAGGAAAAGCAGCAATACAGTGCAGATTTCGCCAAAACTAGCACTAATGCTGCTGTTCTCCACAATAAGCAGTTTCGTGAGCTCTCGGATAGTCTTCACGTTTGCAATGCTGTCTCTCAGGCACTCACAGAATGATACGAGTTGAATGGGGAATTGACAGGTTAAGTCTACAAGGGTTTGGGCTTGTTGAGCTAGTTAGTCGTTGCTGGCGTTGCAAAGCGTGTCTTGACGTGACTTTGATCCACTGTATTAAAAAAGTGGAAGTGATCATACATGGTCAGTTTATGAAATATTAAGTTGCGACATAAAATCAACCTCAGTTAACAATATATTGTTAAGGGGCTCGGCCGCCTCTTTTTTTTGTGTGTCTCTTTTTTTCTCCCGACCTGGCTGTGCCCTCAGGCGTCATGGGCCCCCACGCAATCGCGTTGCCTGTGTCACGGTAGGAACGCCCCTGGGCCTTAGCATATGATTCACATCATGTTAATAAAGCTTGTGATCAAACCTTTCAGTGCCCTGTGGATAGGGGCTTTGTCATTGTGGAGGGGACTATAGACAGAGCGTCGCAGTCTCGGCCCCTTCGAGGTCACCGGAAGACAATTTCCCATACATTTATTTAAAGACCTTTAAGCCTCTGACAAAGCCAACAGCCGAGTTGACAAATCATGACAATAAACACATTTGTTTGGACTGAACAAATAATTAGAAAGAAGAAAGAAGAAGGGTTCAACACTTTTTTTTGTTTTTCTTCTAATTATTTGTCCGGCCCCCCCAAAATTGTTTGTTGTCATGATTTGTCAACTCGGCTGTTGGCAAATCAACTTTGTGTTGATTTGCAGTTATCCTTCCCAGTTCCCTCTAAGCCTAAGGGGACCGAGCCATTCCAGGAAGAATCACCAAAGCATAACAGAGCCAACGAAAGGAACCCCTCACTGTAGGGATGGAGCATTCAGGCCTACCGTGTACTGTTTGTTTGGTGTACACCACACACACACACTGGCCCACCTAACTTAGCTTACCATATAGGTAAGGTGACCGTGTAACGATACATTTGAACACTCAGACGTGTGGACACGTCTTAAGGTCGAATTGTTTAACAGCGATACATACATAATGATACATTATTGACGATAAGATACATGGATGATATATATTCATTCATGGTAATGAAATACGATCAATTTAATGATTTAAAATCGATACAGTAACTATTTAGTAAAAATATTGTTACTCGCTATAGTGGTCCATGGGCTGTTCTTGCTGATCCATACCCCAATAATGAATCCTCTTTATAGTCGCCTGGGCTTGCTGTATTCATCCCACAGAGCATGGGTGGGGGGTGTTAATTGCTTAATTGTATCATGCAGTGCACCTGAATGGAAGCAGATGCTTTCCTAATTTGGCACCTGTCTGTATATAGTAAATTTGTATGAACCGTTCAGGTTTATAGCCTCAAGAATCTACAGTTTTGCAGATGCCGTTTTATTTGATTCTATTTTTAAATGTGTTATCGTTAAACATAACTAAAAGTGTCAATTTGGATAAACAGAGTATTCTACTGTGAGGATTATGTTATTTCAAGGAGACATTCATTGTGTGTGTTCCAAGTTTGCCACTGTGCTGAGGCCGGGACATCTGGCTGGGAATGGGACAGTGCTGCTGGTGCACAGGGCGGAACAGCCAGCAGACTCCAGCAGTGGTGGAATGTAACTACAACTAAAGTAAGTACATTTACTTAAGCACCGTACGTTTTTGAGGTGTTTGTACTTTACTTGAGTATTTCCAAAGTCCAGTACTTTGACTTCTACTCCACTACATCTGAGAGGCCAATATTGCCCTTTTACGCCACTACGTTTATTTCAAAAGTTCAGTTACTAGTTACTTTGATTATTATTACAAAATTCAATTTAATACTTCAGCCCTATTTCAGCCATTTGAATATAGTGCATCATCAATATCCACATTAGATTTGCATATTATTTCCAGTGGTTAAGAGTGCCCCCTGGTGCCTCTAAGAGGACGGTGCCCCTGTGTGCTCACAAGGTACAGGCCCCAATATTTCAGACCCATTTAAAAGAGATCACACAGTTCAGCTTTACGAACAGTTAGTTTCAGTGGTTCACTTTGTTATGTGCTGCATGCATAGTGAGAGGAGGATGGAGCAAGAGATCAACCGGAGAGCCGGAGCAGCAGGAGCAGAATTGCAGGCGCTGTACCGTACTGTTGTGATGAAAAGAGAGCCGAGCCAGAAGGAAAAGCTCTCAATATATCGAGCAATCTTCGTTTCTACTCTCACCTATGGTCATGAAGTGTGGGTCATGACCGGAAGAATTCGATCGCGGATACAAGTGGCCAAAATTAGTTTTCTCAGACGGGGTAGGAGGAGCTATCATAGGTGGTTCGGGCATCTAATACGGATGCATCTAGTAGGGATGCGTCTAGTACGGATGCATCTAATACGGATGCGTCTAATTCGGATGCATCTAATACGGATGCATCTAGTACGGATGCGTCTAATACGGATGCATCTAATACGGATGCATCTAGTACGGATGCGTCTAGACGGATGCAACTAATACGGATGCATTCGGTACGGATGCGTCTAGTACGGATGCATCTAATATGGATGGGTCTAGTTCGGATGCATCTAGTACGGATGCGTCTAGTTCGGATGCATCTAATACGGATGCGTCTATTTCGGATGCATCTAATACGGATGCATCTAGTACGGATGCGTCTAGTACGGATGCATCTAATACGGATGCATCTAGTATGGATGCGTCTAGTACGGATGCATCTAATACGGATGCATCTAATACGGATGCGTCTAGTACGGATGCGTCTAGTTCGGATGCATCTAGTACGGATGCGTCTAGTACGGATGCATCTAATACGGATGCGTCTAGTACGGATGCGTCTAGTACGGATGCGTCTAGTACGGATGCGTCTAGTACGGATGCATCTAGTACGGATGCGTCTAGTACGGATGCATCTAGTACGGATCCGTCTAGTACGGATGCGTCTAGTACGGATGCATCTAATACGGATGCATCTAGTACGGATGCATCTAGTACGGATGCATCTAGTACGGATGCGTCTAGTACGGATGCATCTAATACGGATGCGTCTAGTACGGATGCATCTAGTACGGATGCGTCTAGTATGGATGCATCTAATACGGATGCGTCTAGTACGGATGCATCTAGTACGGATGCATCTAGTACGGATGCGTCTAGTACGGATGCATCTAGTACGGATGCGTCTAGTACGGATGCGTCTAGTACGGATGCATCTAATACGGATGTGTCTAGTTCGGATGCATCTAGTACGGATGCATCTAGTACGGATGCATCTAGTACGGATGCGTCTAGTACGGATGCGTCTAGTACGGATGCATCTAATACGGATGTGTCTAGTTCGGATGCTTCTAGTACGGATGCATCTAGTACGGATGCATCTAGTACGGATGCATCTAGTACGGATCCGTCTAGTACGGATGCGTCTAGTACGGATGCATCTAATACGGATGCATCTAGTACAGATGCGTCTAGTACGGATGCATCTAGTACGGATGCGTCTAGTACGGATGCATCTAATACGGATGTGTCTAGTTCGGATGCATCTAGTACGGATGCATCTAATACGGATGTGTCTAGTACGGATGCATCTAATACGGATGCCTCCTGAACATCTCACTAGGGAGGTCCTCGACTCCTCGCTGCACTTCCCACTGGGAGGAGACCCCCTTGCAGACCAAGGACCAGATGGGGGGATTATATCTCCACACTGGCCTTCCTGGAACGCCTCAGGATCCCCACACACACATAAGTGTTGGATAGTGGATAGTGCTGCTAATAGCTGACCAAGAGATTAAAACAATTCTGAAAAATACTGAAGGAAAATAGGCAGTACAATACTGCAACTGTAGAAATGTCCGGCACAATATTTTAATTAAAATGTTCCTACAGTATATCATTGTTATTGTATGCTCTCTCTCCCTCTCCCTCTCTCTCTCTCTCACACACACACACAGTCCAGGCAGATGGCCGCCCACCCTAGAGCCCAGTTCATCCTGAGGTTCCTTCCCCTGGACTTTTTCCTTGACACTCTCTGCACTATTATGTGAAGTGTCTTGAGAAAACATCTTGGCACTATAATACAATGTAATTAAATAACAATTTGTTTTGACCAATACAATAAAAGCAATGTAGGACAGGTATGTATGTAAGTAGCCAATAATGCCAATAATGCTTCCCTCAGGTAGGCATCTTGTTATCCCTGATGCCGCAAAATCCACCCATCTGTTTTTCCAAACAGGTTAAAAGTTAGCCTCTTTCTCAGCCTTACTCATCTGCGAAGAGAAAAGCCTGGTCACAAACTACAGTAGACATTGTTATGTTGGAAGTGTCGGGCCGGAACATAACGTATTTCCCCCGGATACAATATTTTTCGACCAATCACTTGTTTAATTCATAGAGAATATAAACACATTTGTAAAGTGTCATTGTCATTTCCTTGAGCGGCACCAAAATCCTGCTACATCCGTCAAAATCCTGCTACATCCGTCAAAATCCTGCTACATCCGCCAAAATCCTGCTACATCCGTCAAAATCCTGCTACATACGTCAAAATCCTGCTACTTCCACCCAAATCCTGCTACTTTTATTAAACCACTCAACCGGCTAGGTCTTGGCTTGGTTAAAAGTGCATAATTATTCAATATGAAAATACAATCGCTGACCTGTTATTTGAGTGACATTTTCACTGAGCAACACAGCTCTAATAGTCCTTTCATTTCAAAACTTATATTTTTCTTTTAATCTACATATAATACCAGTTTGGACAGTAACATCAAAACTTTTGTTTCATCAGCGACAGGACGAATATTACATTTTTAGGCTATAGATTCCTGAAAAGCTTTTGTGAAGAGATTGCACATTAATCTGTTAGTTAACTTCACTATTATCATGTAGTTTCACTTGGCAATTAGTATTGTATTGCTTACCTTGTTAAATTGATCATGCAGAGGCTATTTAGAGTGTGCCCCGGACCCCGGTCACTTTATGGTTCTGCAAGCGGTATGGCTCCTCATTGCGCTGTTCGGAGTCCTGAATATGGGCTCCACTCCTGTTGGTTATAAAATAATAATCGTTATAACTGTCCGCCGATTTGAAGAACATGGACACATTTCACTCTACTAGAGAAACTGTGCACAGGATCAGAGGTACCCTTTATTAAGTACGTTATGTCCCTGATTTGTACCCAGACTACAGACTACAATGTAATAAATTAATCTTGACTGCTAATTGAACTGTGTACAAATGTAACCGTAGCCTTCTGTTTGGCTACATTGTACACACTCAGAGTTACAAATGGATAAACACTAAGGGATTATACTGCACATAGGAGGCTCATCCATTTGGCATTTTGAGAAATACCTACTACTCATGCCTTTGAAGAGCTCATCAAGGTGTCTAGTCTGTCAAGTTTGTCACAAATGGGGTGAAACAAACAAGCTGTTAAGTACAGATCAGTTAACTTGAGCACACTTAATTTATAGTGAGGTAAATAATTCAGAAAACCTCTCTTGGCAATGTGTGATAAATAAGACTAGCTAAAAGGAGATGTCCAAACATTGGCTTAAAATATTCGTATTGAGGGATTTATTTATAAATTGCCATTTTATATTAGTGATGCAATTGACAAAAGACTACTATAAAAAATAGCACTCAATGGCACCACAGCACATTGATATTTTTATCAGGATTACGTCCAACAAACAGTGCTTGTAGTGTTAAGTTGTGCACACAAAACAGTATGCTCGTAGTAAGCGTTTAATTTCAAGGACCCCCATAACTCAGAGTTACCGGTATAGACCTGTAAGGGTCCATTTGGAACCCCCTCAAGGAACCCAGAGGGTCTTTGGACCCCACTTTTGAGAACAACTGCAATACTGTAGGTACCAGTACACAGTGGAAACCCCAAAATTGTCACAATTGCACATTTTAGGATCCTCACAGAACCAAACTGTAAATTATACGTTTAAAGGAATATTCAGTGATTTCACTTAATTCAAATATCACTTATTTTTTTGTTTTGTTGTGATAATCCTCCCTACTATAGAGTGTGCTGGCCATATAAGGAGTTCCTCCCTGTCCCCAGTTAACCCCTGGGGGTCAAAAAACCTTAGGTTTCATTTTTGACTCTCTATCCTGATTGGACGAAAGGCTGGGTCCCACAGCCAAAAACGAAACCTAAGGTTTTTTGAGTGAAATCACTGAATATACCTTTAATGAAACCCTCTCCCACCATAGTGGGAGCCTGCACTATCAAATCCAATCCACTTTATTTACAAAGGGCATTCTACAACTCAAGGTTTACAAAGTGCTGCACAGAAAATCTAAAGCTAAAAACACTGTAAAAGCTAAAACATAAAATAATCAACAAAGGAGACACTGAAAAATACAAGACAGCAACACTAGCAGACAGTGAAACAAAACTCACAGAAACCCTCAAACGAAATTAAAAGCCAAAGTATAAAAGGTGGCGAGATTTAACAGTCATGATGGTGGCGGACAGTTTGATATGGGAGGGGAGCTCATTCCATAATGTGGGGGCTATGATAGAAAAGACTTGGTCACCTCTGGTCTTTAAACGTGTCTTGTTTGTGACTGGCCCGCAGGCTGCACTGACCTTGAGGAATTATAAACCTCTATGAGTTGACAGGGGCGGATCGGTGGCCGATGCTACGACCCATTTTGGTGCCCCCAAAACAAACAATAAAATCTTAAAATCAATTCCGAAGCGAACAGGGAGCCAGTGAAGTGAAGCCTGAATCGGTGTAATGTGGTCACGCCTGCAGGGTTCCTGTTAGGAGCCGTGCCGCAGCATTTTTGACTAACTGTAGACGTGCAATGGAGGCTTGATTTAAAATTTAAGCCAACCTAAAGTGCATTACAGACAGTATTCCAAATGTAACGTGTATATTTACATAATTCACAGCATATAGAAGTTACTATACATAAACATCCGTACAACTACATTTATATTCTAAATCTAATATATTCTAATATACGGGTCAGTATCTAATATATCTATTTATAGATTATAATTACATCACATCACAATAGCATCACGGTATTTTTTCTTTTTCGTCTGGGAACACCTATACCTACAGTACTATAAGCTTTTTTATGCCCTTTACATGTAGTCAAATATTTATAACACTACTGTATATGTCCTATTTCCTTAAACTGACCTCAGCTCCCCTAGAGCTGACAATAAAAAGCAGATAGGAGAATCAACATTATGTTGTTAACTATGGTGAGGACAGACTACATAAAGATTTAGACCATTTGTCTATTGTTGTCTGTGAGAGGACACATTGTACAGCATGACCCCACAATAGAATCAAAAGTGACTGTGCAAGAAGCCATGTTTATGCTTAATATGCACACCACCATACAACAAGCACAGATCAGGCTTTCAATAGGGAGAAGCAAGAAAATCTAGGCTCTTTATTAATTATTTGTGTCTATAAATACTGAATAGCCTAAACTCACATACGTTAATTATCTTAATTATACCTTAATTATCAACCCAATTAGTCTTATCTTTAAAGTGTGTACCGGCCCAGGCCGTAGCGTAACGGTCTGGGCACCGGACTGGTAATCCAGTCGCAGTGTGCCGCGGGTTCGACTCCCGGACCCGACACGGCCTTTACTGCATGTCATCCCCCCATCTCTCTCCCGTTTCCTGTCAGCCTACTGTCTGTTCCTTCAAAAATCAATAAAAGGCGTAAGCCGCAAAAAAAATATCTTAAAAAAAAAAAAAAAAAAGTGTGTACCTTATTCTGCCTTTGAGCCGTTTGATGTTGCAGTCGGATATTACATGATAATAGCTACTAGTAGGTAGTGTAAGTACAGTAAATAGTTTGATTTCACAAAAATGCTCAATGCAACAAAGAAAACATGAAATGTAGATTTGCGCTGAGGTGCAAAGTTGTATCCCAGCTAAAAATCAATTTAATGATTAATCGACACCACAAAGAAAACAAAACAAAGAAAATTAAAATAGCATTGAATGCATAATTAGCAACATGCCTGCCCACAGCATCTGCCCCGTGACATGGCATTTTGAAGGTACAGTAGAGTGGCTTAATGTCCTTAAAGGACGACTTCACCACCTTTCAACCTATCGTCATATACCTTAAATGGTCTCTCCTCACTAATGTTCATAATGAAATAGAACCATTGTTTTCTACTCGATCTGTGTCTCAAAGGAGGGCAGTTCAGAAACCTGAAAACTAAAATGTGCCATTTTATCATGAACATAGTGAAGACCAATTATATGAAGATAGGTTGAAAAGTGGTGAAGTCCTCCTTTAACCACACTATAATACTTTGTCACAGCATGCGATCAATTGAAAAGAATAGCTGATCTAAAAGCTCACAATGTCTGTTGATATTGGCCTGTATGACTATTACCTGTAGATATTTTTGAAAATGTCAGAAAACTTCTGTAAATTTCTTGACAAAATATGTTTAAAATGGTTAAAATGAGGCGCATGCCACATATAGGCTTTGTCCTGACAGCACGTTGCGTGTTCGAGTCCCGTTCATGACGACCTTTGCTGCATGTCTCTCTCCTTCTCTCCCTCCCTCTTTCCTGTCATTCTTCACTTGTAACTATTAATAAAGCTAGAAAAGCCTAAAACTAATCTTTTTTTTTAAAGGCCTGTAATTGATGAATGATGCACGCTGGGAATTATGGCACAGCCTTTTGTGGATGACAATCTAAACCAGCCTGCAGTTGCATAAGTATGATTCTGTAAATATTACAACAGAGGAGAGTGTTAGTGGTTATTATGACAGTCTGACAATGATATTTTCAGTGAAGTATATGTTGTGCTTTACATGATTTCACAAGAGATCTAATCTAATATGATGAAGTAAGTAATCTTGTAAAATACAAGAATTATATACAACCCCAACGGGTCCATTTGTGCACTCAAATTAACATTGATTTTACAATATAAATTGGGGTCCCAGAGATAGAAATGCCATTAAATGGGGGTCTGTAGACTAATATGCATGTAAAACTGGGGGGTCTGCTAGAGCCATAAAAAAATCTTCTTATGGGGGTCCCTGGCATATCTTTTCAAATGAAGGTCCGCACAATTAGTGTCAATTTGGGGGTCCTTGACATGAAAAGGTTTGGGAACCACTGCGTTATATTAAGTGTGATGTAGAGAAATGCTCAACACAATTCAGCTCTTGACGCAGGCTGTGTGTGCTTGAGACGAGCATGAAGGATAGTTTCACAGGATCATGCCCGCTTGTCCCCACGCCTGTCAGACTGCCCGCAACCCCTCCCACTTGAACACTTGCCTCTCATTGAAAATGTATTACTAGGCGCGCCAGTCATGTGTTCGTGCCCAATCAAGAATTTAGATTATTTAGAATTTATAATGAGCAAAGAAGCTTGTATTGGGTTAGCAGCATAGAAGATAGCAATGACCCATTCAGTGAAGGCAGCAGCCAAGGACATATCAGGGAGTCCTCTTGACATTGTCTTTTTTAGGTCTTTGTGCCGTTTTCATGTTTTAAATATCTGTACTTGTCCTTTTTGGCCCAGATCCATGCATAATCTGTTTTCCAAACGTTTACATAAACATGGCCGTGTGTGTGTGTGTGTGTGTGTGTGTGTGTGTGTGTGTGTGTGTGTGTGTGTGTGTGTGTGTGTGTGTGTGTGTGTGTGTGTGTGTGCGTGCGTGCGTGCGTGCGTCCGTGACCTAATGAATGAACAGTTGTTAGGGACATTGCAACACTTAACCAGAAAAGTATCCCAATATCAGTCACCTTAATGTGAAACCTCCATTAAAGGAGGGGAGGAAAACAATCCAAAACAGGCACTGCTTCTCGTCCTTCTGTTTTTGCATACGTGTAGCAATTAAAATGGACTAGAAAATATTGCACAGGCACACCCTTGTGAGCTGCCAGCAAACTTCCTAGAAAGTTAGGTGTTGTAGTACTCAAACAAAACAAAACGTCTTGATTAATGAAGATCATTTATATCTTCATACCACAGTGAAATGTCCCAGTCACTGCATTGCTGCGATAAAAGAGTCACACTTTGCGCTCCCTCAACAAGTCAACAGTGTGGAAATGTAAGTGGTCCTGAAATACTGTACAACTACTTACAAGCCTCATTCAAGTCACAAAACGCTTCATTAATTTTAACTGACTTTTGAATTTGTTGGCATCTTAACATGAGAAAACGTGAGGTAAAAATACTATAAGTGATATTATTTAATATTATTAAATAGCTCTATATTGCCAGAGTAATAATTTCTCTAGTATAGAGCAATTGATCGGTAACTGTCTAAACAGAAAATTGTGTTGTATCTGAGTGGGTAACATCTCAAGTGGTAAAAATGGCAACAACCGTAATCAGAAAAGCCAACATGTTCTCTACGCAGGATCTACTCGGTGGTCAGTATAGTACACTAGTAGTCTAAAATATTAGCACAACTTTCGTTCAACTTTGACCCCACCATCACAATGGAACTATTTTTTGGACAGTGAAAAATACAAGTGACGCTAGTTTTGTGAATTAATTTACTTTTAAATGTGTGGCCCCCTGTGCCCCCCACAATATGACCGGAATTAATATTTCACCAAAACCATACCACCACGGGACTTGGGCAATCAATTAATACAGTTGTTGCAACCACTATATTAATGGCAAGTAAAAAAGTCTGAACTATCCCTTTACAAACAAAAGTGCAGACCTCTCAAAACAAACTGGTCAGGTTACTACTATGCCTGACGCCCAGAACTCACCCAACACATACAGTACCCTTATGCTAGGGTACTGTAGGATGGCTCAGGTAGAGGACAGAGTAAAGCAACTTGCAATGGGCCTGGTCTTAAGATACCCATACCCATGTACCAGACTACTTCAAAAGAAAACAGGGATACCCATACCCATGTCCCAGACTACTTAAATAGCATAATATTAAAAGAAATACAAAGGCACAACACCAGAAAGAGCCCCACTGATCTCACCGAACCCAGTTTCATCACAAAAATGGGGTCAAGTTAATTCTACTGCTATGCTACCAGAATGTGGAATTCCCTACCAACAGTCATATAAAAAAAAGTGTGGCTGGCTGGCTGCTTAACATCCTTCAAAAATTGCTCTTAAAGAGCACTTACAGGTGGCTGCAATTTGTAACTGGACCCTGTAACAAGTCAAAAGTCTAAGCTCATCACCAGGAAATTCAGCCTGTATCAGTAGAAAGGTTATCTTAGGCTCTTCTGAACTACAAGAGTTCTGTGAAAAATGCAGTTTGGTCTTTGAAGAATATTTATTGCAGACATCAAGGTCGCTGATTTGCAATCTCAAGGCATACAATACACATCAAGGTTTCTGACTACCCACTAGTTTACACTACAGTAGACATATTTTCCCCTATCTTGTTTGCGGAGTTAGACATCCAGTGAAAAAAACAATCAGTGAGGCATTTCAGTGTATTTTTGTGCTAAAATGAATTAAGTTTTCAAATTAACTGTTAAATAAAAGTGATTACCTCAGTAAATGGTTACAAATGTATATTATGTATTACTATGTTATCCTGGCATTGTAGCATTCCATTCAATCTGAAGTTATTTCCAAACAAAAAAGTAAAGTGTGATTACATCGGCAAATGCTAAACAATTTAAACTAATGATGACAAGCACCTGTCAATCTCTCTTCCACATGAGGTTATACATTATACTACACTACAGGGCTGTGCTGTTCTATTGAATGTCAATAAAACGTGTATTTAAACAATATTGTTTTAAAGGCGGGTCACGGTGGGTCATAGTAGTCCACAATGCCTAGAATCTAAGCTACGACTACTATGACCCACCTTTAAAAGTAGACTTATTCTAGGCCCTAGAGCCAGACCTTCATCTGCACACTGATTGGCTGAGACATGTCCAGCACCTATGTCATTAGAAAATGTGTCACAAATTACTGATACATTTCACATTTACAAAAGTTTAAAAGAGTGTAGTTATTGTGAAGTCTGTGACTGAGGCAATGACGGCAAGGATGATTCTCTAACCAATCGTCTGGACAAACCACCGGTGCGCAGACTGACAGGTGGTTGGATGCTTAGAATGGACACTGCAGGCTGAAGTCTCCCATACATGTCTCAATGAAAGGGAGACCATCGACAATCAATGCAGATATTCATATTGTATTAACATAATCTACAGTAATACATATTGATCAAATTGATGTTATTCATTAAGCTCCTGATTGTTGAACATAAATTCACAGGTTCAAAAGACAGCATCCATCCAAAAGTGCTACAAACAGCACCGTAAAGGCTCCATGAGGGGCCCATGCAGAGCCGCATAATCTCACTAGAGGACAACTGTTAAATGATTCAATATTCTTTTATTTATGTATGAATAATCAGAAACCATGACAAATGCATATCAAAACAGTATTTTTATTTACCATCAAGGCAAGACAACCATACTGTAGGAGACAGGAAAAACGATTTTGGATCGGACTGTGTTTTGCCCCAGTGAAATAAATTAAACGGCACCTGCAGGAAAATCATTGTTACTTATGTAACAAAGTCATGTCCATAAAATAAAATTGACTGGCCATAAGCTAAAATGACTCGAACCTTCACTATAGTGAAGTTACAAATGTAAATCCAAAAGTTTCTCTTACAAAAAAGGAAAAAAAAGCAAATAGCCTTAATGTTTTTGTATTTTCCCTGTCAACATAATCTGAGTAGACGAATGATTAAGTCATTACCACTCAGCCTCCCCAACAGCTTTAGAAAACACATAGTCCCTGCCTGCATAGGACATTATGCCATCCTTAAAATGGAACTTCCAGCGGTTTTTACTGCGGTGAATCTGTAATTTGAAAAGAATATTTTAATAAATACAGATAACATACACTTTGTAAAGAAACATTATAGCCTACAGGAAACCAAGGTGTTCTTACTTTGTCATACTGGCAAACAATCACATTGTCTGTGTCAAAGAGATCTGGAATGTCTTGCTCAATTACATCATCTCCCGAATTCAAAGGATCCTGTTGCCGGAGAGAAAACATGGGTAGAATAAAAATCAGTTTACTAAACCGCACAGCCAGTCATGCTGGATTTTAGGAAACAATGAACAAGAAATGATTCACTAATTCTGTACATTTAGTATTCCTCCATGGATGGATTGACATTTTAGTGGTAACATCATGAGTAAAGAGTTATTTTGTACAACAGCCCCATCTACTGATCGTTCAACACAATAAAAAAAAGGACATAGTTTACTTTGGGACAAGATGGTGAGAATTTGTCTTTATCCCATACCTCTTCTTCCTTAAAATCATCAAGCTCATCAGCTCCATCATCACTGCTGGAGGAGAGACTGCTACCGTCACCACTTTCATCCACATTGATTGCCTCTGCATTGATCATACGTAGAAAATCATTTTCTCCCAAAGGAGCTCCCTCTTCCTCAATGTCAGAGTCGTCGGCTGGCCCATCTAGCTGAATAATGTCGGAGAGGTCAGGCATGTAGTCCATCGCTCGCTTTGGAAACAAGAGAAACATGCAGGTGTTAATTGTTATAATGCAATGAAGCTCAAATTTGTGCAAGTCACCCCTATCGCGCTTTTAAAGTATCTCATTGAGTAATTTATACATACGTACACTTGACTTGACCACTTCTGTATGCCTGTCCAAATGCAATTAGTCAATGACATGGCAGCAACTCAAATCCATTTAAACCTAACCTGTGTAGACTGTAGTGTTGTTGTTTTGATTTAGTTTTAGTCAGTCTTTTGAGTAACATTCTATTTAGTTTGTCATATTTTAGTCACCTGAAATGCTTTAGTGTTAGTCTAGTTTTAGTCAACTAAATCTCATATGATTTTAGCCGACTAAATCTACAGTTAATTTTGTTGACTAAAAATTAATTTGGCTGGCCTTGATGGCGTCGTAATGCCTGATTTGAAAATAGCAGATCTACAAGCTCACAATGGTTGTGAGCTTGTAGATCTGCTATTTTCAGAGCACAACCAAACATGGAATGACTTCCCTTTTAGATCTCTTGTCCACTAGTCCCTCCATAACATTTTAGTCTTTTTAGTTTGTTGACAAAATTGTCAATGTATTTAGTCTTAGTCATCATAGCTTAGTTTTTATTTAATTTGCATTTAGTTTTTCAGTGAAAAAATGTAGTCGAACATTTTTTGTCATAGTTTTAGTCAACAAAATCAATACTGGTAGACTGCAATTTAAACTGTACCAAAATAGGGAAGAAATGTGATTTAAGTGACTTTGAACAAGCTAGTCTGAGAATCTTTCCACACACAACCATCACTAGGGTTAACAGAGAATGGTTCGTAAAGATTCCAGTGGATAACAGACAGTTCTGTGGGCTAAAAGGCCTTGTTGATTGATGCCAGAGGAGAATGGAGCTGACAGAAAGGCAACAGTAACTCAAATAAGCACTCGTTACCACTGAGGTGTACAGAAGAGCATAGCTGAAAGCACACAACACATCAAAACTCGAGGCAGATATGGGCTACAGCAGCAGAACATTACACCAGGTGCCACTCCCTGGCAGGTAAGAACAGGAAACTCCAATTCACAAAAGGATCACCACATTTGTGCAAAAGATTGGAAAAACTTTGCCTGGTCTGATGAGTCTCCATTTCTGCTATGGCATTTGTTTGGTAGGATCACAATTTAGTGCCTAAAACATGAAGGAATGGATCCATCCTGCCTTGTATCAATGGTTCAGGCCACGTTCAAACTAAGGTCACTTAAATCACCCATCTTCCCCCATTCTGATCGTTTGGACCATTTCTACATGAGTAGATGCATTGAGTTACTGCCATGTATTTGGGCTTGGCTGTATTTGGGCTTGGCTGAAAAAAATGTTGTTAACATGTATTTTGTTGGACAGGCTTTCCCAATAAAAGTGACCACTGGGTGTATGTTGAGCTGTTGGCCTTGAATATGTATGATGATTTGTATCCTTTAATCCCAATGTGATTAATTTGGCCAAAAGAAAGGCTTAAAGTGTTGAGTTAAATCCCTATTTTTAAAGACACAATCCTAGTCTAAATTACCTCATTGGGCTTTGGAGGGACATTTCCTGCTGCTGTGGCCTCATCTTCATCACCAATTGTTATCACTTCTTGTGGGATCTCAATCTCACTGGCCATGTACTGTGATACAGGCACCAAAGCCTCTCCAGTTTGGACATCAAAATCGACCACGTTGTTGGCCGAGAACGAGGCCATACCCATGGTCAGAGGCTGTGGACGGGGCTCGTTGCCTTCCAAGGAGACAGCTGCCTGCACAGGCGGCGGCATTTCAGGCTGGGAGACTCTAGCAACTGCACATTGTGGCTGCTGAGGTATAAAGGTGGTCGTTTGCGCCGACAACTGAGGTGTAGACGAAATTGGAACAGAGGTCTTCTCTCCTCCTTGAGACAGCATCATGTTAACCACAAGTGGGCCTTTGGCGGCTGACTGAGGGCCCTTCCACTCAGTCACTTTAATTGGGGCTCGCTGACCAGCCTGGCCTACTGGGCCCTGGGTAACTACCACTGGAACATTAACCTTGTAAAGTTGACCTTAGAGAAACAAAGAGTATAAAGGACATCACGTTATCAACAAACATGTGGGGGGGGGGGGGGGGTAATGTATTATATATTTTTCCTTTTAGCATCACTTCGCCTTACCAGAGGCTGTTTGCAGAGTGACTCCGGCTGGTATTTGCACGGGACAGTTCAGGCCAGCAGGAAGAGAGAAAGTAGTAAGGGCGGTAGAGTTGTTCTGCAGTTTAAAATTACGTTAAAAAGAATACACATAAACATACATGCATATATTTAGCTATACTATGCAAATATACATAAATGTATCTACACGTTGTGTGTGTGTGTGCATGGCAAGCTCTAGCCATATTCTCCTATTGAGATCACCATGTCAGCCAAACAGTAGTTTCAGCAGATGATTTGGTAGGATTCAAGGCTGAGGAGATAGAGACTGCATACCAAGATAAGGTAATTGATAGTAGTGTTAAAGGACTAGTTCAACCAAAAAAGGACTTATTTTCTTTGCGACAAAAAAACCTGAAGAATCTGTGAATTCAAGGCTTCATAGGGTTATATAATTGATAGGAAATAAGTCATTTCTTTTGTGAACTACTACTAACAAGTCTTTAATCAAAAACTATTTTCTCAATGTGATCACTGTACTTCTGTTACCCAACGTAAGTTGTGGAATCAACTTTGTTTTTAACACTACACTATGTAACATTTTTAGTTAATAAAATGTTTTGTGCAATCCGTGTATCAGAGTATATGGTGATACAATAGAACGTATGCATTTGGTCTCCCTGCTCTTCCATGTATTCTGTGGTCTGGTTTGACACTGGTTGACAAGTGGTACTGCCTGGAGGTCAAAATTAAATGTATCCCCAATCAAGCAGGCTCTATAGGCTCAGTGGTAGACACTTGAGCACTTGTGCAGGGACCCAGTTTGAATCCCAGGTAGGATATGAAAGGTATAGGTTAGGCGTATAGACCGATTCACAGAGGGGTGCCCTGGGCGCGGCCATTACTGAGGTGTAATACATGGAGCAGGTGCTCTATAGACCAGGTGTAGCTAATCAGTGCTGCTGCACTTAATGGTACACCTCAGTAATGGCCGCACCCAGGAAACCCTCTGTGAATCGGTCTATAGGTTTAAAGCATCATCAGTACCGTGCATCCAGCGAATACATTACTTAAGGTAAAAAGAAAATGTTTACTTTTAGCCTAGATTCTGTGAATTTTCAAAAAAATAGACATGAATTTATTTGCCAATTTATTAGCTTACAGTAATGACTGAATTATTCATTCAGTCAGTCATCGTTTCACTTACCACTGTCCTTTCTTGGTTTCCTCCTCTTTTCTCACTACCAGACGAATATCGAGACCTCTTCACGTTTCTGGTAGCAATTTAAAGTAGCACGATCAAAATACTCACGCACGTTCAGTCAGTGAAACGCAGACAACCTCATTAAGGGGGCGGAAAATGTTACGATGCTGCACACTGAATATAGCCGCCACTCAACACCCTCTTTCTCTTTGTTCAGGGCCGTGAGCTGCACATAGATTTTTGCGGATGGACATAAATTGGCCTTTGGGAACACATGTTGGTCAAAGTTGTCTCTGTTGTCATCTTGACCTGACATTATTACCCGACAATATAAAACATGCAGGCTAGGTGCCAACAACATCAGATGGTTTTGCAACTTGCCTTGACAGAATAACTGCGGATATGATGACCAGGGGGGATCACAACTGGTGCTGAAGCTGGGGATACAGATTGAAGACAGCATTTAACACTTTGGTTAGATTAGGATTAGCCCATGGCCTATTTTGTATGATTTCTGCTCCTCCCCGGTAGAAAACAATGGAGAACACTGACGTCACCAAATTTGGAGCAACGCCCCTCTGCACTGTTATTGTTTAGCGAAATACAAGGAAGTGGGCTTCCTATGCTAAACTTTTCAATGGGTTTCCCCAGGATTTTAATTTGAGCCGAATGCGAACAAAAATAAAAGCCTGGGTACCGAGGCTAGATTAGGTTGAAAATAAAAGAAACACCTGTCTCCTTTCTGGACGATTTTAGCCATCCGCACTCACTTGTCCTTAATTGCATGCAATGCTGTTGAACACCTACTGTGTCCTTTGAAGGCTGCAGCCTATGAAAGCTAGACAGTTTGCGTCCTTCGAAGGCACACAGGCTCTGAATTTGGAAAACACGTTTTTGAACAGCAGTGAACACTGATACAGGCCTTTTCACTTGCTCATGCTGATCACACACCTTCAGTAAGGTTGCAATGCTGACAATTTTATGACGTCACAAAAACCTGCGGGCCAAAAAGAGCAACAAGGTCAATTGTCCTGTCCTTAACCCTCCCTATTCTGGGTGCAAATGTTTGTGGTAAATAAATAGCCGATCTGCAAGCTCAAAATCAAATGCTCTGTGTCGTGAACTTGTTGATTGGCTATTTTTGGCAAAGAGATTTGGCGTAGAGGTATATACGAGCATACCTAGTATAAAGCCCTGGGGTGGGGGGTCAGTGTTCCATTTAGGCCTGACGTGAAAAAGAAAATCTTCTGAAAGAATATATATTCAAAGATTTGTGCCGCATTTTCAGGATAAAAAACAAATAGCAGACCTACAAGCTCGACTCGGTGGCGCGCTATGAGCTTGAGAACGTTCAAATCAGCCAGAGTAACTGCCTGCATGAGTGTTCAGGGCATATCCTAATCCTAATATCCTAATCCTAATATCCTGCGACAGATTCAATTATTTTCAGGTGGTTTTAAATTGAGAATCATGGTTGTACCTGTGTTATTTGGAGCAGTCTGACTGTAGCTGGATGGAAGTTGCAGCACAAAGTTGGAGGGGTTTATATCTTGCCTTGGGTCATGCATTGCTTTCGACTGCATCATCTTTGACTCCCAAAGCTGTAAGAAAACAATTTAGGAATTTAGCGGACACTCTTATCCAGAGTATTTTAAGTGCAAGATCACAGTAAATTGAATGAACAATGCTCGCCAGCTGAGCCTGCGGTTCAGTGCTGCTGGTGCAGTGGGAGGCTAGCATCGACCCGCCATAACAGTAAAGGCATGAACCGTGTACAAATTGCAGAGTAAAACGTCCTTCAAAGTAAAGAATAGCTTTAAGTGCTATTGTTTTGGTTAAAACCAAAACAATAAAAGGTGATTAGTAGGCTATATTGTTTGTAGCAGTCTCCCCAGGTCAAACATGTACATTTCTAGGAGGAGGGTATCCAATTTAATCCAATCAGCATCAATGTTGGTAGTGTTCAGTTCAAAATAGTTCCAATGTTGTCTGCTCTTTTTGTTTCCATCACTTAATTTCACATTAATCACCTTTAAAACAACAATGATCCATTTGTATGCTTGTTCAGTTCACGTTGGGTCACTTGGGTGCACATTATTGTAATTCCTGACCTGTTGCCAACTATTTTACCAGACATGTTATGTTAATAACAAACGAAACGTTGTGCAAACTCACATGTCTCAAATTGTCCAGGATACGGCACTCCAGTTCTTCTTCCGAGTACAGTTCCCTCATACTCTCAATCACATCATCAATGATGGACAGGTACAGTTTGGACTGAGACAATTGCAGTTCACAAAGATTAAGAATTAAACTGATAACGGAGACAGACATCACCATGGAAAAACAAATGAGCAAACAACCATCGATAGGTTGGACATATGGAACTCTACTAAAACGACTCAAATATAGATAAATTGTTCGACTATATTATAGGCTATAGCTATAAACATAAGCTCTGCTTACCACTGTTGTATTTGTCAACATCACTCAGAGTATTAAGAGAAGAAAGGGAAATGTGACTGGACTGCAATATCAAGTGTAAAACCAACACACTGACTTTTCGTTTGTGCAACACTTTTGTGTGACACAGGTGTTCGCAATTAGCCGGATGACACAGCGGGTGCCCAGAGATGACGTCAGAAGTTTGTTGCATAGAGTTCTATGGTTATTATTATTATTGTATGTTATTGTATTTGTGTTTGTTTATTTGTCCTGTTTATGTGCTATATTTTATAACTTAATTGTCTAATATATTTCTTATCAAGGAAACATGGGTTGTTGGCTAGTAGGCTACTGTAGGCTACTATACAAAACAAAAACAAACGTAGGCTAATCACACTGCTCAATGGGTCTATCATTCGAATAGCCTTTCTAAATATTATATTCAAAACAAGTGTGTGTGTGTGTGTGTGTGTGTGTGTGTGTGTGTGTGTGTGTGTGTGTGTGTGTGTGTGTGTGTGTGTGTGTGTGTGTGAGAGAGAGAGAGCAGACATTCTTTTAACTCCACATGATCATTTATATGAAGAGTAACAGAAGGCATACAAATTGTTTCACTTTTGACATAAATATACCAGTTGCTACTTGTCAAGTCACCTCATACAAATCAAATCACTGTTGCAGACTGATGAGCTTTCTTTCTTGTTTAAACAAGTCAGACAATTCCAATCAGATTAGAGGCAATGGGTCATATGCTTTTTTTATTTAAATAAGTAGTAGTCCTCCACCAACCTTCACAAAATGAGTCCAAAAGTTTAATGAAAGATAAACAACAAACTTCTTGTAAATTATTTTCTTTTACAAAAGCAATTTTAAGTAAAAAATAAAATGTTTAAAGTTTTTTCTGAACATAAATTATGTTTATCTTGTGATGCTCATTTTTATGCATTAAATTTTAGCTCTTTTATGAAGGTTGCCAATCATTCTGGAAGAGTGCATATGATCCAAATACAAGCTTACATTCTATATAAACTGTTAATTTTACAATTAATAAAGTAATTAGTTAAATGTAAAGTGCTAGGCAAAGGTTACTTGCTCAACCAGTCTAGAATAATTCAAGCTTAGTATAAGTATCTGTTCATGTCCGTAAGACATTTCACCAAGGCTGTGTGATTCAAGGTTTCCCCTGCCACTTAGTTGCCAGAGCAAATCTTTTCATTTAATTATTCTCTTCTGCAGCAGCAACTTTCTTTATGCTCAATTTCTCCATTTACATCTCTGATCATTTCATTGTGTGTTTGGGAGTGAAATTGTTTGTTAATAATTCATGAACTAGAAAATCACAGACAACTCATCTGGTGTCAAATAATCGTCATGGAAATTGGCCTTCGGTGATATCCAAACGTCAATAAACTCAGTAAGACAGTAAAGGCCTCTTCATAAGCCAGTTTTAGGCGATAAAGGTGACCACCAAACATGTGTTTGGGTGAGCGGTGAGTCTCTTATCACCGCAGCGTGACGTCATGTTGTCGTTTCTGGTGGTCACCTTATCACCTAAAACCGGAATATGAATAGGCCTCAACACGAAGATGTAGTATTAACAGCAGGAGTACTGCGGCCATACTGTAAAAAAAAGAATGGTGCATGTGTTTGCACTCACTGTGTGGGCATGTGTGTCTAATGGTTCTCATCTCCAGAGGCTTGTTCTGTCAGGATGGTAAACTCTTAGGCTTTGTTCAGACTGCAAACACATCTGATTTGTTTCTCAAATCTAAAGGAGGACTGACTGTCCACACTGTTAAATGCAATTCATCAGATTGGATTTGTCGAAAATAGTAGCTTTGATTCTTTTTGTTTTCTTTCTTTCTGTTCAGACTTGATCAAACCAATCTGAATAGGTAAAAAAACAGATTTGTGCCACCAGTCTGAACATAGCCTTAATCTCTTTAAGTATATAGGTGTCAATGTTTTGAAAAAAGTTCATCAAAGGGATGCTAGGTTGAAAGTGGTTAAGAAATGACAGGAGAAACCCTGATGTGATTCCATGTATTTGACAATCCAATATAGAAGCACAGTCTTTTATCGTATTGTTCCCAATCCCTTTTCTGGCAATTCTTGGCAAATGTCTTGGCCCAGAGGAGCAACTGCTGAAGAAATCACTGGGTCATACAGCCAGACTGCCTCTGTGTTTCTGTTTCAATCCACTTCTTCTCTATCTCCACCTAATGGGACAGATGAATATCACAAATCATGTAGGTTATAGGACCTATAACATAAAATTAAACTTTTTCAATTTATTTTATGTTTTTGGGGCTCCCATATGTGTTTTCTCTCCCCACAATTTTGAACAATCAGGCTTTCATATCATATAGGTGCTTTAATGGAACAGCTCAACTGATTTTGGTCTCATCGTGATGTCATCAATGTCACCCTACTTTATATATTTCCTCCTTCTTCAGTCTTCAGTTTCAAATTTGCATTTCCACTTTGTTTACAATGTCCACCATTGTTGATTTTCCAAGCTGGCATGGAATGGAAACGAATCTGTTTTTTTCTAGCATCAGTATTATAATGACTCAAATATTAAATATTCTGCATATCAGCACCCCCACCACCTCAGGACATTGTGGTATTGCAGCTAAAACTGCTTTCAAAGTCCAGAAAGAAATGACAAGGCCTGGTTATATCAGAGTGGTGATTGAGGCTCAAACCATTAGAAATAACTTTGATGGACATAGACAATATGATATTAAATATTAAAAGCCGTTTTAAAATGCATGTTATTTGCGCTTTAATATCACAAATGCAGGAATGTTGTATCTCCATCCTCTACAAGCTCACAAGGATTTTGATGTAGGGATGCCAGGTTGAAAGTTGTTAAGTCTGTCTGTGGCTTTTATAAATATTTAAGCAATGGAAAATATTAACAAGCTTGTGATTAAATAATAACTATATTGAAAAGTAAGTTTAGTTTTGGACATGTACAAGGCAAAGAAAAACAACCTCAACTCTGTGTATATCAGACATCTTACCTGACAGTGATACCGTGTCCAGCTGGTCACATTCTTCTGAGGCTGGATGTCATTTACCGTGCCCAGCGACTTGATCCTTGTCTGTGACACAACTGCTCCCATAATTTCACATTCCATGGTGACAAAAGGGTACCAATCACTTGGGATTTCCTGATCTGACCCCAGCTCCAGCTTGCAGGAGAATGAATGGGGATGATCCACTGCTGCCCATGAGAACAAAGAAAACACATGCAGTTATCGTATCGTATTATCTCAGGAAGATATGAGAAGGCATGTTACAAGTGACTTGTGATGATGTTTAACATTAAGACCTTGCGGAAATTGATGTCTTACCTGTATTCTTCGCAGGCAGTCTGTCAATACTCCAGACGATAGCTGAATATGCATTCTCGTACTTGACTGTGCCAATCGACACCTGCATGACAGGCTGAGACTCTGCAGCACTGACTGAGCCCAAGCAGGCGTTTCTGTTCATACGAGCCTTTAGTGACCTCTGTCGCAGTAAGGCCACTGTTCGTGACACTTTGATCCAGTCACCTGGCACTGGTACACGGATCACTGCATTCTCGCAGAGTGGCTGCATGTCAGAGGTTCCTGCAAAGGATGCCGACATGTTCAGGAAAGCCTGGAGCTCCACATAGGCACCTTGTACAGTGACCACAGCCTTGACTGAGAAAGGCAGCTCTGTGCATCCTAACGCTACGGTTTTGTATCGCATCAGTTCCACCCTACAAGCATCAGGAGGGGAGAATTTAATGAGACGGGACCTCTGAAATTCCACCTCATTGATGCATTTGTGAAAGTGGCAGTCTGCGATCTCCATCCAGATCTCGTTATCCTCCTCAGATCCATAACTGGAGTCAAACCGGAGTAGCCCCAGGTCATTAAGTGCCAGGAAACAATCAGCGTCCTCACTTAGAAAAGCTAGGCAATGAATCTGTGTGAAGGCCACTCGTTCCATGACTCCACCAGCTTTATCCAGCTGTACCCACATGTGATCAGTGATCTGCAGCGACAGTTCCTGTTCCTCGTAATGGCGTCTTTGTGGGTGAGGTGTAGACAACTTAAAGATCTCCTCTTCCATGGTGACCAGCAGGTCCTCCATATCGCCATGCTCGGTAGTACCAAACTTGAGCAGCTGCTCGATCTCGGCCTCGTGTGTCACCTCCAACTTGGGATGGTACCGTTTCTTCTCTACGTACGAGAAATGTTCCACCTTTACAGAGAGGATCTTGCGGGACTCGCCATAACTCTCCAGCTTAAGCTCGGAAAGCCTGCATTGCGGAAGGAGCTGGAACTCCTTGAATGGCTTCTCCAGCCCTCGCTCGTAGTACATCTGCAGCACGCCGCCCGGGAGAAGGCGCAGGAAGATTGGGCCCCACTGTCGAGAGGACATACGGTTCTTTTTTTCTGGGATCCTGAGCATCAAAGACCAGCCGTCTCTCTTCTGGCTACGGAACAGACCTTGGGGAACAAACCGCAATGGACCCTGCCTCACCTCCTTGCTCGTTGGATCCGTTTTGCAATTTAGCTTTCTATCACCATCTCTTACTGTCTCTGCTTCATCATCCTTCTCTGCTCGAAGCCCCTCCAGCTTGTGGCAAATGTAAGAGTAGGAGCTCTGGATTTGGTCACGCGGTGGCTCAGCACCATCTTTAGTCCGAATAAAAAAACGTGGCAGGCTGGTCTCACATTCTGAATCTGAAGAGGAGCTCCCCACATCAATTCCATGGCCAGCCCCCTCCCAGAAGGGGTTGAAGTGTCCCGAGTCTCCCTGGAAAGAAGGGAAAGGGTTTGGTCCATCTGACGGTTTGTTCAGGACCTGTGGACTGTCCTCTGGGCCTGGAGAGGACATGGATATGGCAGATGTGCTGGAAAAACTGTGGAACACATTGTTCGTTTCCCATGAACCATAGTGAAATGGGGAGGCAGTGCTGGGATTCGCACTCACTGGAGTGCAGAAGGGAGTGTTGCATGGCACACAAGAACTTCCATTAAGACCTGAATGTATTTGAGGGGATTCCAGGGAACTGTTGAAGCTCCAGGACGGCTCTCTAATGGGAGGGAGAACCAGCTTCAGACCATTAGGACGGGGTATTGATCCTTTGTTTGACCCTGATGAAGACGGGGGTTTTTGAGGGGAGGACAAAGGTGTGCTCTCATCATCAAATGTCACCCAGTTTGAGTTGTTCATTGCGGAGATTGTCTGAAGACCAGGTTCAAAACAACAGTTCTGCCTTTGCTGGCTTAATCCTCACGCTCATCAGAGGCCCACATGTCTGTAAGAGAAAGAATTGGCATAATTTAGTACCATGTAATATGCAAGTACACATCTGTAATTTTCCTGTGATACTTTTCACATTGTAATACATAGGCTATTATGGAGATAATCCAATTTGCAGATGATTCAAAAAAGGCTATGCAATTCCTAGGTAATCTGGGATAGATCGGATAGGAAGTTTATTTGTGAGCATGGATAACTCTGAGTTATCCATGCTCACAAATCAACTTTTTATTTATGTATATTTATGGTTAATTTCTTGTTGACACAAC
>NC_139704.1:18863083-19011764 GCF_964188405.1 Protomyctophum parallelum | reverse complement strand
GTGAGCTTGTAGATTGGCTATTTTCAAATGGCTGAAATATCTGTAGGCCTGAAGTGGTTAATTGTATGTTTTGTAATAATGATCAAAATCTACAAAGTAACTAGTATCTAAAGTTTTCAAATAATTGTAGTGGAGTAAAAGTGCAATATTTGCCTCTGAGATTTTGTGGACAGAAGTAAAAGAAGCACTAGTAATTGGAAATACTCCAGAAAAGTAAAACAAAATACTTCAACATTGTACTTAAGTACAGTACTTGCTAGCATTCTCAGCCTAACATATGATGGCATCTCTCTGTTCTTTCACCTTGTTCTTATCCATCCATCTATCTGATATCTTCAACAGTATTTTGGAATACGTTGAGATAAGGATAGGCACTAATAAGCTTTAAGCTTCTGCCTATGCATTTTCGATCACAAAAAAAAAGAAAAAGTAAACTGTTTTTGTGTAATGTCTCCCTCTCTGAAAGATCAAAATAAACTATTCATTCATTCATTCACCTTGTTCTCATCCATTCATATCGCTGGTCTAGACCAGGCTAACATATGATGGCATCTATCTGTTCTCTTTCACCTTGTTCTTATCCATTCATATCACTGGTCTAGACCAGGGGTGGGCAATGTTGTCGATGGAGAGGGCCACTATATTTCATTCCAGAGGGGCCACATTGAATATTACTGTCAAAAATAGACGATCTACACATTCGTCGATCAGCTATTTTTGCTATAATATAGCAAAAATAGCTGAAAATATCAAAAGATTGAGGATTTCAATTCAAATATTATTTGAATTGAAATCCTCAATCTTTTGATATTTTGGAATTGGAATCCTGAATAGAAACATTTTTATTTAATTTCAAATGCATACAAATACATTTGGACATCAAAAAAGACAATAACATTGTAATACTTGTAATTAGCTATCATTATTCATATTCAGTGATGGTGGGGCCCGCCAGTTGCCCATGCATGGTCTAGAGTCTAGACTTTATATTGTCTGTCACCAGAATCTGTGTAAATCCAGCTCCCATCCTGTCTAGTGAGATGTGGCTAAATAGAGCAGAAATTATTTCTCTCACCGCTGGGCCCCCAGACGGTGAGCCAGTGGAAATAAAAGATTTAAGTGCGTCTGAGGCTGTACTAGTGTGCTACATCCTGTCTCAGGCAAGCATGTTTAGTGTGTGCTCGCTCGTGTGTTTATACGAGCACACATACATTTCTCTGTCGTAAACAACCTATACTTTCGACTCCTTTTCAGAAGACACAAATTCACCGAGGGCTATTAAGTCACGTTACACTGTGTTACGTCTCGATAATTTTACGATGATAATGATTTGCAATTAACCAATGATGCCTAAAGCTCAAATGAGTCCAAGAAACTCTAATGAATGGAAAACACAGTAAAATGCAAACAGTAGCCTTATTTCACATTTTTATCCCATGATTTTGGAACCCATTTCTTTCCCACCCAGTGTCAATTATCTAATCATGTAATCCTGGGCACTACACTCCCTCTGCCAACCTGGGGAGAGCAACGGACTGTCCTCATGCTTCCTTCCATGCATGAGGAGTAGACTCCAAGCTGATTCTTTTTACCCCGGGTGGCCAGGGGGAGGCAGTTTTAGAGACCAAGATTTCCTATGCACTTGTGCAAATGGCAAATAAAGTCTATTCTATTCTATATTCTAATCCAGTGGTTTTCAACCAGTGGTCCGGGGACCACCAGTGGTCCTTGAAGGTGTTCCAGGTGGTCCCCAGCTAAATGATGGAGAGTTGGTAACCAAATGGACCTTTATAGATCTTTAACTCTTGAGTGTAAAGGCTAAATGTCATCAAATGGTGGTCCGTGGCTCAGACAATTGCCCCATAAATAATGGTCCTCTCTCTCTCTCTTTCTTTTCAGTTCTGTCCGTCCGAGCCGGCTCCGCCCCCATCCAGTTCACCAAAGAGCCCAAGTCCCAGGATGCATTGCACGGGCGCAGTGCCATGCTCCGCTGCGAGGTCAGCGACCCCGCCGACATCCACTACGGCTGGCTGCACAACGGCCAGCCGCTGGAGAACACGGAGCGCCGCTTCCAGGAGGGCAGCAACCTCAAGTTCACGGCCGTCGACCGCAAGATGGACGCCGGCAACTTTGAGTGCGTGGCCCGCGACCCTGTCGCGGGGGAGGAGCTCCGCTCGACCAACGCGTCCTTCAACATCAAGTGTGAGTGTCGCCACACACACACACACACACCAGTGTTGATTGATTTTCACCAGCAAATTTAGATTTTAGTTTAGTCGTAGTCTTGGGAATAAAACGTCACTTAGTTTTTGTCATATGTTCGTCATCTGAAATAGTGTTAATTAGTGTTAGTCTAGTTTTAGACTAAATCTACAGTTGGTTTTTGCAATACATTTTTGCCGGCCTTGATGGCGTTGTAATGGCATATTTTACACTTGGTTGCATGCTGAAAATAGCAGATCTACAAGCACACTCAACGCATTGCGTGCTTGTAGATCGCAACACCCCAAGCGCAACCAAGCATGAAATGATCTCTAGCCCTCCCTAACATTTTGTTTAGTTTTTATCTTGTTGACGAAATTGTCAGTGTACTGTACATATATAGTCATAGTCGCCACGGTTTAGTTTTTATTTTGTTTTCATGTAGTTCTCGTCAGCGGAAAAATAGGTAGTCGGTGAACATTTCTCGTCATAGTTTGAGTTGCTGGCCCCCCACCACCCCTACCCCACCCCTCTCCCCACTGCCCCCACCACCCCTACCCCACCCCTCTCCCCACTGCCCCCCACCACCCCTACCCCACCCCTCTCCCCACTGTACCCCACCACCCCCCTACCCCACCCCTCTCCCCACTGTGCCCCACCACCCCTACCCCACCCCTCTCCCCACTGTACCCCACCACCCCTCTCCCCACTGTACCCCTGCCCCCCTCCTAACCCACCCCTCTCCCTGCTGTGTCCTCCTCGGCCAAGAACATTGTGAATGTGTACTCTGCCCTTATGGGATTCTATAGTTATAATTGCTGGCCCCTCCTGGGGGCTTTCAGAATTTTGCGAAAACAATGGTCCCGACGATCCGATTTCTGGACGGAAAGAGGGAGAAAACAAAAGTCGCGGTATAGAGTGTCGTTGCGAGCATGGAGGAATGTTTGTGTGTACGCTCGCTCTTCGTGGCTTCCTCTTCCTCCCCCACCTGTAAAGAAGAAACTGGATACGTGTGTGTGTGTGTGTGTGTGTGTGTGTGTGTGTGTGTGTGTGCCACCGTGCATGTGTGTTTCTCTTGTATCGTTCTTCTTTTCTCCGTTTGTGTAACACTCTCCTCCTTTCCCCCGCGTCACCTCAAAAAAGGGCTTTTGTGTGTAAATTACTGAGTAGTCTGAAATTCCCCTTCCAGCCATGTAATTATTTAGGTTCTAGATTAACACTGACCCTATTTCGCTCTGACATCGTATTCACGATGGGTTAGCTACCCCGCCCCCCCTTCTGACTTGACCACACCCACCCCACTTTCCCCCCAACACGTAATGCATGGATTAAAGTTGCTTTATATGCATTAGTGACAATTGGATATTAAAAGTTCTTAAGTTGTCACTTTACTGTCATCTGGAGACCCTTCTGGAGAGTAGACCCACCCCCAAATTCTCTCTCTGTCTCTCTCTCCCTCTCTCTCTCTCTCCCCCTCTCTCTCTCTCATAGCAAGCAGTTGCGCTGATTTCCATAGTCGACAACAATAATGCATATTACTATGTGCGGCTAGTGGCTACATTGTACAGCCAATCTGAGAAGCCATCAGCAAATAAAGGAAAAACAGCGCCCTAGTCGACACTCTGTCTCGACTAATGTACAGCAAATCTACATCAGGCACTGAACACGGCCATGCTCTCCTACGGAGGGGCGCCTAGCAGCTGAGCTGACTTAGAACTTATGCAGAGTCAGACCAGGGGAAGTTGGGGAACCCAACTGTTTCATTAAAACCCTTGACTGTGTGTTGACGCGATGCGTTATTGCGACTGCATTCAAAGTTGTAACGCTTGCTTGTTCTCACCAAATAATTAACCTGGGGTCAGCTAATTCATCCTCTAGTTTTCATATCCATTTGAAATGTAATGGCAGAAAACGTGCATTTTATAAAATATCTCCACTTTCCCACCAAGATTAAGACAGATTTCATTCTCTACACTTCCTCCATACAGTGAGCGTGCACGTTATGGGGCAAACATCAAACAGGTGCTTTGATGTTGGCGCAGGCAATTAATGGCTGATAGACATATTTTTATTATAATGAAATAAATATAGGCCTATATATGTTTCATAATTTCTTTCTCAAAATCAAACGATTGCCACAGACAAGGACAAGTCTTGCCACGGACACGTTTGTCCGTGTACGGACGTGTTTGTAACCCCTGATCATTTTAAGATGAAAGAGTATTTGAACTGATCAAACTAGCAATAGAAATGTCATAAAAGCAAGCTCAAATCTTTGATTTCTTCAGCTGGTTCGCCTAAAACTGATTTATTCCTTGCCGTTAAGGCATAGTAGTCACCCCCCCCCCCGCCCCAGGTTATGCCTCAACTTAATCACTCAGCATTAAATTAAATTTATTTTGCTTTGTGTCTCAAGAAGACAAGAACCAAAGTGGGGGTTTGTTTGTGCCACTAGCAAACCTGGAAGGTCTTATCCCTGACCATGTACCTCCCTTTCTCTCTCTCTTACACACACACACACACACACACACACACACACACACACACACACACACACACCTTCACCATCTCGACCTTTGTCTGACTGGGATGTTCTTTTCTACCCCCGTGCTGACAGTTTGGACTTGTTTTAAGGGCTGATTACATGAACAGACCGTGTCCGGAGCTCCTGGTACTAAACCAAAAGGAGAGCAGGAGCGTGTGCGCGCGCGCGCACACACACACACACACACACACACACACACACACACACACACACACACACATGCACAAAGCCAAGAGGAGCAGAGAAAGGGCTGAAGTTCACTAAGGGTTGACTCCTAGCCTTGGACTGGTGGTGTTGAAAGTGCGAGCCAGTCAGACCGAGCCACAGAAGAAAAATCAGACCCGTCTTAAGTGAGTGGTACTGTACTGTGCTGTGCTGTACTGTACTGTACAAGCTCTCCTCCCTGGCCTCTGTGTCTGTATGTTAGGCTGCACAACAGTGACACTTGGTGGTGACAATATGCTATTTCCGTGCTCGGACACGGACAAAATTGTGAAAACGTGCGGAAATCTTTGAATATATATTCTTTCATAGCAAACGTTTAATTTTAACTCATATCTTTGCTTCTGTGGGGTTGCTGGAACAACAATATTTTCAGAAAAAAATATTTAATGCATCAATAAACGTAATGACACGGATATAAAAAAAGAACAAGATAAACCAGTTTTGATGAGTTGCCATGACGACGGAGAACAAACTGTATTCACTGCCAGGTCATTAAGATTCCCATCCAGAACAAGGTGTGTGTGTGTGTGTGTGTGTGTGTGTGTGTGTGTGTGTGTGTGTGTGTGTGTGTGTGTGTGTGTGTGTGTGTGTGTGTGTGTGTGTGTGTGTGTGTGTGTGTGTGTGTGTGTGTGTGTGTGTGTGTGTGTGTGTGTGTGTGTGTGTGTGTGTGTGTGTGTGTGTGTGTGTGTGATTGTTTTTTTTATTGGATGGAAGATCGTGTTAAACATCAGGGAATCTTGGTGTTCTTGCTGAAAGTCATTCAGTGACAGCAAATTAATAGAACAGCAATAGGCCATTAGCAGCATACCGAAGGCTTTGTGTGTGTGTTTATTAGGGTGCTGAATGATGACTGTTGCAGTGTGTTTATGAGCTTGCGGTATAGGCTAACAGACAGGAAGTGAGACATGATGGGTCAAACATGGGATTGTAATGCTTTCTATGTTTCATTAACAATGAATCAAGGCGGATTGGCTGTGGCATTGTAATAGTCCTTGACCATGCATCCTTATCATTAAATGTGTAGCCTCGATACCCAGGCTTTCATTTTCGTCAAAGAAAAAGAAAATAGATTTGCTCTAAAAAGATCACACCCGTGTGAAGTGAGGGGCGCTCATCTCATGAACAACTGCATTTATGTGATTGGTTAGCTTATTTGCTCGTCTACATATGACATACATTTTACCCTTCATTGTCAATGGCATTTAATGTTTGTGTTGCCACAGATTTACATCATATTTGACATGTGGGGACAAAAGCTGTATATAGGAGGGTCTAGCTCCCCAAAAAAAAGAAAAGAAAAAAGAATATATATATATATATATAATATATATATATATCAGATCCTTGGGGGGTCCTTGACATGAAAAGGTTTGAGCACCACTGACATAGAAACATTCAGAAACCTGTCATGATTTAGAAGACATTGGTAAAAACTGGTCTCAGGTTTTATAATGGGTTCATAATACCGCTGGCTGAAACCTAGGTGCATGTGCACACATGAGCCCACTAGCCCACTAGCCCAGGCTACTGACGTCCTAACAATAACTGGGTATCAGTCGGATAACAGAACAGTTCCTGGAACATGGTCAGGGAGCATGGCTCCTTCAGTCTGACCTCAGATAGGAAAACCACTTAACGGCAGCTTTTGTATCAAGAAGCTATTATGCCATTATCTCGCCATAAAAGCAAGAGAGGAATTTACAGCAATGCTGCAGCACACACACACACACACACACACACACACACAAGCGCATAGTCATACCATACCGTACGCAAACATATACACTAATCTAACGGTATGATAATATGATTATGGCCGGGTGCCATAAATCATCCATTATCACTCCTCTCTGTCCGCGTGGATCCCACACAATTTGTCTCTTCCCGTCATATTTTGCGAGTCATCTCCGCATCACCGCACGCCTCCGATCTGGTCGGCCCCCGTGTTGTGACAGATGTATAGTCGTATTTCCCCAACACGCGTTTAACGGCCGATAAAGCCGCACACGGCCTTTGCCTTTGGCAACCCAATTGGCATTAATTTTGACTGTGCGTGCGGTCATGTGTGTGCTACTTTGCGTGTGTAGTGGAGGGAGGGACAGGGAGTTTGGTGGAGGGGGGGGGGGGGGGGTGGGAGGGTTTACTGTACTTTGTACTGTACTACTAGACAGGCCGTAGTCCAACCCCCCCACCCGACTCCAATCAGAAAATCCCACCACTCTTTTGTGAAGCGGTTTTAGCCGGGTGCAGATGGGCTGATGCGAGGGAGAGAGTTTATCTGTGGGAGGGGTGGTCTAAATCCAGGCAGTTGAGAATAGTCATTTTGAGTAATTATCCCCTTATGTTTCCTAATGGAGGTTGTAGTCACACAAGACCCCCTCCTTACCTCTACCCCCCGCCCCCCCCCCCCCCCCCCCCCCCGCCTCACAATCTATTGTCCTAGCTGCCTGGTCACTCGGTGGGTCGCCCAGAGTAAGAGCGTGCGTCCTGCTGTCGAGGAGGCGTCGGGATCTCCTATTGTCAGCACGCTTGTTGGTCCTGGATCAACACGCCATCTCTGCTCCCTCAGTTAACGAGATGCTGGCAGGCAGGCTTCGTGACACATGCACGTGCGCGCATGCACACACACACACACACACACACACCCCCACACACACACACACACACACACACACACACACACACACACACACAGATAAAGTAAATAGAGACACAGATGGAGAGAGACACAGATGGAGAGATCCGCGCGCATTCATATTCAATATTCTATTCCGCGCAACCCCTGACACATTTCTCAAAAAAAAAGACAACAACCCACACCAACGCGGATCACATTTTAATGAGCTACCGTTAGTCTAGCATGGTGAGCGCCTCGCGTTTCCCCCGGTCTGCCTCCGTCGATGAAAAGGCTCATATATAGACAGTGGTGGTTTTACTTGAGTAAAAGTATCAATACTGCAGTAGATATACTCCGTCACAAGTAAAAGTACAAAAGCATTGGTATCAAAATGTACGTAAAGCAGTGGTTCCCAATGTGGGGTCCGGGGACCCCCAGGGGTCCTTGAGAGAGTTCCAGGGGGTCTCCAGCTAAATGATAGTTTGTAACCAAAATGGACCCTTATAATTAACATTCATATTGCAATATAAATTGAGGGTCCCAGAGATATAAATGACATTAAATGGGGGTCCGTAGACTAATGTCAAACTATGGGGGTCCTTGAAATGAATCACTGCTAGAGCAGTTAAGATCTTCTCTTATGGGGGTCCCTGGCATATCTTTTCAAATTGGGGGTCCGGCTAATTAGTGTCAATTTGGGGGTCCTTAGAACAAACAAACTTTTCTTTCTTTCTTTGTCCAATTTGGGGGTCCTTGACGTGAAAAAGTTTGGAAACCACTGACATAAAGTACCAAAGGTTTTCAATTGTATAAAAATCTTTTGAAAATAGCATATTTACAAGCTCGCAATGCGCCACATCGCGATGCATAGTGGTTACTGTATGTTTTGTAATAATAATCACGTAAATGTAGTGGAGTAAAAGTACAATATTTGCCTCTGAGATGTAGTGGAGTAGAAGTAAAAGTATTGACAATTGGACATATTCAAATAAAGTACAAATACCTCAAAAGTGTACTTTACAGTACTTAAGCAAATGTACTTAGTTACTTTACACCACTGTGCATAGTGCATATAGGTCACCTCTTGCAATGTGATGTAAAGAGCATTCATTTCCTGGGTTGGGCTGCTGGGCATCCAAAATGCATCCGCCCTCACCACAGGAACCCAAGTGTTCAGCGAAAAGTAAGCAGAGATTTGGTGAAGGGAGGGGGAGGGGGGGTGCCTAGCATAGACCCCTGGGGTACTCCGGTCAATGGAGTATATAGGGTTTAAGTGCTTAATGACCTAGACTCCCATCTGTACGTCAGCCAGTCTGTGCAAACAATGTTCTCTCCTGCTGGTGCAGACAGACACATCTCACTGTCTTTCTCTCGCGCACACACACACACACGCACGCACGCACGCACGCACGCACTTTCTCTCACAGACATCCTATCTCTCTCTGCCCTTCCGGGTCCATTACTGAAGCCCTATTTCATACTTAGTTTATACAATGGTCTCACGCAGCGAGAATGATTGATATACAAGCTCACAATGGGTTGTGATGTGAGCTTGTAGATCTGCTATTTTTGTAAAATGTAGACAAAAAAAAAAAAACTTTTGCTTGTAATAGCAAAATAGGAATGTCAGTCCCACCACGGGCACCCCCATGGACCCCCAGAAGAGAAGATGTACAAGCTTGCAGAGCGGCACGAAGTGACCTGCTTGTATTTGTGCTATTTTTGAATAGCCAACCCAAACATCTAACTCATTAGTCCGACACCCAACCCTAAACCTAACCTCACAGGGAGCCACGGGTTAGTTTTAACCTGCCACGCATGTCGGGAGCCACGGGTTAGTTTTACTCTGCCGTGGGTTAGTTTTAACCTGCCACGCATGTCAGGAGCCACGGGCTAGTTGTAACCTGGCTACGGGCTAGTTGTAACCTGGCCACGGGTTAGTTGTAACTGCCTGTCGGGAGCCACGGTGTTGTGCCTGTCAGACTGTTGTATGTCTAACCAACGTACGCACCCCGCTTTAATGGGTTAACTTGGCACTCAAGGAGAATTTCTGCTGTGGTACATATTACATACAGCATGCTGTATGTAATATGTATACTGTAGCCTCACTCACAAAGGAGAACTGGGTGTCTCTGAGCCGGTCTGCCCCTGTCAGTCAAGAGAGCATGAAATCTGACACCTCCTCAGCACTATGGACGGTGGTTCCCGTTCCACTGGTCCACACCATGCAGGACGTGTGAGTTCACCCCCACTACCACCACCCTATGTTTTTTTTTCTCTTTCTTTCTTTCGCCTGGTGCCACTCCCCCCGTATGGTGCCGTCAATCACCCCAAATCCCTCTTCTCCCCCTACGGACCACCAGCTATCCTTTCTGTCTCCATCTCAGAAACCCAACACCACCGTGGCACCAAATCAGCTCAGTGAGCGGAACAAAGACTGCAGCAGACACTCATGCATTGCATACACTGACACACAAACGCACACCCACGCACGCATGCACACACTCGCACAGACAGACCTCCTTTTGGCACATTGAGAATAACTGGCCCGCACCGCTGCCATGGTATTATCCTCTCAATGAATCTGTTATCAAGTCAGTGTTGATAGGATGTCCTGTTCTGCCTCCCAACATAATAATTACTTGTTCCTAATTATGGCTTTGGGTCCCAGGTTTGCCCCTGTGCTGCTGTAACACTTGAGTCACACATTCATTCTACAGGGATTATAGGAAAGTATACTATACGCCACTAATGGCTTGCATAATGTGATTTTTGCCAGTCTGAGAACGAGGAAATGTATTTGTCACCGTCACGAAATGCAGGTGAGTCAGGCGGCAACTTGTCACAATGGTGGGTGCGTGTCCGAGTGTCCCTAAACATCGTAATGACCACATGGGCACTGGTCCAACCATACCACATGGGCACTGGTCCAACTTCTCCGTCGCCACGACTGATTTTAGTCATTTGGATTCCATAGAAGCCAAAGTGTCTTCTGGGAAAGTGTGCTGCGCACCGAAAATAGCAGATATACAAACTGATCTGTGGGCTTGTAGATTGGCTATTTCATTAGTTATTTTAAGATGAAAGAGTATTTGAAGTGATCAAACTAGCAATAAAGTACAAGTTTAGAAACGTCAAGCGTGAATGGTCTCAGAAATGTCATGATTTCTTCAGCTCGTCGGCCCTTAAACATCATCATTACATGTTCAGGGTGAGACGGCCCCATCCCGCCATGCGCTCTCTCTCTCTCTCTCTCTCTCCCCTTCTCTTCCTAAGTGACTCACGGTTTCCTTTCCTCTTAAAGCAGCTACCCCTCATTCCTTCCTCCGTCTCAGCAGAGCACTAATAACAGCTCTCTGTGTGACTGAGCCCCGGGTCACTGCACTTCTAATGGTGTCGCTCCTCCACACCAACCCCCCCAACCTCCTCCTCCTCCTGCCCCTCACTAAGGCTCTGTCTGGAGCAGCTGCCTGCAGCTGGCAAACACACTGACACACACACACACCTAATCAGCATAGTCTGCTGTTCCACCTGATGCGCAGGCACACACACACACACACACAACACTAGACACACACCTAATCAGCATAGTCTGCTGTTCCACCTGATGCGCAGGCACACACACACACACACACACACACACAACACTAGACACACACCTAATCAGCATAGTCTGCTGTTCCACCTGATGCACACACACACACACACACACACACACACACACACACACACACACACACACACACACACACACACACACACAACACTAGACACACACCTAGTCAGCATAGTCTGCTGTTCCACCTGATGCGCATGCACACACACACACACACACACACACACACACACACACACACACACACACACACACACACACACACAGACACTAGTTGTAGAGCATCTCTGTTAGGAGCTGGCTAATGAGGGTTCCTGCTCTCTCTCTCTCTCTCTCTATATATATATATATATATATATATATATATATATATATATGTGTGTGTGTGTATATATATGTTTAGATTGAAGGAGGCCCCCGTTTCTGTAGTAACCGTGTCTCCCATGATCCCTCAGGGTGCCCCATATTATTGCTGTAGGTGCTGCTGTAAATGCATTGTGACAGGTCTTTTTCTAGCGCCCCCTCTGACCTTACAGTGGTGATGCGCCCTTCCCCCTTGTGTGTGTGTGTGTGTGTGTGTGTGTGTGTGTGTGTGTGTGTGTGTGTGTGTGTGTGTGTGTGTCTCCTTCACCTATTGTCTCTGGTGAATCTCCCTCCATGAATATTTCATAGACAACACACACACACACACACACAACTCCACTGTTCGTCCATAGGAACAGAATTCGTCATGAGGGGTGCTCTTATCCTCTCAACACAGACCTCAGGTGTTTTACACACACAATCCTCATCCGATCCGTGCCCCAATCCACACAACGCAAGCAAGTACTATACACATTACACACCCCACTCACGGCACAGAAAGCATGCATGCCCTGTTGCCCCCCCACCCTATACTCATATCATTATGTACACACACACACAGACAGTCATGCATATGACTGATAACCTCTATCATTATATAGATGACAATTATCCTACATCCTCGTTCTGAGTAAGCATAGCTGTTTACTCAACACAACACAGCAGATGGTTGAGGTTCCCTAGCAACTGCAAGATGTCTCATAGCAAGGCCACTTTGAAATTGCCCCAAAGGAATGAATGAAGTTGTAACGTGTCTTACCTGATCCAGGGCTCGAAATAGCGACCATTTTGGTCGCAAATGCGCCTGAATTGCGACCTAAAAATATATTTGGGAGCACCAGTGCCACTACAAATAATGCCTGGCTACAACGATCGATTGTAGAAAAACGGGCGCTCTGAGCCGCTCTCTGACATCCACTGCACTGCTCCTGTCTGCTAGCTGCACTAGCACTTGATGCTAACAAACCAACGTGTGGAGTGTGTAGTTAACTACTCTTTGACACAACGGTACGGGACAACGTTGAGCGCTGCATCGCTCACATTCCAGAGCGCCTCGGCTCGCAACTTCACCATGTGTCAAGAAAGTACATTATTTCAAGCGTTCAGATTCAGAAAAGACCGGAGCCTCTAGCTCCGGAGGCGGACCGGCTCAGCTGTGTGTGTGTGCATGCGTGTGTGCGCGCACAGCCACACACGCATGCAAGAGAGAGAGGGAATTAGAGAGAGAGGAAGGGAGAGAGAATAGCAGACTTGTAAGTGTTTCTACATAGCAGCAGTATTGATACTTTTACTTAAGTAAAACATTAGAGTAATTTATCCACCACTGATTAGAAGTGAGTAGGCATAGCCAGGGGCGCAATAGCCACAGGGACGCAGGGGACGAATCCCCTGCCAGCCTCACATTGGTCCCCCCCAGATGAGTTAGGGGGTCCCCCCTGGCTGGGGCCGCTATTAACGCCGCTATTAACTGTCAAGACCAGGTAAGGCGCTGCAGGTTTTTCGGCGGCGCCGCTTCGCTATATGTCCCCCCCTAGCGTTCGGTCCGTGTTGCGCCGCTGGGCATAGCTATAAATATAATGTTTTACATCGAAATTATTTTATATTAGAAATTCTAATGTATGATCTAAATAGGCTATGAAGGTGAAAAACACAAAACAAAGAATAAGAAAACAGGTGATGTGACTGGCCGGAATCAGTGTAGACTAGAGGGTCCTCATCTGGAGATGTTTGATGCCTCTGTCTCTATGAAGAGATGGATGGATGAGGGACAGACACTACACTACATAAATTCTGGCATGCATTTTTATACTTTGGTCATTTCATGTTATTTGTAAACCACACATTATATTATTGTTTTTATTAATGTAAAAAATCGATTACATATTGGTGCTCCTTAGATTTTGGTGGGTGCTCCTAATTTTTTTCTGGTGCTCCTTCATTTTGAAATTGGTAGCACAAGCGCTACCAAGTAAAAAAGTTAATTTCGAGCCCTGCTGATCGCTTGGTTGATAATATATCATTGGTGTAATGTGGTAATCAAGCGTTAGTTACAAAATCGTGGGATAACAATTATATTTAAAAAAATAACCGAATTGAATTGACACCTGTGACCCTAACTAAACTATGGAGTTGTCGGTTAAGATACTTCTGGTGCATGGTTGCTGTTTTGAGAAGCTGAAAGGACATGATGATCATGGTTCAAGAGTACCTGTACATCAGTGGTTCCCAAACTTTTTCATGTCAAGGACCCCCAAATTGACACTAACCTCCCCATTTGAAAATGTATGCCAAGGACCAAGGACAAGAGAAAATTGTTACGACTCTAGCAGTGATTCTTAACCAGTTTAATTTCAAGGACCCCCAGTTTGACATGCATTAGTCTACGGACCCCCCATTTAATGGCATTTCTATCTCTGAGACCCCAATATATATTGTGACCCCAGTATATAGTGTAAAGTTAATTTAACTCTGAGTTGGTTCCCCAGCTAAATGATAGTTTGGACCCTGTCTCAAGGGCCCCTGGGGTGGGGGTCCCTGGAGTCCTGGACCCCACTTTGGGAACACAATGTGAGGGTGTACACTGTATCCTACAGTGAGATGGCAAGAAACCACCACAGTGGAGCTTTTAAGCAAGGCAGTGAATCAAAACCCCAAACTGCTCCAGGGGTGTCACACTACAGTGCCAGCACAAAACAAAACAAAATATAAACTTTGGATAATTATGAATAATGCCATTAACTTAGAAATCTCTGACTGCTGCTTTCTCTCAAGGGGGGAGCGGACTAGTTTGGGCCATAGAAGTTAAGAGATAAAGTATTGCCACAAGACTGAGATTTTAAGACACTAGTAAATCTTCACGTATCCTCGCTCTTACTTTTTGTTTCAAATGTCCAACTTCGTAGCTACTGATTTGCTACTGTGCTTTACAGTATATATATATATATATATATATACATATATATATATATATACGACCTCCCCTAGCGGTTGATATGCCCCAACTGACCGAGACGAATCCCTTAACGGAGAGAGCAGCTCGCTTCCATCGTTTCCTCACTTCCTTTCCTCCTCTCTCTCTCGGTTTTATGAGCTCCTCTTTGACATCCAGAGTGGGACTTTCTTTTTAACGGAGAAAGTAAATGTACTGTGTGTGTGTGTGTGTCCATAAAAAACATGGTTTAAAAGGGCACCGTCTGTGTTCTCTGTGCAGTGGCATGAGTGAGGGAGGCAGCTCGAAGCATTGTTTTGTGTCTGTATCCGTGACGGAAGGGGAGTCCCGGGGCTGCCCGTCATAGTGAAGGCCTGCTGCGTCCATTAGCGTCGGCACCACTAGCCCCACAGACGGTACCGTGTTGTCCCACAAGGACACAGGACAGGAATACCACTTAACTCCATTTCCCTCTCTCTCGTTTCCTGTCCATCCCTGGTTTCTCTTCCACCGCATTGCTCCTCCTCTCATTGCTCATCCTCTCTCTCTCTCGCTCTCTCTCTCTCACTCTCTCTCTACAATTTACAAATTAGGCATTTAGCAGACACTTTTTTTTAAAAGATAGAGATGGGGGGGGGGGGGAGAGACAAGCAGCAAATATCTCCGGGATCGGGACTCGAACCCGTGGCACGCTGTCAGGCTAGATTACCAGCCTAGTTGCCTGGACCGCTCGGCTGGCCCAGGCCATTTAGCAGAGAGATTTACAGTAAGCGGGAACAATACCAGGTAATACATAGAAATGTTCATCAAGAATCATAAGCAAGCTAAGAACCTAGTATCTGTCAAACTGGGCAGTGACGCTATGAGATACATAGAATACTAACTTATAAATCTAATAAAATGCATTATAAATCTAAATTCTCTCTCTGTACTTTTGTCCCCTCTCTCTAACAGGGCTGGAGAGCGGGGGAGTGACCCTGAAGGAGCCCGCCTCGGAGCAGGACATCGAGAGTTCTGCACCGGTCACGCTGCGTTGCCACATTGACGGACACCCGCGGTGAGTGAGCCCCCTTAGCTCCCTCCCTCACCTCCTCACTCCCTCACTTCCTCCCTCACTCACTTCCTCCCTCCCTCTCTCACTTCTCCCTCCCTCCCTCACTCCCTCCCTCCCTTCCTCCCTGCCGTCACCTAAAGTTCAGAGCGCAAGTGATTAAAGATCGCTCGGAAGAATCACTGTACCGCTGAAAAACTGTACCGTTTCCCATTTTGGCCTTTCTCATGCCCCCTCTCTCATGTGTCCCGCAACCCCCCCCCCCCCCCCCCCCCCCCTCCTCCACCTTAACCCTCATGTCTTCCCCTCTCTCTTTTCTCTCTCTCGGGGTCATCCGTCTTGTCATCACATCGTTTTGTGGGGTTTTTTTCACCTGATCACCTAATCCTTCATTTCCTGGTTGCTTCGTCGCCCCTCAAAATATTAGTTTGGGATTTTTCAATTATAGTTTACTTTTAATTAGTTTTGACTTTTTTTTCTAATTCAGTTACTTTTTAGAGCGGGTTTGCTAGTTTTTATTTTATTTTTATGTTTAGTTTTTATTAGTTTTAGTGTTAGTTTTAGGTTTTTACACAGTAAATATTGTATAATAACAACTCGAAAAATGATATTCAGTTACAGATTAAGCTTATAAATAATTGGAAAAAACGACTTTGTGTGTATGTCTCTGTGTTTATGAGCACGGAAGTACCACGCCAATACCGCTCGATGGCTCTGTTGAGCAGTGTGACACACACACACACACACACACACACACCCCCACACACACACACACACACACACACACACACACACACACACACACACACACACACACACACACACACACACACACACACACACAGAGGCCAGTGAGGAGGGCAGTATAGTACCAGTACAGTACTGCACCACTCACTTCAGACGGGTCATATTTTTTTGTGTTAGTTTTTGTTAACTATAATAACCTCTCTCTCTTCCCCTCTCTCTCCCTCCCTTGGCAGGCCGACGTGCCAGTGGTTTAAGGACGGGACCAAGCTGTCGGAGAAGAGCCACCAGATCAACAACAAGGAGAGAACCCTGAGCTTCCGGAGCGCCAGTCCCGACGACAACGGCGTCTACTACTGCTGTGCCAAGAACGCCGCGGGCCACGTCTGCAGCAACGGCAACTTCACCCTCAACATCATAGGTGGGTGCGTCCGTCGTGCATTGTGTGTGCGCGCTTATGCACATGTGTGTGTTCAGTGTTCAGTTGGGCGGGATTTTTTTTTTTTTTAAATCACACGCGTATGAAGCGAGGGGCGCTCTTATCATCATACATCACCACATTCCGGCCAATCACAATTGGCGTCCTCACTTTTTATCCTCAATTCCGTGCTCAGCCAATCAGCTCATCGCTATGGGGTACACACAATGCTGGGCATAGGACGGGCTAGTGCCCCTCAAAAGGAATGTGCATTTATATAGCGCTTTTATCCAAAGGTGCTTACATTCACCATTCACACACACATTTATACACTGATGACCATTTTCATATCAAGGCCCATTATTTATTGCCATTCTTTGAGCCACGGACCACCATTTGATGAGATTCAGCCTCTCAGTCACTAGACGAAAGAATATTTTGTTGTCGGTTAATATTTTTTTCCACAATTCCATCATGTATTGAAACGTTGACCAAAATAAAAATTCGAGTTGAAGATCTAATAATGGTCCATTTGGTTACCAACTCTCATCATTGGTCATTTAGCTGGTTGAAAACCACTGTATTAGGTGTATGCCTGCTTCATGTCCTTCTGGGACTGCGTGATCAGGCCTCTGCAGTCTGCAATGCATCCCAGATCCCCCACACAGACTGAAATCCTTCCCTGAGTGTTTCACATCCCACGTTGATGCTTTCAAACACTCTCCAGGCTTCAGAGGACCTGCCGTGGTCGGCGCCTGCAGCATCCTCATTCAAAATGAATAAATCAATGCAGATCACCGCTGCCGCATATTAGATTTTCTCCCACTCTGTCTGTATAAATATTTCCCACTTTTTCCACGCCTTGCTATGATTGTTTTTAGATTGTGAGTTTGAGTGTGTGTGGCGGGGGGGGGGGGGGGAGACCCTTATCTGAAAGTATGTTGTTCCAAAGAGTCAAGGACCCCCCAGAGTGAACTATTTGAGTGAAAGAATATATATTCAAAGATTTGCGCCACACATTTTCACGAATTTTCAAAAATAGCAGACAGCGCTCTGAGCTTCTACATCTGCTATTTTTCAACAGCTAAAGTTTTATAATGGTTAAACGCAAATGTTCCAGGTCTTAATGGTTTAAGAGAGAGCGAGAGAGAGAGAATAATGATACTAGCAGAGAGTGTGATATTGTATGGACTGTATACCTACACCACTAACAGAGTGATATTGTATGGACTGTATACCTACGCCACTAACAGAGTGTGATATTGTATGGACTGTATTCCTACGCCACTAACGCAGACACAGCAGCAGTTCCCTCTGGGCCGTTTTATTTTCTTTCGTGCGTGTGTGTGTGCGTGCGCATGCACGTGTGCGTGTGCGTGCTCGCTTTATGCTCAAGACAGAGGGCAGTACGTTAGGTACGGCAGCACATCTGTGAGGGAAATCTGATGCCCCATGCCACTCTAATTAGCCACCTGCAACGCACGCACCCACACACACAGACACACACACACACACACACACACACACACACACACACACACACACACACACACACACACACACACACACACACACACACACACGCACACACACGCACACACACGAGATTCACACCTGAGTGGAGGAAGAAAGAGAGAGGATAATTATTGAGTTTCTAGTTTCCAGTTCCACCCTTTGCGCCTCTATAGGGCTTTAGAGCAGACAGGTTCTAAATGGATGGTCACAGGTCCTTGATAAAGTCTGTCTGGGTGGGCCAGGTGCGCTCTGCTCTGTTCCATTCTTTTTTCTTTTCTTTTTTTTCTTGTAAAGCGCCCTGGACTACATCTGTGCGCACCACTACCGACGACTGTAAAGACGACCATAATGGGGTTTTTTTTTTCATGATACGCAGAGGGAGTGGCAACAGAAGCTAATGCTTTGAGCTAACTGGAGCCAGAGGAAAGCTCAGTCGGAAACTAACGAAATCGGGGCGCTACAAGAGCTCGTTGTACCTGTCAGTTATGACTGAGTCATTCTTGTTTTGTTTTCTTTACTCCATTGACCCGGTAGCGTAAGACATCCCACTGCGTCAGGCTCCCAAACTGCTTCCGCTGTTAAGTTTGAAACACACATGAACCTGGATTAGAGGGTATTTACGTTGCATCGAATCAGCTTTTATATATGATTGTACTCCCCCCCCCCCCCCCCCCCCCCCCCCCTACTCTCCTCTAAGCCTCAGCTTGATAGTCGGGCTGTAGAAATGTGCTAAAAGCTGTGATAAGTCATATACTGATACTGATACCTATACTCCTGCACTAGGGCCTCCCACTTCCCTAGTTCCAGCTCAGACGAGGCCAGGCCGGGTCAGGCCAGGCCAGCTTTAGTCAAAGCTGGGGAGCGGTGTAAACCACTCGTCCCCAAACACTGGGGAGGGACCCAAGGTTGAGTCGCTGACCAATTTTTATGGGTGCCTTTTTATTTTTAGTTTCCTACATTCAAAAAAAAAGTCTATAAACTTTACCCCAAAAAGCTAAAATGTTCATGAATTTCAAAGAAATATCTAAGAAATTCCATTCCCTAAATTAGAAAACAAATGTTAAAGAAGTAATGAAAATAGCTGGAAAAAGTACAAAACTCACTCCATCTTTAAGTCCTTTGCTGTTTGAACGCAAGGTGAGCGAGTCGAGGGGGAGTTTAGCCCATTTAGACCTGAAGGACGCATCTGTGCCACCGTAGCTCTTCCTTCCTTCCACCAACTTAACTTTACAGCCTACAAGCTAACTTTGCAGATCTACAAGCTAACTTTGCAGATCTACAAGCTCATAGCACGGCACTGAGTGCCGCACTATGAGCTTTCTGCTAAAATCGTGAAAACATGGGCAAATCTTTTAATATATTATTCCATCACAGCAAACGTTTATTAACTCATATCTTTGCTTCTGGGGGGGTCCCTGCGGCCGGATACATGTACATATTTATAATTGAGACATTGCCAAAGCATTTCCGGGGGTCCAAAGACGTTGAGAACCCCTGATTTAGAAGACTTTAGTTTTTATCACAGCAGATGAAACGCTGTGAGGGGTCTGTGGTGATAGAGATGATGGCTCCGCTGGGCCTGCTGCTTCTGGTGGAATGCTCTGTTCACTAGCTGACCTTATTAGCAGGGCCCCCCCACGGGCCCACGAGCCGCTGAGGCACACTGCAGCCTACCTGCCACGCTCTACCGTTGCCAGCTTTTAATTAATAAAGCCCAGCATGGGGGGGGGGGGGGGTGTGTGTGTGTGTGTGTGTGTGTGTGTGCGCGCACGCGCTTGTATTAATATTATTTTGTTTTGTATATATAAAATTGTTGTTTATTTTTTTAACCCATTTTTTCCACCCAGTGACAATTGTCTAATGTAATCCTGGGCGCTATACATTTGCTCTGCCAACCAGGGGAGAGCAACGGACTGACCTCATGCTTCCTTCCATGCATGAGGAGTCCAAGCCGCTTCTTTTCACCTGACCGAGGGGTAGTTTTCCCGGGTTGGACGTAGCGCGTGGAAGGAAGTGGAACACGTACCAGTTCCTTTCCCTTCCATCAGGGCGGCGCCCCAGCTAGCCAGGGGGAGGCAGTTTAGAGACCTGTAGGGGGTTGCACCACTAGGCTAAGTTAAAACCTAGCCTAAGTTAAAACTAGGCTAAATTAAAACTTAGCCTAGTTATAGCGTAAATGGCTTTTACGCCGCTATTTAAGCAAGCCTTTTGGCAGCATTAAGTGCTAGGAGGAGTAGAAATAACTATTAACACGTTCCCGTAACAACGTAAATAAAGCTTTAGTCTGGCCGCCCACCGATCCCGTAAATTACGTGATGAGGGTCTTTATATTATTTAATCCATGTTTTGATCCGATCGAGTCGACAGCCAAGTCCCGTTAGCTGAATGAACTGTTCTTTGTTGTGAAGAGACGATTTACTTTCTTAGTGTAGAAACCGATCGTTTTCATTGGACCCGGGAGCTGTGACGTCATTTTATTCGACTATACATTATTTTAAGAACAGTCCGCTACTTACGCTATGCCATAAACAGTCGTGGTGCAACACACTTTAGTAACCCACTAGTTTCAAACTAACTAGTAGTCACTAAGCCTCTAGTAAGGTCTTTACTCCACAACTTAAGACATAACTTACAGTATGTTCTGGTGGTGCAGCCCCCTGCAGGATTTATCCTCCAACAGTTTTATTGCAGTGTTAATGGAAGCTGTCTGGGTACTGTACTAAAGTCCCCACTCCTCTCCTCCCCCTCCCCTCTCCTCCCCCTCCCCTCTCCTCTACTCCCCCTCCACATCAGATAAGAGTTTTCCTCGGCCGGTGGTCACGCCCGAGAACCAGGTGGTGCTGAGGAACGAGGAGGCGGTCTTCCACTGCCAGTTCACGGCGGAGCCCCCGCCCACCCTGGAGTGGTACCATGACAACGAGCTGTTGGTCAACAAGTCCCGGTATGTGTGTGCACCCCCCACCCAGAGCCATATAGCTGAGAGATAGCTGCACCATTGAGGGGTCAGAAAACAGTGCTCCCTCACATGCAGTCCTGTAGTGTGTAGTTTGAAATACATTGTTTTCAACGGGGGCGGCGCAAATATCAGCATTTTAGGCAAGTGTGCAACATGACAACTGTTTTAAAGTATTGTACAGTGACAACTAAAGTCTCTGTAATGTTTATGTTTAAAAAACTATCTAAAATAAAGGAATTTAAGATCATCAGGCTGTTGCCTGAGTCCAGTGCATTCTGCCAACTTCTGGTCCAGGACTTGTCACTCTTCGCCAATAGAAGTCAATGTAGAAGTCTAGAAGAGCCGCCATTGGACTGGCCCCGTGAAGTGAACGCAGTTGTCGTAACTGTCGTATTTCAATGGCTCTGCCCCCACCCGACCAGTGAGTGGTGGGGGCGACGCATTGTGAGCTTGTAGATTGGGTATTTTCAAATGGCCAAAATGTATATAGGGTTGAAGTATTTAATGTATGTTTTGTAATAATAATCAAAACCTACAAAGTAACTAGTATCTAAAGTTGCCAAATAATTGCAGTTGAGTAAAAAGTACAATATTTGCCTCTGAGATGTAGTGGAGTAGAAGTAAAAGTACTGTAAATTGGAAATACTCACGTAAAGTACAAATACCTCAAAATTACAGTGCTTAAGTAAATGTACTTGGTTACTAAGGTATAGGTATGTATAGGTACCATATAGTTTCAACTGTTATTGTTAGCACTCCTTGTTAGCTTCCCATTGTCACACTTAGCTGCTTCTGGGTCCACTGTTAGCTGTTAGCATCCACTGTTGTCTTCCAAAGTCCACAGTTAGCTGTTAGCATCCACTGTTAGCCCTCAAAGTCCACAGTTAACTGGTAGCATCCATAGAGTATATATATCTATAGAGAAGACACCCGAGTTCTCCTCCCATCCACTTGCATTGAGTTGCTCAAAAGCGCATGAGGCGGATTCACTCCTCCTTCCGGGTAGGAACAGAGTGCATTCTGGGACGGATTGCAATGGTGAGTGGCCCCAAACACATGAACGCGCTGCCGTTGAACGCGCACGAGCGTCGTCCGTCGTGAACGTGTACAATGATAGTCAACGGACAGCGTGTTCATGTGTTTGGGGCCAGGCTGCAATACCTTAATTCGGCCACTATGTCAATTTCGCCTCAAGATTTCCTCTGGGTGCCTTCTCTATAAATATATATACTCTAAGGTAGCATCCACTGTTATCTTCCAAAGCCCACAGTTAGTTGTTAGCATACACTTTTAGCCTTCAATGTCCACAGTTAGCTGCTAGCATCCAGTGTTAGCTTCAAGGTCCGTTTTTGGTCCGTTTTTGGTTCAACTGCAGCTGCTAGCTGCTTTTTTTTTTCTCTCTCTCTCTCTCTCTTTCTGCTGAGCTTGTCTTTACATTGTTCTAACTTTTACTTAATTCTTCTCAATTCAAAATGACAAAATAAGTACAAATCTAGGAGCTCATGTAGAACATGTCTCCCTCTCTCTCTCTCTCTCTCTCTCTGTCTTTATCATCTGTTCTCTTGTATGACACTTTCTCCTGCTGTTCTACACCTCCCTCCCTCATCACTCATTACATGTTCTGTTCTCCCACACACACACACACACACACACACACACACACACACACACACACACACACACACACACACACACACACTTTGTTCAACTCATTCTCTCTTCCTTACTCCGGAATGTCAACTCACTTCTCTTCTACCTTCTCATATCTCTCTCTCTCTCTCTCTCTCTCTCTCTCTCTCTCTCCCGTACCTAACTGTGCTGTGTGTGTTGTGTGGCATATATTAATCCTCCCGAATGGTAAAACTCTCTGTGTCTATCTCTCTCTTTCTCCGTTATGTGTTTGCTATCACAGCTCACGCTGAGATGAATTTGAGGGGTAATGTTGCGCGCCGCAGAGGAATGTTATTCCTGGACCAAAGCACCGTTGTTGCTGTTGCACCACGCGGCTATACATCACACGAAAGCGGCCTAGTCTCCCACCCTCCCTATGTCTGTTACTCTGTAGCTCTACCTAGTCTCCCACCCTCCCTATGTCTGTTACTCTGTAGCTCTACCTAGTCTCCCACCCTCCCTATGTCTGTTACTCTGTAGCTCTGCCTAGTCTCCCACCCTCCCTATGTCTGTTACTCTGTAGCTCTGCCTAGTCTCCCACCCTCCCTATGTCTGTTACTCTGTAGCTCTGCCTAGTCTCCCACCCTCCCTATGTCTGTTACTCTGTAGCTCTGCGTGGTTCTTGTACCGCTGAACCACCAAAAAAAACAAGAAAATGACACAGTCATAACTGCCAGGTGCTCTTGTAGTGGTCATTTTCGTTCGTTTCCGACGTTCTTCTGTTGGTTCACTCACTGCGTTTTGTTATGGCTTTCCTCTAACTCCAGTTAGCTCATAGCATTAGCTGCTGTTGCCACTCGCTCCGTGTTGCAGCGTTCAGAGTACGGGCTGTTATGCCGTTCAGACTCCCATTGGCTTAGGAGGCAGCCAAACGTGACTAGGTCGTGTTTAGAGTCGTCTTTGCGGTCATCAGTAGTTGTGCGTGCAAATGTAGGCCAGGCTGCTTCGCACCTGGCAAAATAAACAAAACAAAGCAATGCAAGGCCATCATTCATCAAATGTAGAGGCCCTCATTTGTGGAATTCTCTGGATGCATCACTTAAGTCCTCATTATCCTTGACAATATTCAAGAAACATCTAAAGCAATATCTTATTTCTTCCTTACTGTAGTCTACATGATTTAGTTTTATGAGTTATCTTTTCTTTTGTGTTTTGTTGTATTGTCTATTCTCCTCTTTTGTGCAGTTCTGTTTTTATTTCTTTATTGCACAGCTGCTACTTTAATCTGTTTAATGAATGACCTCTTCCATTAAGGAAAGGATTCCAAATAAGCCAGCTGGCTCCTTCCTTTCCTTGCACAGTATTTTGGTTCATTGATATGTCTATTTTTTTATAACTAGGTGCTAAATAAATAAACTAAACCAAATCATCCGGCCACCATGTTGCACGTAAACACCTCATGCGAGCACAAGAAAATAGGCCATTTGTATAAAGCCTCACCTTTCTTGAATGCAAGCCTGTTCGCTGTGGGGGAGGGCGGGCCAGGGGGGGTCCTCCTACACTACACAGCAAATGATCGGAGAGATTGTGTTCAGTGAGTTAGGGAAGGTGAAGGGAGTGTGTGAACATCAATACCCAGTCGCTTGTGTAATGAGCTTGTCAGACACAGGCGCTGTGTGACCCACCCCTGCCCCCCACAAACCCCCACCCCTGCCCCCCACATTGCAACACTAATGCTGAGTAAGCATCGCTGCTGCCGCGCCAGAATGGATAATAATGTGCGGCGCACACATGGGTACACACACACACACACGCATGCTCATACATACACACACCCACACGCATGCATGCACGCACTGCACACACATACACACACACACACACACTACATTGGCCGCCTGTACGTCCATTCTTACACTCTAGTCTACACTCACAAGCAGTGGTGTAAAGTAACTAATGGCATTTATTTAACAGTTTGACTGCGGATCACGACATTCCCGACTTGTTTTCATTGTTTAATTCGCTGTTTTTGATCACTTTTAAGATAAATGGTTTCCAGTGGACAGTAGGATACGTAGGAACGCTTTGCACGTGCGCGAGTGCGTGCCTGCCCATCTAGCCCTAGCAAGGCCCATCTAGGATTGCATTTCTGGCTGCGACATAATTTACCAAGCATAATTTACTTAGATTACTTTAGGAATACCAGACCGCACTGTTCTGCCGGCTGTACGCCCGGGGCGAGTTGGTAAAGGGGCGAGTTGTTTTGTATTGTACTTAGTTACTGTTCACGGCATCTGGCCTATCTGGCCTCAGTGTAATGGCAATGGACAGTGGTGGAAAAGTACTCACATTTTGTACTTGAGTAAAAGTATCAATACTGCACTATAGAAATACTCTGTTACAAGGTAAAGTTCTTAGTTGCTTTCAACTGGTGAGAGGCTGGTATGTGATACTATGTGTCGTGTTTATTGATCTGGCCTCGGTGTGATGGCAATGGAACACGGCTGCCTGTCTGTGGGGGATTGTTTCTGCTTTGCACCTGTGCACTTCACACACACCCGCCAAGCAAAAACATTCTTTGATGTTGTCTTTAAGGCGCGTTGCTCGATGTGTGAACTTTGGGTGTGCTTTATGCTTCGGTAAAAAAAATAAAAGTGTCTTACAACAATGACACTTTAATTACACTTGCAATGGTCCTTTACGGCTGACATGAAATAGCGGGGTAATACAAAGGTTACCAATGAGGGTAATTAAGGTTCAGTTTCATTTAAAGGAAGGGTAAGTGATTTTCTGTGGTTAGAATAAGTGTTTAAAAGCTCTATATTGTGATAGTTGCGAACGCAGTGAGCACTAACACTAACTATGAGACCCTGCAGATCATGTCTGTGTGTGTGTGTGTGTCTGTGTGTGTGTGTCTGTCTGTCCCGCTGTGACACCACCCGCCCGCCACCAGAGGGCGCAGCTGTAGCACGCACACGCACACACACACACACACACACACACACACACAACCACACACACACACACACACACTGCGTTCGCTTCCCGCGCTTGCGCGTCTTACTTGTACTCAATACTCAATACTCATTGCTAATTTGCTATAGAGCAGTGGTTTTCAACCTGTTTAATTTCAAGGCCCATTATTTATTCGGCTTTTGAGCCATGAACCACCATCTGATGACATTTAGCCTCTCAGACCAAAAACTAAACAATATTTAGTTGTCATTGGATAAGATTTTGTCTACAATTCCATGCTTTTGGCAAACATTTATCAAAATAAATAAATAAATCTTCATTCTCTAATTGTGTAGACTTTTTGCGAACGCAATGAGCACTAACTATGAGACCCTGCAGATCATGTCTGTGTGTGTGTCTGTGTGTCTATCTGTCTGTGTGTCTGTCTGTCCCGCTGTGACACCACCCGCCCGCCACCAGAGGGCGCAGCTGTAGCACACACACACACACACACACACACACAAACAACCACACACACACACAGTAGAAAACTTACAGAAATTACTAACTAAAAAGGAAAAAAAAGTACGTAATTTATTCTTATTGTTGTTATTGCAATTTACGAGCTGCGCGTCTTACTTGTAGTAGACTTGTGTAGAATTGTGTAGATTAAGATGTTTAACAATAATGTAACTCTTGAGAGAGTTTCATTTTACTCTTTCAACAGTTAAAGATCTATAAGGGTCTATTTGGTTATCAACTCTCCATCATTTAGCTGGGGACCACCTGGAACCCTCAAGGACCACTGGTGGTCCCTGGACCACTGGTTGATAACCACTGCTGTAGAGTGTTTGATCAGTAAGATGTCTCTCCAGCTTTTTATTAAACAGAAAATAAAATGCATTTTCAGAAACTGAAACCGGGATACTAATTTTATCCAATCATGATGGAGAACGCAGTCAGGATACAGATGAATGTAGCAGAGCCTTTCCAGTGAGCCAATAGGCACAATGCAATAGCAGCACCCTGACTCTGTTTGACCAGAATGGAATTGTACAGAACTTTGATTGGCATCATTGGTAACGCCTGTATTTACCCTTACTATTTCATGTAAAAATGGCTGCTGTGAAAAAGGTCTATTGTTTTGGCTATAAGCGAGGGGGGGGGGGGGGGGAAACATAACACACCTATCAGTGAGAGTTGTATGTCATAAGCAAAATTGATAAAACAAACCAAGCTTAAAGGATTCCTCTAGCTGTCAAAGCTACTTTTGCTGTGGTTAATTAAAGTACCGACGTCACTCATCGCTATGCCATGTGGTTGCTTTAGACTCCTGAGCCAACTAACGTTCCATAGAACAGTTAGCCATTGGTGGGTTGGAAACCTGCACGCACGCATGCACACACACACACACACACACACACTACCAAAGCTCGTTACCCCCCTGCTGCGGTACACAGACAGAAGGGATACCACAGAAATATTCTCTTTCCTCAGGGCTTCCATGGCAGCACCAAACCGGGACCTTCATAAATCCCCTTGTTATTTTGGCCGACTCTGCTTAAGAAACACTGCGTTCCCAAAATTCAGCATCCAGCAGTTGCCTGCCTAGTTTAGCTTTACTTATTCCTCTTGAGAGTCTGACCTCCATATTAATTTAGCCCATAGCGGGAACTACAGACGTGAAAATAATGAGTCTCTGGGTCATGACAGGCTGTTGATCTGCCCTGTCAGTCGTGTTGGGGCCTAGAGTTGTTGTTGGTGGATGGTGAGGCTGTCATCCTGTCTTAACCCATTTTTGGCGGGAACCCCTTTTGGTGTTTCAAGCATTATGTTATACTTTAGCTATTGGAAAATAGCAGATCTACTAGCTCATGCTACGAGCTTGTAGGTCTGCTATTTTTGAAAAATCGTGAAAATGTGGCACAAATCTTTGAATATATGTTTCAGAGCGAACATTTTTAACTGAAATATTTGCTTATGGGGGGTCCCTGCCTGGAACTACATATTTTGAGATGGGGGTCCGTGGCCCAATAGAGATAATTCTGGGGGTCCTTGACATGAAAAAGGTTGAGCACCACTGACATAGAAAAAGGATTTAAAAGCCTTATTTTTTTAGAATCGGCCTCAGTCCAAAATGGGTTAAAGGCCAGACCTTAATTACTTCTGCTTTCTTTAGTATGCAGCCTGCCAGGAGCTAGCTACCGCACTGGGCTTAGTAAAGCAACGGCCCCCATGAACTTAAAGATGGAGTGCTGTTCTGTTTTCTATGGAGTTAACATTACTCTAATAGACCCCCAGGGGGTGGTTAGAATATTCAAATGTCTTCCCTGTGTATTTTTGGTTTCTTCCTGAATGCCTTTTGAGTCAAAGGCCCCAATCGAAATACACTATAGTGACGTCACAATATCATCCCCTCCCCCTTTATCATACAACAACAGCTGTGCGCACGGCTTCAGTTCACCACCCACCTGAAAACCAGGCATACTTAATGAACTGGTCAGTGTGGCCACATAAAACATTATTATTATTTATTTTTTTAATATATTTTTTATCCCACGATTTTGTAACCCATTTTTCACCCCTGTGTCAATCATCTAATGTGATCCTGGGCTCTACACACCCTCCACCAACCTAGTCCCCATATATGGGGCACAAGGGGAGAGCAACGGACTTGAACTCATGCTTCCTTCATGCCTGAGTGACCAAGTTGCTCCTTTACACCTGACAGGGGGGAGTTTCCCTGGTTGGACGTAGTGCGTGGAAGGAACACGTTATTCCAACCAGTTCCTTTCCCCCCGGCTGGCCAGGGGGAGGCAGTTTAGTGACCAGGATTTCAGCATGTTTTTTGTGAGGGTACCTACCCTCACAAAACATTATTTTAATGCTTTCTGTACACTTTATTTGAAAATAAATCTTTCTCCTAGTATAATCATAGTACCTGATGATCATGTTTTATGGGAAGCGAAGGCCTGAGTCATCATCAGACCATTTTGTAGCATGTCTTACAATTTACAACAATTTGAAGTATGACATTGTTCACATGTAACAAACCATAACATAATCGTATCGGAGAAATATTATATTTGCATGTGCAATTATGAAGTGTAATTTGGGCTTTAGTCTGCCTGAACCAGATGGCTTATGTTTACAGAACCAGGATGATTAAGATGGTGCCACATAAGGGGCACCACAAAATTATTATACATTTTGTTTTTCCCAGACCGTTATTAGTTTTAGGATGTGTACATAAAACCTATCCATCTGCCATGCTAAATAGGTAAAATAAAACTAGATGGTTTATAAATCACCCAAATGTGGCAGTGTGAATGTATCTGTTTTTGTAGGCAGCATCCACACTGTTAATGAGCTAAAGGACCATGCTGATGGGCTGGCATGTTTAGCCCATTGACTTCACATTACTGCACAACATTTTCCAAAGCATGCCATATGGTTTGGTTGATTTCTGAGGAAGCCATTGGATTGCTTTCAGTACGGAATGAAAATCTACTTGCAGAGACTTGAAACTTGTTTGAGATGGCTTATCCCATACTCTAAACATCAGTGTGTGGTTTATCCTTTATCAAAGTATTGTTGTCGTTTCATTTTAATGCATTTCACAGCTCAGATTGATTCGGCAAGCCTTGCCAAAATAGTGTTAGTGTCTGGAGATCAGATTGATTTACAAACCTACAAACTGGCCAAGGATGTTTGGCCAACAACATTGACTCAATTATTCAGTTAAGTTTTAATGACAATGCTGGATGAAATGTAAACAAGCATGAAAACATAATTAACCCATAAATAGTTCACATACAGTAATTATGTGCATGTGTGATACATGTGTGCATGTGTGATACATGGCTGAATTGACAATCAAATGGAACCACATGGACGAGTCGAGTAGGTCCATTTGGTTCCATTTGTTCAGTCTCAGAGTTAAGGGGGTCCTAGCAAATAAAACATGTTGTGAACCACTAGTACTAGTAGTATACTTCTAATATGACATAGTGTTATAGTAAATAAGTGTCATACATATTCTGAAAGAAAATCTGGGGACAATACGACATTCAGTAATTGGGTCTTATGATCAAAATAAGAACATTATTAATGGTGCGTAAAAAAGAAAATCTAAAACTAAAACCAAGTAGTCTTTGCCACGGACACATGGATGACCCTGTTGGTTCCTCAGTGAGCGTTTTGAGTAACTCTGTCTGTTCTCCTGTCCCCGACAGAGTGGTGCTGTACTGTAACTCTGTCTGTTCTCCTGTCCCCCACAGAGTGGTGCTGTACTGTAACTCTGTCTGTTCTCCTGTCCCCCACAGAGTGGTGCTGTACTGTACCTCTGTCTGTTCTCCTGTCCCCCACAGAGTGGTGCTGTGCTGTAACTCTGTCTGTTCTCCTGTCCCCCACAGAGTGGTGCTGTACTGTAACTCTGTCTGTTCTCCTGTCCCCCACAGAGTGGTGCTGTACTGTACCTCTGTCTGTTCTCCTGTCCCCCACAGAGTGGTGCTGTGCTGTAACTCTGTCTGTTCTCCTGTCCCCCACAGAGTGGTGCTGTACTGTAACTCTGTCTGTTCTCCTGTCCCCCACAGAGTGGTGCTGTACTGTAACTCTGTCTGTTCTCCTGTCCCCCACAGAGTGGTGCTGTGCTGTAACTCTGTCTGTTCTCCTGTCCCCCACAGAGTGGTGCTGTACTGTAACTCTGTCTGTTCTCCTGTCCCCCACAGAGTGGTGCTGTACTGTAACTCTGTCTGTTCTCCTGTCCCCCACAGAGTGGTGCTGTACTGTACCTCTGTCTGTTCTCCTGTCCCCCACAGAGTGGTGCTGTACTGTAACTCTGTCTGTTCTCCTGTCCCCCACAGAGTGGTGCTGTACTGTAACTCTGTCTGTTCTCCTGTCCCCCACAGAGTGGTGCTGTACTGTACCTCTGTCTGTTCTCCTGTCCCCCACAGAGTGGTGCTGTACTGTAACTCTGTCTGTTCTCCTGTCCCCCACAGAGTGGTGCTGTACTGTACCTCTGTCTGTTCTCCTGTCCCCCACAGAGTGGTGCTGTACTGTAACTCTGTCTGTTCTCCTGTCCCCACAGAGTGGTGCTGTACTGTAACTCTGTCTGTTCTCCTGTCCCCCACAGAGTGGTGCTGTACTGTACCTCTGTCTGTTCTCCTGTCCCCCACAGAGTGGTGCTGTACTGTAACTCTGTCTGTTCTCCTGTCCCCACAGAGTGGTGCTGTACTGTACCTCTGTCTGTTCTCCTGTCCCCCACAGAGTGGTGCTGTACTGTAACTCTGTCTGTTCTCCTGTCCCCCACAGAGTGGTGCTGTACTGTAACTGTCTGTTCTCCTGTCCCCCACAGAGTGGTGCTGTACTCCAACGGAACGCTGCACATCACCCAGGTCAAGCCCAGAAACACGGGGGTCTACAAGTGTGTGGGCCGCGGTCCCAGAGGTCCTGATGTCACTCTGGAGGCTTCCATTATCATAGCAGGTGAACACACACACACACACACACACACACACACACACACACACACACACACACACACACACACACAGAGTTATTGAACTGGCGACAGATAAATGGCTTGCCTCACTGGAACCTGAGTTTAAGAGGGTAATGGGTTAATGTCAGCCCCTCACAGCTCCACTGCCCTCCTCTCAGTCTTTTGCTAAAGCCCAGAGCACACCAATGGGTCGAGAGAGACGCAAAAGAACGTCGGCGCATGGTTGTGCTTGTCGACCCAAGTGATTGAATTGGTTCAATTCAATGGTCAACTACATCTGCATGTGTCTACTCGCAACCGTTTGGTTGCAAGGAGTTGCATGGCGACCCATTGGTGTGGTTTGGGCTAGATCTGGCCTGTGATAATCACATTGCACCTTACTGTGACGTCCGCCCAGCTGTATCCTCCACAGAGAGCAGACTTTGAGCCCCCTCCACTCTCCTCATCCACTCTCCCCTTTTCCTCTGTTAGCCATTTCCTCCTCTGTTCACTCAACAGCTGTTTGCGGCTACCAGCTGCTCTTTTATTAGAATGTGTTGACATTGGACGCGTTAGCCAAACAAATCACAGTGTTCAGGTGCAGGTTGCAAAGAAAGTCAACACAATAGTGATGTAATTACCTACCAGTGTTGGGCAATATTACTCAAGAGAGTAATGTTATTACATATTACTCCTTACAAAAGTAATAATATATTACTTATTACTTTGAATCAAGAGTAATATTACTCTACATATTATATTACATAACACTTTTGCCCCCTCCACCCAAAGAAAACGGATGTACAACACAATATGTTTAACCAGCCTCTTTTAGAACTGAATACATTTGTTTTGCATAATAATAATAATAGTAAGAGTCACCAATCAGCCAAAAAGGCTATAAAATAAAGCAGAAATCTCTCTTGACCTTTTAAATTAAATGTATGAAAACATTTCATTCAAATCCTGAGTAATATAACTTTTTGGCAGAGTAACACCTGGCTTACACTAATCGTTACTGGGTAAAGTAACATTACAGTAATATTACTGCCCACCACTAATTACCTATCACATTTTCATTAAATCAGCGAAAGTGTAAAAAAAGTAAAAAAACAGTGCCACACTCTAATTTTAGCTAAGGTTCATGCCAAGGTTCGTAGTTGGTATTGCTTTGGCTTGGATCTGTGGCTCTGCGCACTCACACACGCGCATGCAGACGCACCATGCACACACGCATGCACACACAAAGCATGCACGTTATAATACTGTATGCATCATACACATCATGTTGTGTTAACTGTACATGATTATATGTTGCTGAAACATCCAGTTAAACGCGCATCAACAAGCTAATTATCTGCAAATCAAACACGAGTATCTACACTCGAGTGCCTTTCTTTCCCCTTTCCCAAAGACAAACAAAAGCTACTTTGTGAAGGTCACGGTTTTCTCATCTCTCTGTCTCTCAATTTAACAACCGAGGGAGCATCTGAAAATGCATGTACGTGCATGTTTTTATAATATTTTGAATAAGCTTAGGATAGGTATTTCAGCTCTCGGTGTACATGGTGTCCTCCAAACAGCTTGTTTCGTTCTGCTGAAGTCCCCCCATTTCCCCAAGGCTTGGGATTAACGTGGTACAACTGTATCCTGCCGTTTTAACCCACTGAGCTAGGGGATCTCTTCAAATACCTTAATTCACTTAATCTGTTGTTAATCCCCCCCAGGCATTATCAGGGGGGAGGGATTGTGTCACTGTAGAGTTTCGTGCTTTTTAAACAGTCTAAGCCGTTTCTCTGTTGGCCTTCCAAGATCCAGCTCTTTCTCTCTTCTTTCATCCGCTGAAAAATGCCTACTTTTCTGGGATTAATTGATTTGGATCTCGGGCTCATAAAAAGGTCATCGACCTTGTTTCAGAGGCACGTTGGCCAGTAAAGCCTTAATGGCTTCCATTTGTGAGCCACACACACGCGCGCGCACACACACACACACACACACACACACACACACACACACACACACACACACACACACACACACACACACACATTATTGTACTATACTGTAGTATAGTAGAAATCCTAAGGTCCTACTCCTTACACACCGGAGGCTTTATTCAAAGTGTTGTTAGTCACCCCACTCAGGCCTTGGCTTAATGCCCACGTCTCCCACTTATATACTGAAACGCTGCCATTTGTGTGTATGGGGGGAAAGAACATGTGTGAATAATTACTTTTGTCAAATAAGAAAAGTAACTCCATTATTGCTCGCTAGGTGGTAGCATGAGCACACCAAACCTGTGCCACCCGTCCCCTCTCACTCTACGACCCTTGGTTCATGTGGGGGCTGTTGTTGTTGTGAGCACATTGATCGTTAGCCGTAAGCCCATACCCCTTATCTCTCGTCATAAACAGTTACATGTCCTTAGCGATGTGATGTGACAGCTCACCATGGACAGTGCTCGAAGCTTTAGAGCACTGTCTGATATGCATTTCCCCCGGATCCGATATTTTTCCGACCAATCGCAACACAGAGAATGTAAACTGATTTGTAAAGCATCAACGTGATGTCCTTGAACGGTACTTCCGCCAAAATCCCCCAAATAATGATAGTGTGTCTTCGGTACACATCAAGAGTCTTTACTCTAACAAGCCACCAGGAGGAATGAACTCTAAGGATGCTTACGGTTACTCATGGAATCCTAAATTGTGACGCTTCATTTCCTTGGAAGGCATGCTTTTTTATGATTAGCAGATGTAAAGAAGCCAAACTCGATTTTAAATTGTTAAATACCCCCTAAATGCCATTGTTTATCCTTCCAACTTTTTTCTATTGTCTATCTCACTTTCTACCTATTCGCACGTTCTTTCTTTTTATCCCCCTGTCTCTCTCACTCGTTTCCTTCTCTCTCTCTCACTCTCCTACCCATGGATTAAAGTTTTCAGTCGCCAAGACTGATTTCACGTCATTTGGATTCCGTGTCTTCCGTAAAGGCGTGCTTCGCTACCGAAAATAGCCGATCTACAAGCTCGACGCTGCAACGTTTTGTGAGCTTGTAGGTTGGCTATTTTCGGTCATTAGTTATTTTAAGATAATCAAACCAGCAATAGAATACAAGTTTAGAAGCACTTTCCAAAAACACGAATGGTCTCGGAAATGTCACAATTTCTTCGGGCTGGTTCAGCCCTAAAACATTATCACTACATTTTTCAGTCTTGGAGATTTACAATTTTTGCTTTATTCCATGCCTACCTACCCACAGAGATAGACGACATGGTGGCCAAGCTGTCCAAGGTGTTCACGGCGGACACGCTGCAGCGCGTGCCGTGTCGCGCGCCGCGCGGCCAGCCCCGTCCCGAGGTGTGGTGGGAGAGGGCCGGCCAGCGCGTCCCGTCCGAGGGCCGGGTCCACCAGGAGGGCCTGGAGCTGGTCTTCAGCCCCACCGAGGAGGGCGACTCGGGGGTCTACACCTGCGTGGCCGAGAACAAGGCCGGACGCCGGACCCAGGAGGTGACGTTCACCATCGCCAGTGAGTGACACACGTGCACACACACACACACAGGACACACCCAGAAGGAAGGGATTATTCGGACAGTGGTGGAAAAAAAGTACTGAAATGTTTTACTTAAGTAAAAGTATCAATACTGCAATGTGGAAATACCCCATTGCAAGTAAAAGTCCAGAATTCAAAATTGACTTGGGTGAAAGTACAAAAGTACAGAGTACTCATCATGCGGAATGACCCGTAAGTTTTCAAATGTATAAAAATCTTTTGAAAACTGCCAAAATGTACAAAGTAACTAGTAACTACAGTTTTCAAATAAGTACAGTACAGTACAGTACAGTACAGTACAGTACAGTACAGTACAGTACAGTACAGTACAGTACAGTACAAGTAAAAATACAGAAAATGTTACATACTCAAGTAATGTACAAATATGTCAAAATTTTACACAAGTACAGTAATTAAGTAAATGCAGTTAGTTACTTTGGACCACTGATTTCGGTTTAGTGGTGCACGCAAGTGTCTTTGTGTTTCATAAACACACACATTGAAACTCAAAAGCTACCACTGCACATGGTAAATCATTAAAATCATTAAAACGTTAAAATCATATTGAATCTGCAAAGATTTTGAGCAACTTCTGTGGCATACAGACTAGAGTCTGTGCTTTAAATACCCATAGTCCCCATTTAAAAGCCCTGTCGCCTCACATCTGTTAGACGTTTTAATCAGTCACTACCTATTATATTGACACAGGGGAAAATGCAACACCATATGCAAAAACTTAGCACTCCAAAACAAAGACAAGGATCTTTATTGTTACTTGTTTTGGGTGGTAGCTTCTCCCTGCTTAGAGCCATTGCCAAGTTTAAATCTTTTCCTCTCTTCTTAGGACACGGAGATTGTTTGCATGCCTCCATTTCCTCCCGTATTGATTTCTGTAATTGCCTTTGCATGGGAGTCAGCCATCTCTATCTCAGCTGCAGTTGCTCTGCTCCTAACTGGCCCGAGGAGGAGGAAAATAATTTGACTCTACTGGCCTCTTTTCACTGCTTACCTGTTTTAATACAGAAGTAGTTTAAAGTTTTGGCTCTCCCAGGGAGAGCTCACTTCCGCGGTGCGGGGCTTAGGAGGCAGCCAATCGTGACTAGGTCACTACTACGTGATTGGCTACAGGAGTTTCAGACTATACCATTGGCTTAGGTGGCAGTCAATCATGACTAGTTCGCTATTAAAAAATGGGCCTGTTATATGTTAGGTTTCACCTGACAAAAACCTCACACCAATGTGAAGTGAGCGGTGGCTTTGGAGTCAAGCACAGTTGTTGACTTAATAGGGTATAACGCAAAAACATACATACCGTACTCAGACATACGGACATACATATGGACACCCATAGCTGTGCATAGGAGAAAAAAACGTCTTGGTTTAACATGTTAACTACCTATATTGTACCTTTTGACCACTTAGATCCACTACTAACCAGTTACTTCTGTCTACTCCACAGCCCCAAGGCTTTGAAATAAGTTACCCCTTTGCATTCCGTCTTCGTTCCCCTTCCATCATCGTTGACACTTTTAATCCCATCCTAAACACTTCAACCCTCTAGCCTTACTGAAACGGACTTGAGTTTCAACTGTACTCGGTCTCGGATCACTTTCTTTTCATCGACATTCAACATTAAATTCTCAAAGTTTCTCTTCGGCAAAAATATCCATTTGTGACTCGTTTTGATCTGGCAAGATCTGCTGTTTTTGCTTTTAAATTGAATTCTTTTTCATTTTATCTGTAACTGTTGGATATTTTTGAGTGGTGCAACCACTCCAAGGAACAGCAATGTCCGTGTGTCTGTGTCTATGTGACCCGTGTGTCTGTGTTCACCTATCTATCTATGTGACGTTAATGAGCACCAGTATAATGAGTACCAGTAGGGGCACTGTTTTCCAGAAACCGAGAGAGAGAGAGACAGTGCTTTTAACTTGTATTTATTGTATAGCACTCTGGTCAACACTTAAAAAATGTACTTTATAAATAACACTGACTGTGTGTGTGTGTGTGTGTGTGTGTGTGTGTGTGTGTGTGTGTGTGTGTGTGTGTGTGTGTGTGTGTGTGTGTGTGTGTGTGTGTGTGTGTGTGTGTGTGTGTGTGTGTGTGTGTGTGTGTGTGTGTGTGTGTGTGTGTGTGTGTGTGTGTGTGTGTGTGTGTGTGTGTGTGCACGCGTCCCCACACAGCGTCCCCAGTGTGGGTGATGAAGCCCATGGACAGCCAGCTAGAAGAGGGTAAACCAGGCTACCTTCACTGCCACGCTCAGGCTAACCCCGAACCTGAGGTCACCTGGTTCAGGAATAACATCATGATCACGCCAGAGGTCAGCCCCCCACACACACACACACACACCTTATAGCACTGATTAATTTTTGTGTCCCTTAATTTTTTCTTTTCTACATTTTGTTTTTAATTATCATTCATTAAAACATCATCTAAAAACATTCCCAAAAAAATTAAAGTTTTCATGAATTAAGAATTATGTTTTTTTTTCAGTAATTTCATGAAGAAATAAAATAAAAATGAAAGGGAATTCCATAAATTAGAAAACACAAGTAGTAGTGAAAATAGCCGATCTGCAAGCTCACAACGTTGTGCGCTAGTAGATCTACTATTTTCACTAGTTTTGGTCCTGGGCGAATGTCTCATTTCTATTTAAAGCTGAAAGGTTTGGGAGTTTGCGAGTCTGAAAAGTTTCCCTTATCTCTTATTTCTCCCTCTCTCTCTTTCCGTTGCCTGGAACCAGGACTCTCGTTTTAAGCTCTTCCCCAACGGCACCCTGCGCATCAACAACGTGGAGGTGTATGACGGACAGGTGTACGGCTGTGAGACCAAGACCGAGGGTGGCCGACTATCCGGACAGGCCAGAGTCGCGGTCCTCGGTAAGGCCTGGAGGTTTAACATGCAAATCAATCGTCAGGTTGCATGTGATTTAACCCATTTAGACCTGAGGTCGATTCTACAAATGCCTTCTAAATCCTGATAGGTTTCTGAAAAACCTATGTTTCTATGTCAGTGGTTCTCAAGGTTTTTCATGTCAAGCACCCCAAAAATTATATATGAATTTGGCCGCCGACGCCCATCTGAAAATATTGTTCTATTGTTCTAGGGACCCCCCAGAAGCAAAGATTTGAGTTAAACGTGCGCTCTGAAATAATATATATATTCAAAGATTTGCGCCACATTTTCACGATTTAAAAGAAATGACAGATCTACAAGCTCGTAGCAAGGCACTCGGTGCCGCGCTATGAGTTCTCGAAAACACACTGAGGGATGGGACCCTCTTTTCAGCGGTGTCGAGATTACAACCACAAAACACTTGAGTAAAAGTACTCATTGTGCACAATGCCTCACAAGTCACAATGAGTCGCATCCAACAGATGAATAAAATAAATTAATAAAAGAACATTCCATCACATAATTAATCAACATCAATTAAAACGGGTACAATTGAGACGGACCAAAGTTGATATGTCCGACTGAAAGCGACCCAGGGAAGCAAGAGAGCTGTACTCGAGTGAAGTCTGTAAAGGTGTTCCCACTTGGAGTGTGCGTGGCTGTGGCACAGCACTTGAAAGCACTTTTTTCCAAACTTAGCAGAGGCATGCGTGGTGTCGAGCATCATGCGTGGTGTCTGTCGAGCATCACATGGTCCTTTGTGTATGCGTGGTGTCGAGCATCAAATGGTCCTTTGTGTAGTTGGAATAACCACACACTGCAGTAGACTCCTGCATGATAAATGATTAGGGGTGAAACGATAATGTAACTGCATCGAAAAATCTATTTTGATTTCAAGAAAAAAATCGATTCTTGGAATCGGTATAAATATGAATCGTCAACCATGTATCGTGATGCGTATCGTATCGCTGTTAAAATCGAGCGTTACACCCCTATAAATGATTTAACCCAAAAAGTGTATGAATTAGTGACTGAGGAGTTGAACCGTTTATGCATGTCTTCCACACATGTCTATTCCCCAATCCCCAGGACAGAGAAGTTCTTTGTTTTGTCTCTTTTGGGACACCCACCGAGGCATTAAATCATTGCCATGCAGGTGGCCTTATCAGATCCTTAATGTGAACACTATCTACACTGCTCTACACTGCTCTACACTATGCAATCTGCCGTGATGGATGATGGGCTGACATGACACTTATTTTGTCTGGCCAATCTCCATTGTTTATATGATCAGAGTTCCTGATAGGCCGCCGTTGCTTCTTGACTCGGATACTACGTGCGCGCACACGATCCGCAAGTCTCCCAAAATGTGTCTGAGCACGACTCCAGTGAGCACAGAGAGAGTGTCACTCATTTGTGTACTGTAGTGCGAGGAGTGCACAAGATGGTGGTAACCCCGCCACCCCCACCTCTCCTGTGTTTGCTGTGTTGTTAATTCATTGTGTGTGTGTGTGTGTGTGTGTGTGTGTGTGTGTGTGTGTGTGTGTGTGTGTGTGTGTGTGTGTGTGTGTGTGTGTGTGTGTGTGTGTGTGTGTGTGTGTGTGTGTGTGTGTGTTTACAGAGAAGCTAAAGTTCACTCCGACCCCCCAGCCGGCACAGTGTCTGGAGCTGGATAAAGAGATCAACATCCAGTGCTCGGCTACAGGCAGAGAGAGGCCTACCATCCGCTGGACCAAAGCAGGTGTGTGTGCTTCTACTGAAACTATAGTAAAATACGCACATCACTTCGTGGAGGTGCTGGGTTCAAAAAGTAACATATGAAAAGAGAAGGGAACCAAGGCTCTTCATCTGGTCAAACCCTGGTCAGTTTGACCAGATGAAGAGCCTTGGCTCGAAACGTCGTCAATAAATGTATCTTTTGGAGCATATGAGTGTGCAGGTTCCCTTCTCTTTTCGTGTGTGCTTCTACTTCCACCTCTCTGATAGAGCGTCGCAGTCCCGCCCCCTTTCATGACAACGACAGGCCCAGGAAATAATTAGAAAGACGGAAAAAAGGGCACTTTCATTTTTCTTCTTTGTAATTATTTGTTCTGCCCAAATATTGTGTTTGTCATGATTTGTCACGATTCGAGTAGGGTTAGTTCAGGGGTGTCAAACTCAACTTGGGGTGAGGGCCACATTGGTCAAAAGGTCACTTGATGGGGGCCACAACCAGTTGCGGACGCACGCTCGATGTCTCAGTCAGTCACTGCTATAATATCTATCTATCTATCTATCTATCTATCTATCTATCTATCTATCTATGTATGCTCAGACCCAGCCGGCCAGCTAGCAAGCCACACACATAGTGCTCAGAGCCTCAGACCCAGCCAGCCAGCCAGCCAGCCACACACATAGTGCTCAGACCCAACCAGCCAACAAGCCACACACATAGTGCTCAGACCCAGCCAGCCACACACATAGTGCTCAGACCCAACCAGCCAACAAGCCACACACATAGTGCTCAGACCCAGCCAGCCACACACATAGCTCCGTAAGGGACTCAAAAAATCTTCAAAAAACTGAAGAGGCTACTGGAGATTGGAGAACCTGATTTGGACATGATCTGATGCAGGACAATATTATGTCACTATGACAGAAAGAGAAGATGGGTCTGGCCACATTCATTCACCCCATAATCTCAGTGGAAATTGGGGAATATGTTGACAATAGTCGACAGCTCTGCCGATTAATAATCGATTCATTGAACCCACCCCCCATATTAATCAATATCAGATTAAACTTATAAGATTTTATATTATGCACATGCCATGGTCACATAACCATTATATGTTGAGTGCATGCTTTTTTTATGTTGTTTATTAATTTTTAGTTTTTTTTACAAATATAGAAGTAAATTGAGGAATAAAAATATGTTGAGTGCATGCTTTGATGGTTACAGTTTTATAATCAGTTTTGAAGATGAGTAAACCTTTGTGGAGATCTTCTCAGTTCTCATTGTATGCTAGTTACTGCCATTCAGGATGGAAAATAAAATCCATTTGGATTTGGGGAGAAGTAGTTTCATAAGGGGCTGGTATGAAGTACTTGATATAAAGAGAACATGTTCAGTTCACTAGTCTACACTCTACTCTACACCTGCCTTCATTTAATCTGATTGTCTGTCTGGCAGGCACTTAACAAGCGATCGTTAACTGTGTCTGTTAGAGAGAGGGGCAGAGAAGAGTGGCTTTGCTCAACTTGATTTATACTTATATTCTCCACTCTGATGAAGGTACATGTTCGATATATCATGCAGCCTTACTTATTAGCCTATATTTTTGATATAAAACTGGATCACCAGTTTGACACCCCTGGGTTAGTTCAAGGCTTACAAATCTTTAAATAAATACTTTTTGAAATGTCAATCGGAAAAATGCATGGGGAATTATTTCCTGGGCCTGTTGTCGTCACGAAAGGGGGCAGGACTGCAACACTCTGTAGAGCCACTGTGTGGCCCACTGTTTCACTGCTTCTACGGCACCTCTCTAATAGAGCCACTGTGTAGCCCACTGTTTCACTGCACCTCTAATAGAGCCACTGTGTAGCCCACTGTTTCACTGCACCTCTAATAGAGCCACAGTGTAGCCACTGTTTCACTGCACCTCTCTAATAGAGCCACTGTGTAGTCCACTGTTTCACTGCTTCTACGGCACCTCTCTAATAGAGCCACTGTGTAGCCCACTGTTTCACTGCACCTCTAATAGAGCCACTGTGTAGCCCACTGTTTCACTGCACCTCTCTAATAGAGCCACTGTGTAGCCACTGTTTCACTGCACCTCTAATAGAGCCACTGTGTAGCCCACTGTTTCACTGCACCTCTAATAGAGCCACTGTGTAGCCACTGTTTCACTGCACCTCTAATAGAGCCACTGTGTAGCCACTGTTTCACTGCACCTCTAATAGAGCCACAGTGTAGCCACTGTTTCACTGCACCTCTCTAATAGAGCCACAGTGTAGCCACTGTTTCACTGCACCTCTAATAGAGCCACAATGTAGCCATTGTTTCACTGCACGTTTAATAGAGCCACAATGTAGCCACTGTTTCACTGCACCACTCTAATAGAGCCACAATGTAGCCACTGTTTCACTGCACCTCTCTAATAGAGCCACAGTGTAGCCACTGTTTCACTGCACCTCTAATAGAGCCACAATGTAGCCACTGTTTCACTGCACCTCTAATAGAGCCACAATGTAGCCACTGTTTCACTGCACCTCTAATAGAGCCACAATGTAGCCACTGTTTCACTGCACCTCTAATAGAGCCACAGTGTAGCCACTGTTTCACTGCACCTCTCTAATAGAGCCACTGTGTAGCCACTGTTTCACTGCACCTCTAATAGAGCCACAATGTAGCCACTGTTTCACTGTACCTCTAATAGAGCCACAATGTAGCCACTGTTTCACTGCACCTCTAATAGAGCCACAATGTAGCCACTGTTTCACTGCACCTCTAATAGAGCCACAGTGTAGCCACTGTTTCACTGCACCTCTAATAGAGCCACAATGTAGCCACTGTTTCACTGCACCTCTCTAATAGAGCTACAGTGTAGCCACTGTTTCACTGCACCTCTCTAATAGAGCCACAGTGTAGCTACTGTTTCACTGCACCTCTCTAATAGAGCCACAGTGTAGCCACTGTTTCACTGCACCTCTAATAGAGCCACATTGTAGCCACTGTTTCACTGCACCTCTAATAGAGCCACAAATGGGTCCGGGACCCATTTGTGGGGTCACGGACTCAATTGTACCTGTCCAAAGAAAATGTACCCCTGACTGTTAGCCCAAAGCCTCATTTAATAGCCGATGATCCACAAGCAAGCTCTGCTATGCCGTGTGAGTTTGTAGATCGGCTATTCGTGCTGTTCTTTTTGCTTTCTGTTCCTCTCCAATGTCTATATTCTTCTGACCGAAGTAGCTCTTTCGAAATGCAGTTTTTTCCTCCCGTCTCCAGACTCTACTCGGTAGTACTCAACAGTGCTAAATCCTATTTGTACGAGGACATAATAAAGAGACATGCTCAGAATATGTAGCAGGCCGTGAGATGGGTTTATCGTCCTGGATCATGATTGCCTTCATTTGCATATGGGCTGTGTGAGGGGCCCCTATACTTAATCCCTCCATGCAGTGTTTCACTCCGCCACTGGTGTAAAGTAACTAAGTACATTTACTTAAGTACAGTTTTGAGGTATTTGTACTTTACTTGAGTAATTTCAATTTCCAGTACTTTTACTTCTGTCCCGCTACATGTCGGAGACAATTATTGTACTTTTACTGCACTACATTTATCTGAAAACTTTAGTTACTTTGATTATTATTACAAAACATACATTAACCACTTCAGCCTATATGCTATTTTCAAAAGATTTTTATTTTTTATACATTTATAGTACTTTTTACTTTTGTTACTTTGAGTACATTCCGTTGCCAATACTTTTGTACTTTCACTCATGTACATTTTGAATTCCGGACTTGTTACTGGTAACGGAGCATTTCTACATTGCATGCCTGTATTGATGTTTGTCAGAGTACTTTTTCTACCACTGTCTGGGCCTCTCTCTGTTGTTCTTACGCTGCGTTTGTGTCCCTCTGGTGCCCCCTGCCTGCAGACGGAGGGGAGCTGCCTCCACGCGTGGAACAGAAGATTGGCCAGCTCCACTTCACCAAAGTCACCCGGAGTGATGCCGGCAACTACACCTGCATCGCCTCCAACAGCCTGCAGGGGGAGATCAGGTCCTTGGTCTCCCTCACTGTGGCAGGTAATAAAACAACTAGCCCTTCGCTAAATCCCACCCCAAAAAGCGATTGTCCAATGCCAATCCAAATAGTTTAGCAACTGTGGCTATGCAGATCAAGCTTTCACCACCACCTGTCAATGCTATTTTGCATGGCTGTGTTGTTGAACATAAGTAGATTTCTCCCTCTGTCATTTCCTTGTATTTCTAGTTTATTTAAATAATGTCATGCAAATTTGTCCAGTGCATAGCCTACTGCAGGCCTGGTTGACTATTTAAAATATATTTTGATGCTCTTGCTACTGAAATGATCGATTATTTATGTGGAGAAATCCCGTCATTTCACATGCATCTCTATGGGGAGAAGCACAGCCTGCCGTGTCTCCTCGCTGCTAACGTGCATATAGGACGGGTTTGGGAGGGCTAATTGTCTGGAGTTCTCTTTTCTCCTAATGGTGCATTGCTGCAGCTATCAATTGTTTTCTTTGGAACTTACTTTTTGGATCAATCGACTAATCGAGGAGCATTTTTAAATATATATAGGTTTACATTTTATATATGTAAAATAATCAGTTAACCACCAGTGCGAAACCACTTAGTGCGAAGATTGTGATCTTGCTATTTGGCTATTATTATTTTGTGTGCCTTTGTGTGTAAACGGCGAAGTGTTGGATTTGTCGACTAAAACTAGATGTTGTTGTTCGCCGACTACCAAAAACAGTTAGTCAGTGAAAAAACACTGACAAACTAAATAAAAACTAAGCTATGACGACTAAAACTAAGACTAAATATATTGACAATTTTGTCAACAAATAAAAACTAGACTAAAATGTTAGGGAGGAACTTGTGGACAAGAGAACTTAAAGAGAAGTTTACTTGTGGCCTGCTTTTTTCAGAGTGCAACCAAATATAAAACTAGGCATTACGACGACATCAAGGCCCGCCAAAAAGCATTTTAGTCAACAAAATCAACTGTAGGTTTAGTCAACTAAAACAAGACTAACACTAAAAGCATTTCAGGTGACTAAAATGTGATTAAAGCCAAATGGAATTTTACAAAAAAGTTTTTTTTTAAATTAAATCAAAATGTCCTGTCCTAAATCAACAGTGGAAACGGTGTGGGTGCATTGTGCAATCAATGCGTAATACGTTTGTTTGTTTGTTTGTTTGTTTGTTTGTTTTGCTTTGTTTAGTGTACATCCGCTTTAAGCTGGAGCCTGAGGACACCACGGTGTACCAGGGCCACACGGCCATCCTCCACTGCCAGGCCACGGGTGACCCTGAGCCTCACATCACATGGATGGTCAAAGACAAGGTGCTGGACTCCAACAAGAACCGCAGGTAAGGACATCATGTGTGCATTTTTGATTGATGATCAACCCATTTAGGACGTGAACGAACGCGCCTGTGCCGCTTTTAGTGTTTAGCCACTTTACCCAGGAGATCGACGGGCGCCCGCTGACCTAGTGGTCCAGGCACATGCCACATATAGGCTTTGGCCTGATAGGCGTGTTCGAGTCCCGTTCATGACGACCTTTGCTGCGTGTCTCTCCCCTTCTCTCTCTCCCTCTTTCCTGTCTATCTTCACTTGATACTATCAATAAAGGCAGAAAAGCCCAAAACAAATCTTTTAAAATAAAATAAAATCAAAAGCACAGCGCTACGAGCTTGTAGATCTGCTATTTTTGAGGGGGGGGGGATATTTTCAGATGGGGGTCGGCGGGCAATTACATATAATTTCTGGGGTCCTTGACAATATTCTGAGAACCACTGGTATAGAAACATAGGTTTTTCAGATGATTTAGAAGACATTTGTAGTATCTGGTCTCAGTCCTAAATGAGTTAAAATATATTTTTTTAATAATTGCTCTCCTTGTGTGCTGACTGAAGTTACTGTTACGACTCACTGAGTCTAGGTCGGTTATGAGGAAGAAGGCAAGATGGTATATGCCAAAAGTTGTTTTATTCCTTACTTTAGGTGGCATACAGCGAGAAACAAATACATATAATATAGCTGCAAGCAGCGATAAGGCGGGACCAAGGAGATAGAGAGAGAGAGAGACAGAGAGAGAGAGAGGACAGAGAGTGTGGAGAGAGAGAGAGAGGGTGGAGACAGAGAGAGAGTGGAGAGAGAGCGAGAGAGACAGAGAGGACAGAGTGTGGAGACAGGGACAGAGAGACACAGGGACAGAGAGTGTGGAGACAGAGAGAGGACAGAGAGTGTGGAGACAGTGAGAGGACAGAGAGAGGACAGAGAGTGTGGAGACAGAGAGAGGACAGAGAGTGTGGAGACAGAGAGAGGACAGAGAGTGTGGAGACAGTGAGAGGACAGAGAGAGGACAGAGAGTGTGGAGACAGAGAGAGGACAGAGAGAGGACAGATAGTGTGGAGACAGAGAGAGGACAGAGAGAGGACAGAGAGTGTGGAGACAGAGAGAGGACAGAGAGAGGACAGAGAGTGTGGAGACAGAGAGAGGACAGAGAGAGGACAGAGAGTGTGGAGACAGAGAGAGGACAGAGAGTGTGGAGACAGTGAGAGGACAGAGAGAGGACAGAGAGTGTGGAGTCAGAGAGAGGACAGAGAGTGTTGAGACAGAGAGAGGACAGAGAGTGTGGAGACAGAGAGAGGACAGAGAGAGGACAGAGAGTGTTGAGACAGAGAGAGGACAGAGAGTGTGGAGACAGAGAGAGGACAGAGAGTATGGAGACATTGAGAGGACAGAGAGTGTGGAGAGAGAGAGAGAGACAGAGAGAGAGAGGACAGAGAGAGGACAGAGAGTGTGGAGACAGAGAGAGGACAGAGTGTGTGGAGAGACAGAGAGGACAGAGAGAGAGAGAGAGAGAGAGAGAAGAAAGAGGGGGGGTGGAGAGAGAGACAGAGAGAGAAGAGGGGGGGTGGAGAGAGAGAGAGAGAGAGAGTAAGAGAGAGAATGCACAAATGAGAATCACAGGCTGAGTTGTCGCTACCCGGATTTGAACCAGTGACCCTGCGGTCCAGAGGTGAGAACTCTACCAACTGAGCTAAGCAGACACAGTCAATTTGTTCATTCTAAACAGTAACATCATACAGTATTAGTATAGGTATTAGATGCAGAAGAAGTTTCACAAAACAGCAATTTTCATTGGCTCATAAAAACTTCATTTTTTCACTTAAAAGGAATCTGTTACGATTATTTGTCCGTATAAGTCCAAAGTTCAAGTGTAGACGTTTTTGTGCATTTTGATCAAAGATCCTGGGAGAAGATACATTTTAAATCGTTTTCATATAATTCAAAATGGCGGGTAATCTAAAGGTCAGAGGTCAAAAGTCAGAATATGGAAGATGTTCGGCATTAGGAGACGTATATGTGTATCAAAGTTAAATTGCAGACGGTCAAACAGTTCATGAGCTATGTACGTTCAAAGTTTGTATTTTCAATTGAATGTTATAGCGCCACCCTTTGGCCAATGGTCATGGGCTTCGCATAGTCATCGTTTGGCATGGTCCTCTACCAGAATCCTGCGTTTCGTGAAAACCGACTGCACGGTTCAGCCAGAGCTGCTATTTCTGTTTCTTTTGAGGTGTAAAAGAAATACCTAATATAGCTGCAAGCAGCGATAAGGCGGGACCAAGGAGATAGAGAGAGAGAGAGGACAGAGAGTGTGGAGAGAGAGAGAGAGAGAGAGAGAGAGAGAGAGAGAGAGGGTGGAGACAAAGAGAGAGGGTGGAGACAAAGAGAGAGGGTGGAGACAGAGAGAGGACAGAGAGAGGACAGAGAGTGTGGAGACAGAGAGAGGACAGAGAGTGTGGAGACAGAGAGAGGACAGAGAGAGGACAGAGAGTGTTGAGACAGAGAGAGGACAGAGAGTGTGGAGAGAGAGGACAGAGAGTGTGGAGAGAGAGAGGACAGAGAGTGTGGAGAGAGATAGAGGACAGAGAGTGGACAGAGAGTGTGGAGACAGTGAGAGGACAGAGAGAGGACAGAGAGTGTGGAGACAGTGAGAGGACAGAGAGAGGACAGAGAGTGTGGAGACAGAGAGAGGACAGAGAGTGTTGAGACAGAGAGAGGACAGAGAGTGTGGAGACAGAGAGAGGACAGAGAGTGTGGAGAGAGAGAGAGGACAGAGTGTGGAGAGAGAGAGAGGACAGAGTGTGGAGACATTGAGAGGACAGAGAGTGTGGAGACAGTGAGAGGACAGAGTGTGGAGACAGAGAGAGGACAGAGTGTGGAGTCAGTGAGAGGACAGAGTGTGGAGACAGAGAGAGGACAGAGTGTGGAGACAGTGAGAGGACAGAGAGTGTGGAGACAGAGAGAGGACAGAGAGAGGACAGAGAGTGTGGAGACAGAGAGAGGACAGAGTGTGGAGACAGTGAGAGGACAGAGTGTGGAGACAGTGAGAGGACAGAGTGTGGAGACAGTGAGAGGACAGAGAGTGGACAGAGAGTGTGGAGACAGAGAGAGGACAGAGAGTGTGGAGACAGAGAGAGGACAGAGTGTGGAGACAGAGAGAGGACAGAGAGTGTGGAGACAGAGAGAGGACAGAGTGTGGAGACAGTGAGAGGACAGAGTGTGGAGACAGTGAGAGGACAGAGTGTGGAGACAGAGAGAGGACAGAGTGTGGAGACAGAGAGAGGACAGAGTGTGGAGACAGTGAGAGGACAGAGTGTGGAGACAGTGAGAGGACAGAGTGTGGAGACAGAGAGAAGACAGAGTGTGGAGACAGAGAGAGGACAGAGTGTGGAGACATTGAGAGGACAGAGAGTGTGGAGACAGAGAGAGGACAGAGTGTGGAGACAGAGAGAGGACAGAGTGTGGAGACAGAGAGAGGACAGAGAGTGTGGAGACAGTGAGAGGACAGAGTGTGGAGACAGAGAGAGGACAGAGAGAGGACAGAGAGTGTGGAGACAGAGAGAGGACAGAGTGTGGAGACAGTGAGAGGACAGAGTGTGGAGACAGTGAGAGGACAGAGTGTGGAGACAGTGAGAGGACAGAGAGTGGACAGAGAGTGTGGAGACAGTGAGAGGACAGAGTGTGGAGACAGAGAGAGGACAGAGTGTGGAGACAGAGAGAGGACAGAGAGAGGACAGAGAGTGTGGAGACAGAGAGAGGACAGAGTGTGGAGACAGAGAGAGGACAGAGAGTGTGGAGACAGAGAGAGGACAGAGTGTGGAGACAGTGAGAGGACAGAGTGTGGAGACAGTGAGAGGACAGAGTGTGGAGACAGAGAGAGGACAGAGTGTGGAGACAGAGAGAGGACAGAGTGTGGAGACAGTGAGAGGACAGAGTGTGGAGACAGTGAGAGGACAGAGTGTGGAGACAGAGAGAAGACAGAGTGTGGAGACAGAGAGAGGACAGAGTGTGGAGACATTGAGAGGACAGAGAGTGTGGAGACAGAGAGAGGACAGAGAGAGGACAGAGAGTGTGGAGACAGAGAGAGGACAGAGTGTGGAGACAGTGAGAGGACAGAGTGTGGAGACAGTGAGAGGACAGAGTGTGGAGACAGTGAGAGGACAGAGAGTGGACAGAGAGTGTGGAGACAGTGAGAGGACAGAGAGTGTGGAGACAGTGAGAGGACAGAGAGTGGAGACAAAGAGAGGGTGGAGACAAAGAGAGGGTGGAGACAAAGAGAGGGTGGAGACAAAGAGAGGGTGGAGACAGCGAGAGAGTGGAGAGAGAGCTAGAGAGACAGAGAGGACAGAGTGTGGATACAGGGACAGAGAGACACAGGGACAGAGAGTGTGGAGACAGAGAGAGGACAGAGTGTGGAGACAGAGTGTGGAGACAGAGAGAGAGGGTGGAGACAAAGAGAGGGTGGAGACAGAGAGAGAGTGGAGAGAGAGCGAGAGAGACAGAGTGTGGAGACAGTGAGAGGACAGAGTGTGGAGACAGTGAGAGGACAGAGTGTGGAGACAGTGAGAGGACAGAGTGTGGAGACAGTGAGAGGACAGAGTGTGGAGACAGAGAGATGACAGAGAGTGTGGAGACAGAGAGATGACAGAGAGTGTGGAGACAGAGAGAGGACAGAGTGTGGAGACAGAGAGAGGACAGAGTGTGGAGACAGAGAGAGGACAGAGTGTGGAGACAGAGAGAGGACAGAGAGTGTGGAGACAGTGAGAGGACAGAGTGTGGAGACAGAGAGAGGACAGAGAGAGGACAGAGAGTGTGGAGACAGAGAGAGGACAGAGTGTGGAGACAGAGAGAGGACAGAGAGTGTGGAGACAGAGAGAGGACAGAGTGTGGAGACAGTGAGAGGACAGAGTGTGGAGACAGTGAGAGGACAGAGTGTGGAGACAGAGAGAGGACAGAGTGTGGAGACAGAGAGAGGACAGAGTGTGGAGACAGTGAGAGGACAGAGTGTGGAGACAGTGAGAGGACAGAGTGTGGAGACAGAGAGAAGACAGAGTGTGGAGACAGAGAGAGGACAGAGTGTGGAGACATTGAGAGGACAGAGAGTGTGGAGACAGAGAGAGGACAGAGAGAGGACAGAGAGTGTGGAGACAGAGAGAGGACAGAGTGTGGAGACAGTGAGAGGACAGAGTGTGGAGACAGTGAGAGGACAGAGTGTGGAGACAGTGAGAGGACAGAGAGTGGACAGAGAGTGTGGAGACAGAGAGAGGACAGAGAGTGTGGAGACAGAGAGAGGACAGAGTGTGGAGACAGAGAGAGGACAGAGAGTGTGGAGACAGAGAGAGGACAGAGTGTGGAGACAGTGAGAGGACAGAGTGTGGAGACAGTGAGAGGACAGAGTGTGGAGACAGAGAGAGGACAGAGTGTGGAGACAGAGAGAGGACAGAGTGTGGAGACAGTGAGAGGACAGAGTGTGGAGACAGTGAGAGGACAGAGTGTGGAGACAGAGAGAAGACAGAGTGTGGAGACAGAGAGAGGACAGAGTGTGGAGACATTGAGAGGACAGAGAGTGTGGAGACAGAGAGAGGACAGAGTGTGGAGACAGAGAGAGGACAGAGTGTGGAGACAGAGAGAGGACAGAGAGTGTGGAGACAGTGAGAGGACAGAGTGTGGAGACAGAGAGAGGACAGAGAGAGGACAGAGAGTGTGGAGACAGAGAGAGGACAGAGTGTGGAGACAGTGAGAGGACAGAGTGTGGAGACAGTGAGAGGACAGAGTGTGGAGACAGTGAGAGGACAGAGAGTGGACAGAGAGTGTGGAGACAGTGAGAGGACAGAGTGTGGAGACAGAGAGAGGACAGAGTGTGGAGACAGAGAGAGGACAGAGAGAGGACAGAGAGTGTGGAGACAGAGAGAGGACAGAGTGTGGAGACAGAGAGAGGACAGAGAGTGTGGAGACAGAGAGAGGACAGAGTGTGGAGACAGTGAGAGGACAGAGTGTGGAGACAGTGAGAGGACAGAGTGTGGAGACAGAGAGAGGACAGAGTGTGGAGACAGAGAGAGGACAGAGTGTGGAGACAGTGAGAGGACAGAGTGTGGAGACAGTGAGAGGACAGAGTGTGGAGACAGAGAGAAGACAGAGTGTGGAGACAGAGAGAGGACAGAGTGTGGAGACATTGAGAGGACAGAGAGTGTGGAGACAGAGAGAGGACAGAGAGAGGACAGAGAGTGTGGAGACAGAGAGAGGACAGAGTGTGGAGACAGTGAGAGGACAGAGTGTGGAGACAGTGAGAGGACAGAGTGTGGAGACAGTGAGAGGACAGAGAGTGGACAGAGAGTGTGGAGACAGTGAGAGGACAGAGAGTGTGGAGACAGTGAGAGGACAGAGTGTGGAGACAGAGAGAGGACAGAGAGTGTGGAGACAGAGAGAGGACAGAGTGTGGAGACAGTGAGAGGACAGAGTGTGGAGACAGTGAGAGGACAGAGTGTGGAGACAGTGAGAGGACAGAGAGTGGAGACAGTGAGAGGACAGTGTGTGGAGACAGTGAGAGGACAGAGAGTGGAGACAGAGAGAGGACAGAGAGTGTGGAGACAGTGAGAGGACAGAGTGTGGAGACAGAGAGAGGACAGAGAGTGTGGAGACAGTGAGAGGACAGAGTGTGGAGACAGAGAGAGGACAGAGAGTGTGGAGACAGTGAGAGGACAGAGTGTGGAGACAGTGAGAGGACAGAGTGTGGAGACAGAGAGAGGACAGAGTGTGGAGACAGTGAGAGGACAGAGTGTGGAGACAGTGAGAGGACAGAGTGTGGAGACAGTGAGAGGACAGAGTGTGGAGACAGAGAGAGGACAGAGTGTGGAGTCAGTGAGAGGACAGAGTGTGGAGTCAGTGAGAGGACAGAGTGTGGAGACAGTGAGAGGACAGAGTGTGGAGACAGAGAGAGGACAGAGAGTGTGGAGACAGAGAGAGGACAGAGAGTGTGGAGACAGAGAGAGGACAGAGAGTGTGGAGACAGTGAGAGGACAGAGAGAGGACAGAGAGAGTGGAGACAGAGAGAGGACAGAATACACTTATTACACTATTACACTTATTACACTATTACACTACTATTACACTATTAGACTTATTACACTATTACACTACTATTACACTATTAGACTTATTACACTATTACACTATTACACTACTATTACACTATTACACTACTATTACACTACTATTACACTAATTCACTAATATTACACTATTACACTATTACACTAAATACACTTATTACACTATTACACTACTATTACACTATTACACTATTAGACTTATTACACTATTACACTACTATTACACTATTACACTATTAGACTTATTACACTATTACACTACTATTACAATATTACTATTATTACACTTATTACACTTATTACACTATTACACTACTATTACACTATTACTATTATTACACTTATTACACTATTACACTTATTACACTATTACACTACTATTACACTATTACACTATTAGACTTATTACACTATTACACTACTATTACACTATTACTATTATTACACTTATTACACTATTACACTATTACACTATTACACTACTATTACACTATTACACTTATTACACTATTACACTACTATTACACTATTACACTATTACACTTATTACACTATTACACTATTACACTATTACACTATTAGACTTATTACAATATTACACTATTACACTTATTACACTACTATTACACTTATTACACTTATTGCACTATTACACTATTAGACTTATTACACTATTACACTACTATTACACTATTACACTATTAGACTTTTAACAATATTACACTATTACACTTATTACACTATTACACTACTATTACACTTATTGCACTATTACACTAAATACACTTATTACATTATTAGACTTATTACTCTATTACAGTTACTAGTATCTCTATGAGAGAGAGAGAGAGAGAGACAGAGAGAGAACAATATGCACAAATAAGAATCACAGGCTGTGGTTGTCACCACCCGGATTTGAACCAGTGACCCTGTGGTCCATAGGTGAGAGCTCTACCGACTGAGCTAAGCAGACTCTGTCAGTTGACTCATTCTATACAGTAACATGCAGTATAGGTATTAGCTCTGCCAACCGTATTTGGAAGACGTATTGGTTGCATGAGAGGTTTCACAAGACAGAATATTTTTTATTGGCTCATAAAAACTTCATTTTTTCACTTAAAAGAAATCTGTTACGATTTTTTGTTCGTATAAGTTCAAAGTTCAAGTGTAGACGTTTTTGTGCATTTTGATCAAAGATCCTGGGAGAAGATAGATTTTTAATGGTTTTCATATAATTCAAAATGGCGGGTAATCTAAAGGTCAGAGGTCAAAAGACAGAATATGGAAGTTGTTCGGCATGAGGAGACAGACATGTGTATCAAAGTGTCATTGTCAACGGTCAAACGGTTCATGAGATATGCACGTTCAAAGTTTGCATTTTCAACTTAATTTTCAATTTCAGTGCTATAGCGCCACCATTTGGCCAATGGTCATGGGCTTCACATAGTCACCGTTTGGCATGGGCCTCTACCAGATTGCCGAGTTTCACGAAAAGCGACTGCACGGTTCAGTCAGAACAGCTATTTTTGGCGGAAGAAGGAGAAGGAGAAGAAAAATAAAGACAAAAACAATAAGTGACCAAAGTCACTGCGTGTCTTCTTGGTCCCTTAATAACACTGGTGAACAAGGTGAGCAGGCTGAGCAGGACCTCAAAGGAACGAAAGCAACAAAAATACCCTAACACTGCACCCTATACTAAACCCCCTCCCAATACTGACTATCTGACTGGTAACAAAAGAAAACGCTAACTGACTACTCTATTCTTATGCCTACCATCAAACAAAAGTACAGGGGAAAGGTGCCTGCCTAACTAGCGATACAGTGAGAATACTAATATAGAAAATACTACCTGCTCGTGTTTCACAGTTATATGAAAGCACTTAGGACTTTAAGTATAGCACTAGTTTCTTAATACATAGAATTTGTACAGGTTGAATGAACTCTCTTCCCTGCACGGAGGGCGCGCTGTCACTTCCCTACTCTAGGAACACAAATGACAGTCTGACAGCGGCCTGGAACGCAGTCTTCAGTTGGGCTTTATGCCATCAGGCGAGACAGGGTGAAGGCGCTGGTTGGACGCGCAGGATGGGAGTAGGCGGCCGAGGGTGGAGCGTAGGGAACGCTCCCCACCACTGGCTGCGCAGGACGGATCTGCAGGGACGACAAACAGGGCGCGCGCACAGACAAACAGACATAGTAGCAGACCCGCGCCCCGACATCCGTAACATTACATATCGTAGATGTCGTGAGGAAAGGTTTTTGATTCCTATCTCAAAAATATTAGAATATTTCACGGGAAGGGACGTTTTCACTGGGACATTCTCATACGTTCTACTTTTGGTACTTTTACGTGATGCCAATACCTTTGTACTTTTACTCAAATACATTTTGAATTCCGGACTTTTACTTGTAACAGAGTAGTTCTACACTGCAGTATTGATACTTTTACTTTAAAGTAAAAGAGTAAAACATGTGACATACTTTTACTGAACGTTTCTCCCCTCCCATCTGTCCAGGTTCCAGAAGATGCCCAATGGCTCCCTGGTGATAAGTGATGTCACAACAGACGACACGGGCAGGTACACGTGTGTGGTAGGAAACAGCTGCAGCATCAAGGACACGCAGGCACAGCTCGTTGTAGTGGGTACGTCTGACACACATGCTGTACACGCACACACATGCTGTACACGCACACACATGCTGTACACACACGCACATGCTGTACACGCACACACATGCTGTACACGCACACACATGCTGTACACACACACACATGCTGTACACACACACACATGCTGTACACACACACACATGCTGTACACGCACACACATGCTGTACACGCACACACATGCTGTACACACACACACATGCTGTACACGCACACACATGCTGTACACGCACACACATGCTGTACACACACACACATGCTGTACACACACACATGCTGTACACGCACACACATGCTGTACACGCACACACATGCTGTACACACACACACATGCTGTACACACACGCACATGCTGTACACGCACACACATGCTGTACACGCACACACATGCTGTACACACACGCACATGCTGTACACACACACACATGCTGTACACGCACACACATGCTGTACACACACATGAGTGGCACAAACTGATAATATTTCTAATGTGATTAATCCATCCTAAAATCTTACGGCTAGGTCATGATCATTTCAACACAGCTGGAGAGCCTATTTCAACCAATTGCTTGGTCAGAACAATTACCTGTATTAATATAAATATTTCATTCCACTTTGGTATTTTTTCTCCTTTTTTACTTATGTTTTTTGTGAGGGTACCTACCCTAGGCCACCTAGAGTCTAGGTGGCCTAGGGTAGGCACCCTCACAAAAAACACAAGTACCGGTAGTAGTAATCCTGGTTTCTGAACTGCCTCCCCTTAGTATTCCTTCCACGCACTACGTCCTACTGGGGAAACTCCCCCCGACAGGTGATAAGAAGCAGATTGCTCACTCCTCATGCATTAAAGGAAGTATGAGCTCAGTTCGGGGCTCTCCCCAGGTTGGCAGAGGGAGAGAAGCACCCAGGATTACAGCTTTAGGCATTGGCACCGGGTGAAATTATTGGGATACACAAATCATGGGATAAAAATGTATATAAAAAAAAAAGAAAAGGAGTAGCCTCCAGCACAAACATTAGTTATTTCTCACCTTGAGCTCCAGAGATATTAAAATGCAATTAATTCTGGGATGATGATCTGTCAAAGATTAGCGAGTACAAACGTTGTTACAGTAAATTACAATTTTTGTTTTAAAATAATAGGAAGAGCAGGTGTTTGTAGTTTCAGATTAATGAAGGAACGTGATAGAATTATTGAACAGAATTATAGTGTTCAACTGAACTAAAAGATTAATTGACCCTCAAACCAGTGCTCACATTTGAGTTATATTTATTTGGTATAATTGTGTGATACAAATTCGGTGTTGGTTGAGCAAATCCGCCATTATATTATTCATCAAAATAGTTTTACAATGTTGAGTTATGAAACCAAACAAACAATTGGGTCGATCTAAGCAAGTGTTGACTCATTGTATAGCTTACTTACTTAAGTTACTTTCATATGAAAAGGAAAATATTTTTAAATATTTAGATTCATTCATCATTATGTAAGGAATATGGTATGCAAGGACACGCGTGCACACTTCCGTGTGTACACACACCCACACACAAACAAGCCCATTGAAATACCTGCATGATCTTTGCTAGATTACAAGCACTGTTCCCCCACAGCGGGCGTCATAAGCCATGATCATGAGTGGCAAGATGAAGGCATTAATTAAAACCACATCCCTTTGCTAGCCGTCACTCTTTGACAGGCTAATAACCAGGTCTACATTTGTGACGCCAAGGCTGTCGCTGAACATGACGGGATTTGGTGGGGGTCCTTGATCTAATAACGCTTCTTCACTCTGTGCTCCCTTGTGTGCTGACTGATGCCGAAAATATCAGTCTCACACACACACACACACACACACACACACACACACACACAAACACACACCGTTAGAAGTATCCCACATTAACCAATTTTCCCCTCCCCAAAGTAGCAGAAGGTATTCCCTGTGAAGGTGGTTACTGTCTTGAGGCCAAATTGAATTTGGGTGTTTTGTTGTCTTAGCTCTTCGAGGTCAGCATAGCCGTGATTTATGACATAAATTCCAGGAGCAATTTCTTTAGGAGTCCTCGTGACCCAAGGTAGCTGAGACTTATTATTATTAATTTCTTTGCGGTTAACTTTTTCTGTACCGATGATGTCGTCGCGGTGGTACTTCAAAGGTTAGTGACTGAAAACTAGGCAGGGAGATGGAGCTCACGATTATTTAATCCTGCAGTCAAACTGTTAACATGTAGATGCATTCGTCAATCAGACTAATGGCTTGTAACTCTTTACTGTAATGCAGCCTTTAATACTAACACTAGTCCCTAACACAAGCAAAACATTTTAATAGAGTCAACCCCGCGGCACACTGCCAGACTGGGCTACCAGCCAGGGTGCCTGGACCGCTGAGCCACGCTGTGCCTCATATGACAAATTATATTTAAATTATATAATTTTTTTACATGGCTTGGTTGAATGCTTGATTCTGATCAATCCGGTCAATCATTGAATTCAGCGGTGTTATTTCTTGATAAGAGACTGCTCCGCTCTATAACAGCTGCCTAATCAAACCCTCTGAGCACCTGCTGGGCCCCGTTGATTTATGCTGTTTCCAACATGACAGCCATGTAAACACACACACACACACACTGTGATACATAATGGCATTTACAGCTAAACATTGCTCTCAAAAAGGTTTTTGAAAACATTTGAGCGAGAATTAGACAAAGCAATACCTGAAAATGGGTTCTATTTGAACAACTCACTTACCGTAATGTCCGGACTATAAGCCGCACCTGAATATAAACCGCACCAGCCAAATTTAGGGAAAATCCCGTATACAAGCCGCACCGGACTATAAGCCGCACCGGACTATAAGCCGCAGCTACGTTAGCTCAGAGCCTGAGATGGTTCTGCGTTAGCTGTAAAAATCCATAGATTAGCCGCACCGTTGTATAAGACGCAGGGTTCAAATCATGTGTAAAAAGCCGCGGCTTATAGTCCGGAAATTACGGTACTTGTTTTCCGCAGCTGGGCAGACGCAGCCCGCGCGAACTTAGGGAATACTTTTTTTGTTGTGTTTTGGGTCAATTTATTAATTTATGTTAGGTAGCCATGTAATAAGTTGAATAATATCTGGCTAGGTGGTCATTGTCGGGAGATCATTTTCCGACAGGGAGTTTAACCACAGAGGCTTCGGTGGTTACATATTACTTACATATTGCCCAGCTCTGGCCAATATGTAAGTAAATGTAAAATGTGTCGAGGGCCACTTACATTTTAACTTTTCAACTCGACCAACTTTTCAACTCGATTCATTAAAATGAATTCTTGGGAGGCTTACAGCTAACTACAATATCTGTGCATGTGCCTCGTTTTGTTCTAACAGAGAAACCAGCGCAGACCCATGACATTGAGGATGAAAAGGCTCCCTACAAGATGATCCAGACCATTGGCCTGTCGGTGGGCGCGGCGGTGGCTTACATCATCATAGTGCTGGGTCTCATGTTCTACTGCAAGAAGAGACGCAACGCCAAGAGACTGCAGAAAGGCCAGGATGGAGAGGAACCCGAGATGGAGTGCCTCAACGGTACGTATGTATGCACGTGTGTAGGCGGAGCGCATGTGAAGTGTCTTAGTTAGACGTTTGTGAAATCAGGCATTGAAGTCAGTTATGTGGGTGGCTGACTTTACCTTCAACTTTCTTACTATTGAAGTAATGTGGGTGGCTGACTTTACCTTCAACTTTCTTACTATTGAAGTAATGTGGGTGGCTGACTTTACCTTCAACTTTCTTACTAAGGTTCTTACAGAGAGATCATTGTGGAACATTTGAGTGCACTTGCTGCCACCTTGTGTTCATCTTGTGTAATAACATGAAAAGTGGGGTTCATGTGCAGGGCCTTTCTTAACCACTTCTTCACCGAATGTCTGCCCCTAGAATAGGGATGCTAGGTTTAATTTGGTTAAAGTGAGTAAAGAGCCACTCTGTGGTGCGCTATGAGCTTGTAGATTTGCTATTTTTCAATAGCTAAAGCATAACATAATGCTAACACCTAAAGGGGTTCCCGCCCAAAATGGGTTAAGACGAAGTTTGTGGACTGTAACTAAAAGCTGGCTGTAGGAGCGACCCTCAAAAAAACATCAAAACTAACTAAAACTATACTATAATGCAAAATCCAAAACTATTATAAACCTTACCCAGCAGAGACTTTGATCCACTGCCATATAGTCCCAGCTACAAGTTGTGACATTAACTGTGTGTGTGTGTGTGTGTGTGTGTGTGTGTGTGTGTGTGTGTGTGTGTGTGTGTGTGTGTGTGTGTGTGTGTGTTGTATGGAGCAGGCGGGGCCGTGCAGCAGAACGGCCACACCACCGCTGAGATCCAGGAAGAGGTGGCGCTCACCAACATGGGCACCACGGCGTCCACAGAGAAAAGGCACAGCCACAGCAACAACGACAAGCTCCAGTTTCCCCGGGCCAACCTGCAAACCATCACCACCCTGGGTATGACATGATGGATAGACCTGGCCTCGCATAGCCAGCCTTCATCGGCCTTTGCAATGCATATTATTGCCCCAGGAAGATTAAGTCTGGCCCCTCTCAATTCACCATTTGTCGGACTTCTGATTGACTGTTTATGTTGAATACTTGAATTTTCTAAAACTAAAAACAAACATGATATGCCCAGTCAACATGCTGCACCTGTGATGTTCCTTTTTACTGACACCAAGTTTAAAATAAGAATTGAATGCAGAGAATATCAATACGAAGCAACTGGAAAAACACCCTATTTCAATGGTAGTGGTTGGAGAGAAATTATTTTTGTCCAACCACAAAACGGCAACCAATGGGTGCGAAGAGGGTCACAACCAGGGGTGGGACTTGACAAAGGGCCAATTGTGGGAGGACTTCACGGCCTTCACGGCCGGAAGTGGTGACGAGCCAACCACATTCATGGGAACCAGGCTATAACCAACCAGGGCCCAGTATGCAAATATGAAGTGGGACATTGAACATCTAATACCGAGAGGGACATGGCTAATATCTAATACCGAGAGGGACATGGCTAATATCTAATACCGAGAGGCATTCGAGTACCTTTTACTTTTGGTACATTTTGATTCCAATACTTTTACTGCGTTTTGAATTCCGGACTTTTCACTTGTGACGACATAGGTCTACATTGCAGTATTGATTATTTTACTCAAGTCAAACATGCAAGTGTTTTTTTTCCACCACTGATAATAATAGGCAAAGGGGAGTTTGGTGAGGTGCTGCTGGCCAAGGCCAAGGGCATCGAGGAGAGCGGAGGAGAGGAGGAGACGGTGGTGCTGGTGAAAAGCCTCCAGACCAGAGACGAGCAGCTCCAGTCGGACTTCCGCCGCGAGGCGGACATGTTCGCCAAGCTCAGCCACGCCAACATCGTCCGTCTGCTGGGCCTCTGTAGGGAGGCGGAACCCCACTACATGATCCTGGAGTACTACGACCTGGTAAATACACACACACACACACACACACACACACACACACAACGGGTACAGGCTTTAGTTTAGACATAGTATTCGTCCGACTGTCATTAGACCGACAACCTACCTCAAACCTTAGTGCATGTTCGACCGCATGTCCATCATTTTGTACACATGAAGACATGGATTTCAGTCTTTTTGATTCTATAGATCATCATCATATCTTCTTTGGAGGCATGTTGCATGGAGAAAACATGCTCTCAATGTGTCGCGCATTGAGAGCTTGTAGATCGTCTAGCAATGAATCTGAAGCATCTTCCATAAAATCTGTAATAGTCTCAGTCGGATAATTCATATTGGTTGACAGCGTGGAAAATATTACTAAAACTTCATTTTCATGCTGTCATTCACAAAACGTGGTCATGCAAACATTTTGTGAGATTTTATTTTTGCTTTAATCCATGTTCATCCATGTTAATCCATTAAGACCTCAGCATACCAATTTGTCTAACTCGTCTTGATATTCTATTAACTTTACCACACACACACACACACACACACACACACACACACACAGAGAGAGTAACACAAGAGTTCTCTTATTTTCTTTCTGATTTTAGGGCGACTTGAAGCAGTTCCTTAGGATCTCCAAAAGCAAAGATGAGAAGATCAAGTCTCAGCCTCTCAGCACAAAGACCAAAGTGAGTGTTACTGGTATCTATGGACATTTTAGTGGTTCTCTAAGCACTAGTCCTCCCGCTCCTCCTGTTGTGCAGCTTTCCTCGGGGCCCTTTCAACGTTCGATTCTCTCTCCTCAGGTTTCCATCTGTGCCCAGGTGGCTCATGGGATGGAGCACCTGTCCAATCACCGCTTCGTTCACAAGGACCTCGCTGCCCGGAACTGCCTGATCAGTGGTCAACGTCACGTCAAAGTGTCCGCACTGAGCCTCAGCAAGGACGTGTACAACAGGTGATTGTTTTAATCTGAACGTGGACTTTAAAAATCGGAATCCACAGTTGAGACGAATAACCATCTAAGTCCATACTAATTATCCATAATGTATAAATCATGGATAAAGGGTTCAGGACAGTTGGGCATTTTTGGAGAGGGGTCAGAATAAATGATGGACTTAGATGGTTATTCGTCTCAACTGCTCATTAATATAATACTGGACTTTTTGACCACCAATGTGATATATCACATAAGTCGTACGTTAAATTCACATATAATTGTGTTGCCGTTGACTGCTGCTTAAAGCGTGCAATGGGCTAACCTTTGCCTCTCCATCTCTTTATGTCCATCTGTATGAATGAAGTGAGTACTACCACTACAGACAAGCATGGATTCCCCTGCGCTGGCTCCCAGCTGAGTCTGTGTTCGAGGACGACTTCTCCACCAAGTCTGACGTGTGGGCCTTTGGAGTGCTCATGTGGGAGGTGTTCAGCCTCGGGGAACAGCCGCACACCAAACTCACTGATGACGAGGTGCTGGAAGGTCAGTATAAAGTCCACGCCGATGATTTGCGATGCAATGAGCTTAAAAGACCCACGCAATTCTTTGTTTGGTTCAAGCTTTTTTATCTTATCTTTTATCTATAACTGCTTTGTGTCTCGGCTGGTTCTTCTCCAGGCCTGCAGGCGGCCAAGCTGAAGCTCCCCGTTCCAGATGGGTGCCCTTCCAAGGTCTACAAGCTCATGGTCCGCTGCTGGGCGACCAGCCCCAAAGAGCGCCCCTCCTTCAGCGACATTGTCCACGCTCTGGGAGAGCTGCCCTCCGACAGCAAGGTCTGAGGGCGACAAGAGGCCCCCCGCATCAGAGGGGACTTTATTGTCAACCCTTCAGACAAAGACAGAAATGCTGGATTTAATAGTCTTATACATTTCAGGGAGGAGGGTTGAGGAGAAACGGAAAAAAACTTTTCTATGTATTTCAAAAGAAAAACTTAAAGTGTATGTGTGGATAAGAGAAGACTTTTTTGCTATACCAATGGAAACGCACTGTTTGTTGGTGTGAATGGTGTGAGCTGTGCCAGGAGTTTACACTTGCCTTAACTGCAGCATGGAAGACTATCCCTTGCAGTCCCTTTTGTGTGGTTCCACTTTGACCCTGTATGCCTGTAGACCACCCCAATTCCCTTTCTCAAGAGCCTGTCTGTCCCAGTGACATTATTCAATGGAGACCAAGAACCACAGTGCCCCACCCTACCCACCTACCTGGACCTGTTTCCGCAAACCTGCATGGGGGAAGTCAGATGAGGCACTACTTGGATGAATAGCCATTATGGTTTCAAAGATTGTGAAGACCTATTGAATCCTAGAATCATTTTTGTTCTGTAGCCTCCTTGGTGCGTTTCCTTGATGAAAAGAAAAAAGATTGATGGAAAAGTGGCATTTCTCGTGACTTCAGTTAAAGGAAGCCTCGTACCCGGGCATAAAGTGAGATTGTTTTTGATTGGCCTGCCTGAACATAATGTTCCCCCACTGCCACCTCCGCATCGCTACAACCCAATCCTGGAGGAGACGCTAAGCTACTCTGTCCAGTAGAGGGTGCTGTACTACATATTTTACACACACATCAAACACCAGTATGTGAGTGTGCCGTGCCACTGTGCTATTTTTCGGATGCAGTATATAACAAGCAAATATCAGGGTACTGTGTAAGCACATACGTGGATGGGTGGGGGGGGGGGGGGGGGTTGCATGAAGGTTCGTCTGTTACACTTGCATTTAATGATTGGGAATAACTCGTGTTTCAATTTATTCTCTGTTATATCACTTCATGAACAAAAAACTAAAAAGCAACAACGATCAAGTTCATAGCCAAGGAATCTATTGGGAGTCTGTGCCAGTGTGGGTATGTTATTATTATTTTTTGTGAGAGTGCTCTGTTCTCAGACATTTTTAGGTGCTTAAAGGGCCACTTCACCCCTTTTGCAACCAGATCTTATTTTTGAGGTTTGGGAGAGACAAGAAACACTTTCCTGGGGTTTTTTCACGTGTGTAATATGTGTTTTTTGATATTTCAGTATTTCAAAGTGCCAGTGATGTCATGGACATTGGTCTAACTTCTTTCCTGGACTACGTGTAGTCTCAGTAAGAGTGCAAGCACATTTAGGCTTCCTTGCACGGTCAAAAGCCGCTCGTGGCCAGCGTCTCTTCGTGGTTTTTAGACAGCTCGTGGATGGAAATTAAGCTCTACCCACGTGGCAGAATGCAAGCACTTCCCGTGGCATTCTGCTGCTGTGTGGGTGGAGCTTCATTTCCATCCACCAGCTGTCTACAAACCCGGAAGAGACTCCTGCCGGATTTTGGCATCTTGGTGACACTAAAGTGTGCCTGCGGCCCTGCGCTCTAAGGCAGCCCTGCTCCTCTCCATAAGGTGGTGTGAGTGCAGCAAAGCATTATGGTCATTGTAGTAATCCAGCAATGAGTCCATGATATCGCAGACACTACAAACTAAAATTCCGCCCATAAAACCCCCCAGGAAAGTGTTTCTTGTCTCCCAAACACCATTAACCCATTCAGACCTGAGATCAGATTCTAAAAATGTCTTCTACATCCTGACAGTTTTCTGAAAAAGCTATGTTTCTATGTCGGTGGTTCTTCGATTTTCAAAAATAGCAAACCTACGGCGCGCTACGAGCTTGTAGATCTGCTATTTTTCAATAGCTAAAGCATAACATAATGCTAACACCAAAAGGGGTTCCCGCCCAAAATGGGTTAAAAGAAGATGGTTGCCAGACTGGTTGCAAAAGGGGTGAAGTGGCCCCTTAATGGTCACTATCTTAGGGCAGGAAGAGCCAATAGACCAACATGGAACATGTTCAGTTCACTCACCATGCTGTCACCGTTACAGGTTCAAGTTGGTGAACCCTGGCATCATTTTACTTTCTTCCTTGAGGTCCAATCAATACTACGGTATCTGGTCCAGTTATTTTGTGCAATGTTACATAAAGCGGATCATCCCACCGGGGCGATGTGTACATAATGTAGAAGCCGTGCACTAACTTCACTTAAAAAATAAAAAAAAAGAATATCCCTCTTTCTCTTATCACGTTGTGTAGAAGGACGTGCAGGTGCCTGTTTATGTATCATGAAGGTCCTGTCTTTTTTTTTTTTTTTTTTACGGAGTGTTTATAATAGAAAGGTACTCTCTCGCTGACAAAGTAGTTACACTATACAGTATATCCAGTGTCATGACTCATCTCAGTTCATGTTCAGTACACTTACCAGCTGAATATAATTAACACTAAATACAAATGAGGTTCAAGATAAAAGTGTGACATACAAGTCACCAGTACTCGTTCAAGTGCCTGGCAAATGAAGGATTATCGTAACTGTTTCCCTCTTGTTCTTTTCTTTTTACAATATCTAATCAATTGCAATGGCCTTTTTTGTTTATAAACTTGTTTTTATACTTGTTGTTTTTAGTGTACAATATTTTATTTTCTATGAACGCTAGGCACTCACACCTAGTCCTCTTTTTTTTATCCGCTTCAGCAAATGTTCACAGTAATCACAATTATATAATATACATGCTGCTGTCAATAAACGTTCAGTGTTTGTAACCAGTGTGTGTACCGTGTTTCATTCATGGAAATCAATCACAACTAGTCACAACATGTACAACAAGTCATTGATACCATCATGCTATAAACAGGGCTTTTAGCGATACCATGTCCCCCCCCTTAATGATTTATTGATTCTAGTTAGAACTCATTATTGAAGGGGTTAGAAAGAGATGTTTTGACCTTTTGGGTGAATTTCTCTCACATATTTAACAGTTTAATGACCCCTATAATCGATTGTATCTAAAACTGAAAGTACCAGCTGTACTGTAGGTGTAGGTAGTAAATGGGGCAGATATTCTTGAGGGAGGTTTCAAGGTATCTCTCTGATCATCCACTAGAAGGCGCCACTCATCTATTGTAGGACATGACTGACAGCTTAACAAATGTTATCTATGTCTGTAACTGCAATGATGTGTTGAGTACACCTTGTCATATTTTATTGTTGTTCAAAGTGATTTAATTAATAATTTGAGGTTTGCGTTGTGTCAAACATTCAATTTCTTCAGGTATCAAAATTAGGCTGTGCTGCATGTTGATGGGTGTCACTAAAGTGACATGGAAATGTAACCTTTGAAATGGAATCTATCATCATTAATATGTCATGTTCTCTTTGGCTGTCACTGGTTTACTATTGACTTTTATGTGCACAGGTTTGTAAGCACTGGTTCTCCATCTCTACTTCTGTTGACTGAGGGGAGCCAGGGTGTTGTGTGTGTTACATTCTATCTGTCTAATTCCATTAACCTGATGGAATATAAAGTGAGCAAAGAAGGCATTTTGAATCTCCAGCTATGAAAAAGCATGTAGCCGGTTACAGACCGCTTAGACTGTCTTATTGTTTGCTATGTGTTTACAGTTGAGCGATTGTGTGCATGGTTCTGCTACGGCCTACGGGTAAGCAAGGTCTAAAACAGTAGAGTGCATGGTTTCACTCATGGTAATATAGGCCAATAAGGCCATATACACCGTTTATGATGCAAATACTGTGTGCCCTGCCTGGCCTGTTAGTTGACCCACATGAATTTAATGTTAATTTGTCTTAGCCTGAATTAGTTATAGAAGGATCTGGACAGTGGGTTGCCCCTACATCGATGTCAAATGGGAGCTTTAGATTTTATTGAACATTTGGTGAAATTATATAATAGCCTAAAGAGGGTTTAAACCAGAGTCATAATATATCAACCTGGACTGCCAAGATGGTGACGACTAGTATCAGCCAAGTTTGTCCGACAAATGTACACCAAACTGCCAAAGTGCCTTTACTTTAAACCTCCTGGCAGTTTTGCTGCTGGCAACTCCATAGAATAGCAACAAGTGAATGAATGGTGTGGTAGTTACGTGGTAACTACAATAGGGTGCATGTGTGGCTTTCAAAACTAAACTAATCAAAGAGATAGGAGAGTGAGAGTTTGCCCCGAGACACATACATTAACAATGCAGACATTGACCTTTTGATTCACAGTATGACGCGGTGTAAATAGCAGTGGTGGAAAGTAAAGTAACTAAGTACTCAAGTACTCCACTTCACCACTTTTCAACCTATCTTGCTATAATAGGTCCTCACTAATAATCATGATAAAATGACACCATTTTTTCCTACTCAGTCTGTATCTCATAGGAGGGCTGTAGTCAGTTCAGAAACCTGTCCACCAGTGACATCATCGTTAGGCATATTTACTTTTTAACTTTTTTTTTTTTTTTACAAAAATGTTTAGATTTTTGTTATCGTGTGAACGATGGCTTCTATTTTCGCATTGCAACTTTTCAGGACTAGAACGACTGCAGTTTCTATTAGCTTGGATTCCTCATCGATGATGTCACTGGTGGACGGGTTTCTGAACTGCCCACAGCCCTCCTATGAGACACAGACTGAGTAGAAAAAAGAAAAAATGCCATTTTATCATGATTATTAGTGAGGACCTATTATATGAAGATAGATTGAAAAGTGTTGAAGTGGTCCTTTAAGTATAGGCTACAATTTTGAGGTATTTGTACTTTTACTTCTACTCCACTACATCTCAGAGGAAAATATCGTACTTTAACTCCACTACATTTGTTTGAAAACTTTTTTTATTTGTTACTTTCTAGATTTTGATTATTATGACAAAACAATAAACATACAGTAAACCACTTCAGCCCTGTATTTAAGCCATTTGAAAATAGCTTGTAGATCTGCTATTTTCAAAATATGTGTTTAGATTTGAAAACTTGAAATGGCACAATGAGATTCTGCACAATGAGTACTTTCTACTTTTGGTAGGCTACTTTAGTACATTTTGATAGCAATACTTTTGTACTTGTCTTTTACTCAAGTACATTTTAAATAGACTTTTACTCAAGTAACGGAGTACTTCTACATTACAGTATTCATACTTTTACCTAAGTAAAACATGTGAGTACTTTTCCCACCACTGATAGTAGGTCTGGTCTACCGTCTTACTATCAAACACATTACATGTTCTGTTATTTTGGTATCTCGTTGCCTGACTGTCCACGGTCGGTCGGTGACGTTGCGGGTAGCGCAACCATTTTGGTATTTATTCTAATGAATAACGCCACCATTGGCCAATGACAGCGCTACTCAGACCGTCGTCGACCAATCCCTAGGCGACGCTGTGACTCACCAAATAAGGAGAGACAACGCCATATAAGGAAACATTGTATCTCTTTATAAGGAGGGAAAGTAGTTCCTCGAGTGCGATATGTATTACTCCACGTTTATAACATGGTTTTAAATGATATTACGCGTCGTGTGTCGCCGTGTGACAAGGAAAGCGTTTAAGACCTTGAAATGAGATTAAAGTGACAGCCGTGGCGTGTAAACTGAGGACGACGACGACATTTTGCCGTTCGTTGACCACGCGGGACTACATGACATGGCGGACGGACACTAAAAGGGCGCCCTTCGTCGTTTTTCCTTTTTGAGAAAGTGCTGCGAGTTTTGGAAATAGAGGAGGAGGAATTAACGCCGTGTACGGAGCCACGCTGAAGGGTCTCTCGGGGGGCAGTAGCATCACTTTTCAAAGTTTGCACTCGGGCCAGTTTATCCGCCGAGACACTCTCGAAACCGAGACTCTCGGTTGTTGTGTTTACATTTCCTGTGTTGGAGGGTTGTATGTTGGTGTGCTTTGCGGTCATTTTTTACGAGACGCACCACCACTCCTCCTCCACGGCTGGCTCTCTTGGCTGGCGTGTTTTAGAAACGCGGTGGTGCCGTGAAAAAAAGGATGTTACCGAGCCCGTCTGGATCGGCACAACAATCAGGAAACGGGTCTGTTGTTTCGGGCAGGGCAGGAGGACACGGTTCGGGAGTTGACGCTACCGGTATCGGGATCCGTCCCCTTTTGGTCCGAGCAGGACAGGCTTTGCTGGGGATCAGCAGCGGCGAGAGCGTCGTCGGCACCACCACCGCTGGACGACAGAGCAGCGTCGGGATGTTGGGGGGCAACAATAATGGTCCGGGGGGTCCCCGACCCGCCGGGAGACCACCGGGGAACAACAACGGGACGGGGGGGCTGACGACCCTGCAGCCCGCCGGGCAGCAGGGGGGAGTCGTCATGGCGGGGTTAAACACGTCGGGGCTCGTCGGCATGCACAGGTTCGAGCCGGACAGAGAGAGTGCGCCCATATGCAGCGGGTCCGAAAACGAGTCGGACTCGTTGGATGACGATGACCCCATGGGTTCAATCGGGGACAGTAGCAGGAGAGGGGTGAAGCGAGAGAGAGGGGAGATGGAGGCGGCGGTGACGGGCCAGGAGGTACTGGGAGTTCCGCCCGGGGGTTATGGCATGGTCCCCGGCGGTGTCGCAGGGGCGAAGCCGGGGAAGAAGACACGTGGGCGTGTAAAGATCAAGATGGAATTTATTGACAACAAGTTGAGACGATACACAACCTTCAGCAAGCGGAAAACTGGTATAATGAAGAAGGTAAGTTTAACCTGAGACGTTTGACTTGATTGCTGCCGTCCTCCTAATGTCTGACACTACACATTCGTTTGAATTATAAAACATTAAAGTTCTATCTGAACGTTCGTTTACACATTTTCAACCTTGCTTGCATTTGATTCACAGGCATTCATTCTTTCATGAAACGCCTCACCCACTGACCTAGCCTGGCTACCACTGACCCAAATAGTTATACACAGAGCATATACGTTATAATGTTGATTAGATGTAGGCTACAGGTTACACAGTAAAGACACTTCAACGGAACTTTGGATTTCTCTGCATGGCCGGAATAAAGTGAGTATCCGTTATGACTGGACTTTAAAAATAGATAAGCAAGTGACAGTCTTTCTGAATTCTGATCACGAAAAACACACACACACACACACACACACACACACACACACACACACGTGCCACTGCCCACATGCACGCACAACCATGAGTAGGAAGTGTTCTGTTGGAGTGCCTATTGTAACACCACCAGCAGCATCCTTCAGAGTGCACCACACAAAATGTTCCATCTCCCCTCATTCTAAACAGGGTGAGGTGTGAGGGGTGGTGGGGGTCTTGCTTGCAGGGGCAGGCGACAGCCATGTGGTGAACAACAGCCTGGCCTGTGTCGGTGCCAACAGCTGACTCAACCCCAGGGACATGGATCAGAGGACAGTCAAAGGGCACTCAAACAGAACTGGGGGGCTGTGCCCATGAATGCAATCAATGCTGCACATTAATGGTGCCCGTGGCCTGTAGTTGTTTCAGCTCTTGCCAGAGGTGAATTGCAGTCAGCCTTGCACTACTGATAAAAATGTGTAGGTGGGGCGGGCAGGCATGCATGCCAGCAGTATCTACGATAAAAGCTGATAGGCCTCTATAGTCTATATGCTCTTCTCAAAGGATCAAATACAGGCAATGCTGCTGCCAAGCTGTATCAAATCTAAAATCAAAGAAGTTGTGCGTCATGATTAAGAAGTTATCCTCATATAACATGTCAAGTCAATTGTGTTAGTTGATCGCTCTCGCACTGCTGAGCTACTTCACTCAATTCAAAGGGATTTATTGGCATTAGAAAAGATATGTTTACATTGCCAAAGCACTCGCTGCAGACATTGTTATCTTTACCATTTATTGTTTCACAAAACATTTTCATACTGTGCTTTATTGTAGTGTCAGAATTTTCATTCCCCTTTTTTATTTTACTTGGAAGCTGCCACTGTTTTCAACTTGGCTGCTTCTTTTTTTCTTTTTGCATCCTAGCCTGTTGTCGTGGAAACTGAGGTGTCTTTATGTAGACACTTGGCTATGAGTGATGTTTGTCTCCACTCCCAGGATGCACATTTATAAATTGCTGCACACTGTAAGCTATGTCAGCCACGGGAACAAGACGGAGTGAAAAGATTGATCTCAGCCTGGATCTTTTCATGAGTCAGTTTCATTTTGAAGAATGATGGAATTAGCTATGTGTCAAAAGCCACGCCAACCACGGGATCCTCTCCCTCAACTGCTCCATATTAAATGTTAATACAGGAAAGAATAACCTGACCTTTCCTTTTACTTATTTGTCTTCACACCTGCTATAATAATTAATAACCCACTTGAGCAGTTGCTCCATTGATTAGAAATTGCTCTTTCAAAATCGTCTCCCCTTTGGCTTTGGTTGGTTTTCGAGCCGAAACCGAATAGTCACAGAACTGGGGTTACCTATCGTAACCTACTGTTCTGTTGTGGTGATGTGATCAAAATGTAACTAATCATGTCCCTTGCCATTATCATTATCATGTAGCTCTACAACAAAGGTACGGCCATGACAGCAATGGTACAATAACTGGTAAAATAACCGGATGATAATATTCTTCATTTGAGCGATGCAGCCTATGTACAGCTTTGTGTGTATGTCCGTTTGAGCACGGAACGTGTTTGTCGCACGGAGTGTGCTAGTGTTGGTGTCGGAGTGTCCTTGAGCAAGACGCTGAACCTCTAATTGCTCCCGATGTGTGGGTTGGTGCCTTGCATGGTTTCCTCCGTCATCTGTGTATGAATGGGTGAATCTATGTAAAGCGCTTTGGATAAAAGTGTTGTATAAAATGTGCCATTTACTATTTATGGCTGATTATGTCATCATCATCATCATCATCATCATCATCATCATCATCATGATGATGAAAGGCACCGCTCACTTCACATTGATTTTTAAATCAATGGAGCAACGCAATTAACAATTTAAGAATATATCAAGCCAATATTGAGTTAAATTACACAATCCAAACCTCTACCAAAAAGGCAAAACGGTAGTCGTGGGTGAGTCAAACTTGACTTTCACTCATAAACCAGCTTCCTGTCCCTTCTGTTCAAGGTGTGGTGACTGTCTGAAGCCGTCTAAACCGTGCGAAGTGACGTGCTTGTAGATCTGCTCTTTTCACTAGTTTGGGTCCCGGGCAAATGTCTAATATCTCCTTTGGGTCACAGGCTAAAAAGTTTGGGAACCACTCTAAATGACCGGGCCACCTATTAAATAGGAATCTCACATCTGGTTTAGCAGATATCAGCAAATATACAGTGTAAGAATACACAAAGAATCCACGGGAATGACCAGCCCTGTGCCCAGTGATTGCTCTTGTCCATATATTCTAAACTTGTGAGTGAATATTTATAATCTTCTTAACCTTATATTTTGTGCTGATTGACTTGGCAGAGGAACTTTCGACCAAGTCAAGTTCTGAATATTTATGATAATATCAGTCAACCAAGGAGACTTCTTATTTGGTGGGCCTGGCTTACAATACCACCGTTAAAAATGTGTTGCGATCTCTGATATTGGCCAAACATCAGGCCCATTTAGACCTGGAAAGACCTTCACTCTGGGAAAACATGTTTAATTTTAGTTGTTGCTGTGTATATTATATAGCAACATTATGTCTCCACCAGGCCGAAGGCATGGGGAGAGACTGTTTTGCACCCTGTCTGTGTGTCCGTCTGTGATCATCTAATCTCTAGCACCGTTGGCTTGATTGCAGCAAAACGGCACACACACTCCATGGATGCCAGAGCTGAACCTATGCCCCAAATCTTGGGCCTTGGGCGCCACCAGGAGGCCAATTTTGGCTAAACACCTTGTACAGTACACCTACAGATTTTGTCCAATGTCATTAAGGCATTAAACGAAACATGTCTTTCAGATTTTTCATATTCATACTCCATCCTGATTGGCTAAGTTTGGCTTCCAAAGTTTGCAGGAGTGCTCCGTTTTGAACAAAATGCATCAAATCATGAACACGGCGTGCAATTTCGGTGAAAATCTGCATGCACATTCCCACTAGGCAGAGGAAGAAGTGACTCTTGAAAATGTTCAAGAGGCAACGTTTGGCTCAATTTGGCCCAAATAAATGGTTGCAGGTGTGTTTCCTGGCAAACCTATTTAAAGTATATTGACTGTTTGACGATACAGAGCAGTGTTACGGTGAGAGTGATTATTGTGATGTGATTGTTAGTGTTTTCTTGAATGAAGGACCTAATGTTTGTTGTTCGCAGCTTCCGTTCGTCCATATACCACCCAGCAAGCGTGCACTCTTGTGGGCATGTACAGCACAATCAGTCTTGGTCCCTTTGTGACAGTGTGTGGTCTAGGGATGACTTAATAGTTAATCGATTAATCGCAGATAGTAATTAATCGAAGATTATGCGCTTCTATCATTGGGTGGCTTTCTGTGAATGTAATGCACATACAAAAATGCCATTGCCTGGCCCTGTATCGTCAATGGCCAAATAAATATTTGATTAAGGAATATAATATGCCTTAATCTTATGTATTATTTCTGTATATCAGCAAAATGTTAGACATTGAGGGAAATTAAGATTCTCAGATTAGTTTTTTACAAAAAGGCCGATTATCAACTAACCGGTTAATCGATCGATTTGATAACCTTATCAAAACATATCAATTAACTATTAATGCATTAATCGATAATTCACATCCCTAGTGTGGTCACCTTGTGCCATTTATATTATTCCAACACATTTTGACTAATGACTACACATCACACGAATCGGCACACATTCTGTCTATAGCACAACAAACCTTCCTGACCTGGTCGATACCTGTGCTATGAGCCCTTTTTCTAGTTATTTTTTAACTCTTACAGTTACGTGTGTGTGTGTCTTAGAGAAGGAGTGATATGGTTATGACTAGCAGAAACATTTCTATCTTTTTGGTGCCTAAGAGTAGCCGCCCTAATCTATCCTGTATGGGTAGCAATATAACTACCGTATAAAATCATTTAGATTTGTATGAAATTTGTATCCATCCAGCTCTAACTGCTGTGTGTGTGCTGGCGTAATGGTCTCTGGACAACAATGGGCTCATTTATCAGTCAGCTCAGGCTGCGTTCTGTTCACCAAGGTGATGTTAATGGGACGGTGTCTTACTTGCTCTAGAGGCCTCCTCAACATTACTGATGACTCATTTAAATCAAAAGGCTTTCTCTGGAGTTCACGGCGAGTGCAGTGTGTGTGTGTGTGTGTGTGTGTGTGTGTGTGTGGCGCGGGACTGGGAGTTGTGCATCTTTGTCCTTTCCATGCTGCTGTGCAAGTGTGTTTATATGGTTTATATTATGTGTGTTTATATGGAAAAAGTACTCAAATGTTTTACTTAAGTAAAAGTAACAATACTGCAGTCTGCAATGTAAAACTACCCGTATTGTCCCGAATATAATTGACAACCCTGATTATGAGACGACCCTCATTTTTCAACACTCATTTGCGGAAAAATAACATTGAATGTCAAATAGTCTAGTCTCTGATTATAATACGTCAAATACGACCCTGTTTTTTTAGGATATTTCCATTGGAATAAAACGTAATCTTATATTCACGCCAATAGGGTACTATATATATAAAGTAAATAAAGTCTGGAATTCAAAATGCACTTGAGTGAAAGTACGAAAAGTATTGGCATCAAAAAGTACCAAAAGTAGAAAGTACTAATTATGCAGAATGTACAAAAATCTTTTGAAAATAGCAGATTTATCTACCACCAGCTCACATTGTGAGCTTGTAGATTGGCTATTTTCTTTTTTCATTTCTTTTTTTAAAGATTTGTTTTAGGCTTTTCTGCCTAAAAGTGAAGATTGACAGGAAAGAGGGAGGGAGAGAGAGACGGGGGGAGACATGCAGCAAAAGACTCGAACATGCGACATGCTTAGAGCTGGCCAAAATATGTATAGGGCTGATGTAGTTAATGAATGTTTTGTAATGATGATGATACATCTACCAAAGAAGTTGTCAAATTACACTACAATGAAGTACTGGAAATGTAACGCACAAATACCTCAAAATTCTACATAAGTACAGTAAGTAAATGTACTTAATTACTTTCCACCACTGATGCTGTTGCCTGCTGCATAATGAATGACAACGGCAGCAGAGGAGATTTCTGATACTCTGGTGTTCCACAGAGCAGCCACCTCTGTTCCACAGAGCAGCCGCCTCTGTTCCACAGAGCAGCCACCTCTGTTTCTGATAATCTGGTGTTCCACAGAGCAGCCACCTCTGTTTCTGATAATCTGGTGTTCCACAGAACAGCCACCTCTGTTTCTGATAATCTGGTGTTCCACAGAACAGCCACCTCTGTTTCTGATAATCTGGTGTTCCACAGAACAGCCACCTCTGTTTCTGATAATCTGGTGTTCCACAGAACAGCCACCTCTGTTTCTGATAATCTGGTGTTCCACAGAGCAGCCACCTCTGTTTCTGATAATCTGGTGTTCCACAGAACAGCCACCTCTGTTTCTGATAATCTGGTGTTCCACAGAACAGCCACCTCTGTTTCTGATTATCTGGTGTTCCACAGAGCAGCCACCTCTGTTTCTGATAATCTGGTGTTCCACAGAACAGCCACCTCTGTTTCTGATAATCTCGTGTTCCACAGAGCAGCCACCTCTGTTTCTGATAATCTGGTGTTCCACAGAACAGCCACCTCTGTTTCTGATAATCTGGTGTTCCACAGAACAGCCACCTCTGTTTCTGATAATCAGGTGTTCCACAGAGCAGCCACCTCTGTTTCTGATAATCAGGTGTTCCACAGAGCAGCCACCTCTGCTCCACAGAGCAGCCACCTCTGCCCGAGAGGAATGATGCCTCGTATATCCTCTATCGGGGACCCGTTTAGGAATAACCACTCCCTCTTTTCCTATCTGACAGTCAGAGATAGACCCCTGCTGCAATCAGTCTCTCGCTGCTATATCACACTCTCTATTCTGGGAGCTTTATCTCGTGTTATTTTAGGTGCATTTGTGCTATACGTCAGGGTTCACTACTTTTGGTATTTATTATTTTTAGAATCTTGTCTTTTCTTGGCCTGTTGACTGGAGTTGGTTGAGTTATATTTTTTAGCCCCTCCTATGCCCAGCTTTGTCTGATTTGATTGGCTGAGCACACTATAGCGATGATTTGATTGGCTGAACATTGTACGTATTGACTTGAGGATAAAAAGGACAGAAAATCGAGGACGCCTCAAGTGATTAGCCTTGAGGACTTGAGGATAAAAAGTGGGGACAGAAATGTGAGGACGCCAATTGTGATTGGCCGGAATGTGATGATGTATGATAAGAGCGCCCCTCACTTCACATGGATGTGATTTTTTGTTTCTCCCTTTGTGTGGTCCTCACAGGTTCTCCTTCAAATGATTTCTATGTGGGACAAAGGAGTTCAATGTATCTGCCCTGCTGTTTGAAGTATGGCTTTAACAAATGTTTGGTCTATCCTCTCTTTGTCTCCTGCTAGGCTTATGAGCTCTCCACACTGACAGGAACCCAGGTTCTCCTACTGGTGGCCAGTGAAACGGGACACGTCTATACCTTTGCCACGCGCAAGCTCCAGCCCATGATAACTAGCGAGACGGGCAAAGCCCTGATCCAAACGTGCCTCAACTCCCCGGACTCGCCGCCTCGCAACGACCCGTCCACGGACCAGCGCATGAGCGCCACGGGATTCGAGGAGACGGACCTAACCTACCAGGTGTCCGAGTCAGAGAGCCTTGGGGACACTAAGGTGAGAGCCGCCTGACTCTTGTAGCCAACACTGGAAAGCCTGAGACAGTTCTGTTATTGGTCATTAAAAAGGGGAACCCATAATCGCCTATTTAGAAAGTGATTAGTATCACAAATATCACAAAATGCATTTTTCTGTTTCTTCTAATGAATCACTGAAAGTCTCCCTGTATGTTCAGGATTAATGGTACTTTCTCATGTCAATAAGCTTTTCGTTGTGTGAACGGTTGACTGCCTCATTCGAAAGGAAATGGTAATTGCAGCCTTGTGCCTTAACAATACGACACCACAGAGAGCCACAAAGGTCCTTCCAGAATAGGCCAAGGAAAGAACAAATCAAGTCAGCATCCAGCAGTGCAAATGCATTTTGCAATACACAAAGTTTGGCTTTTGGTTTGCCGCTTGTGGTTGGGCTTGATTGTGTAGTAAATCGTTTTTTAATTGAGCCAAAACGTCTTGAGTATTCCTTCAGAGCGGGCAATAGAGTGAGGAAGTGGGAGCCAGGTAACCACATTATCCTCGTCGGGATGGATGAGAACTTCTCTTCACTTTACCTCCCTGACCTCTGGCCCAGAAAACCTTCTCCACGAAAATATAAATCAGCAGCCGGTCTGGCTCGTGTTAGGATGGAAAACATACAGCCTGCTGTATTCAATTCTCTGTTTACGTTTGATTGTAGGATTGAGCGGTCTTCTGTTCAGGATTATGTTCAAACGTGTTTGAGTTTCATTGTGCTTAACATCTTTTGGAAACTATTTGACTCTGTCTGTTAGTTCTGTATCATGTCGGTAAATGGTCATATGATTCATATCATAAGAAATGTGTTGGAGAGTAAACCAACTTAAATTCAATTCACCTAATTATTTGGAAAATGCCGTTTTTAAGGTGATATCTTATGACGAAAAAATTATAATTTCATTGGTTGTAAGATTATTACAAAAATAATAATGAATTAATATCAATATCTTTTGGCATGTTGTGGTAGTCGCTCATCTTACGGTGATCTGAATGTGCCAGTTTCGCTTAATTCTAAAGCCTGATTGACCTTTTGTCTTTAAAGGTTTTTATTAGAGACTCAGAGTTTGGACCCGTCCTCAGCAGACACAATTCATTATCCCACCTTCATGTAATCACGCGCTGCTAGCCTGAGGTTCCCTCCACTGTTTACATGGCTTTAAGTACGCCCCTTTGAAGACGCACACTTTGGGAGGCCTATTTGCTCACACACTGTTTGTACAAAGTCACTGTTGCTAACACGTACCATACACTGTCAGGGATGAGGACCAACGGTTTCATGTTAAACTGTTCTCATGCCCACTCTACTCATTGATAAAAATTAGATTCTGCATCTATGGCCATATATGGTATGGTTTCCCTGCCTGCACTCTTGGCTGAGGCCCCTCACATTCCTTATAAGCTGCAGCTGTCTTTGGAGTCCTGTGATTGTTTTTTTCTTTTTTTCTTCTCATTTGGTGATATGGACTGGAGGGGGGGAGGTATGGATGTACACATAGTGGGGGAGGAGAAGAGTGATATATTAAACGGGACAGTTGGAATGGAAACGTTTCACTGATCCTAAAGGTCCCCGTTTGGCTGGAGACCTCGTGTATGACTTTCTTTCTCGTGTGGGAGATCAGCCTGGGTCCCAAGCTCAATCCCTACAGAAGGAAACACTCAAAAATGTCAAGTATCAGCGCTGTTATGGTTACTAGCGTTTGTGTGTGCGGCAGGTGGGTTCGAGACGGGTCCTCCGGCGGCTCCGAGTTCAGCGGATCTTTTTCTTTGCCGCAGGTCCTTGCTTTTGGCTGCCGTTACTGTATGCCTCTCTCCTGTACTGTCTGGACACTATTCATCTGCCAAACAGTATGTCACGCATACAGTCCAAGCCAGTCTAAACATTTCATGTCCTGGGCTGGGCTGGGGGCTTGTGGAAGTGTTGGGGGAAGATCAGGAGAAGCAGAAGAGATGCTCGGCCCGGCTGATATATCGGTCTGGCTGGCCGATATATTGGTCATTATTTGACCTTCGGTATTGGCAGTTATGTGTCAACATTTTCAACCACTTTGTTCGAACCTGTCCGTCCGTTTGTTTTTAATTAATGTTCTCAAAGAGAAACTTTAATCTAGTGTAAGGTTTTCAAACTAGAGGTTCGGGCCAAGTAGAGCTAGGGTTAGAGACGGGGCCATAGCCCATATATGGAGATCTCTGTATCCTTAAGTCTGTGTCCCTTTTATGCATATCGGTTGGATCGGTGCTTCTGGACAATTGGATATACAGTATATATATAATGTGCAATGCAATTGTGCATATATGGAGTAGACATATCACTCAGATTTGCGGCTCTGGACAACCACCTATCTGAAGGACTCAACGCTGGGCACCGCACTCCCTCGAGTCCTTGTCGATGCGTGTGCCGAGTTTGGAGTCGGTTGGTCTCATACAGCACCGTTTAGATGAGAGTTGTGACAACTCCGTTCACTTCATGGGGCTTCAGTCCAATGGCAGCTCTTCTACATAGACATCTATTGACAAAGTGTGACAAAGTCCTGGTCCGGAAGTTGGCAGAATGCACTGGACTCGGGCAACAGCCCAGCTTTAATGATATTAAATCCCTTTATTTTAGATTGTGTTTTAGTAATAATAGTACAACATAAACATTACAGAGACTTTAGTTGTCACTGTACAATACTTTAAAACAGTTGTCACTTTGCACACATGCCTAAAATGCTGATATTTGCGCAGCCCTCGTTGAAAACGATGTATTTCAAACTCCAGCTTGTCACACTTCAGGGCTGCATGAACGGCGCTCGAGCGCTGTTTTCTTCCCCCTCAATGATGCCACTCTCCTAGTCTACACCACTCTGGTCCCATATATGCGCATGACCATACATGGACATATGGGTCTGATCTGTGGCTCTGGACAACCAGTATCGGTTTGTTTATTGTTATGTCTAAGTCATAGTGACATGCTCTATATATGGGTTTATTTATGCTTATGTCGGAGACTCAGTCAGTGGTGGTCCATCTGCCGGCCAGCCCTCCCATTAGCCAATTTGAATATATTTGGATTGATTAGAAAATGCTGCACTTCTTGACAAAATAGCAATTGAGATCTGTAATCCGTGGTCTAGGTCAGGACTCTCCAGAATTTTGATCGGATTCATAATTCTTGCATCAATGTGTCGGGTCACCATTATTAAATGCACAAGTGAATACTGTTAGAACATAATCCGAATGGATCAAAGTTGATATTGTGACTTGATTTTATTGTCATTGACTTGCATGAGAGGGAGAGAGGTAGTGGAGTGGGGAGAGTCCTGACAGAAGATGGGGTTACAGTAGCGAGATGTTTATTCAAAGATGATCGTTAACTAGGCTTCCAGTTGCCAGAGTTACAACTGCAAGCCAATGGTGTCCCTGCAACCGTGTTTGCATAGAGAAAGCTTAGCAATGAATGACGCAGCTTTTCATGGCTATCTCCTCTCCCCTCTCTCTCTCTCTCTCTCTCTCTCTCGTCTATCCTTGCTGGTTTGGCTGTCAGGGCTGTTGCAGTTGTAATTATGGCGACGTTCATTTGTTTCCCACTGCTCGTTAGCACCGCTCACATTTCCTCACCACTGCAAACGGCGGGAGAATCCCCACTGACCATGCCGCCGCCGTACTGAGGCTGCCATGCTGACCAACCCGCCCACATGTTTGTTTTCCCTCCGCTCCGCTGCCAGTTTGGCAGCTCCTCGTATGATAAGGTGACATCATCGTTCAGAATGATGTAGTTCTGTTTCACTCCCCCAGAGGAATGAAGCCCATAGGTGAGTCTTTAGTTCTGTTTCACTCCCCCAGAGGAATGAAGCCCATAGGTGAGTCTGAAAGGTTCTTTAGTTCTGTTTCACTCCCCCAGAGGAATGAAGCCCATAGGTGAGTCTGAAATGTTCTTTAGTTCTGTTTCACTCCCCCAGAGGAATGAAGCCCATAGGTGAGTCTTTAGTTCAGTTTCACTCCCCCAGAGGAATGAAGCCCATAGGTGAGTCTGAAATGTTCTTTAGTTCTGTTTCACTCCCCCAGAGGAATGAAGCCCATAGGTGAGTCTGAAAGGTTCTTTAGTTCTGTTTCACTCCCCCAGAGGAATGAAGCCCATAGGTGAGTCTGAAAGGTTCTTTAGTTCTGTTTCACACCCCCAGAGGAATGAAGCCCATAGGTGATTCTTTAGTTCTGTTTCACTCCCCCAGAGGAATGAAGCCCATAGGTGAGTCTTTAGTTCAGTTTCACTCCCCCAGAGGAATGAAGCCCATAGGTGAGTCTGAAAGGTTCTTTAGTTCTGTTTCACTCCCCCAGAGGAATGAAGCCCATAGGTGAGTCTGAAAGGTTATTTAGTTCTGTTTCACTCCCCCAGAGGAATGAAGCCCATAGGTGAGTCTGAAATGTTCTTTAGTTCTGTTTCACTCCCCCAGAGGAATGAAGCCCATAGGTGATTCTTTAGTTCTGTTTCACTCCCCCAGAGGAATGAAGCCCATAGGTGAGTCTTTAGTTCTGTTTCACTCCCCCAGAGGAATGAAGCCCATAGGTGAGTCTTTAGTTCTGTTTCACTCCCCCAGAGGAATGAAGCCCATAGGTGAGTCTGAAAGGTTCTTTAGTTCTGTTTCACTCCCCCAGAGGAATGAAGCCCATAGGTGAGTCTTTAGTTCTGTTTCACTCCCCCAGAGGAATGAAGCCCATAGGTGATTCTTTAGTTCTGTTTCACTCCCCCAGAGGAATGAAGCCCATAGGTGAGTCTTTAGTTCAGTTTCACTCCCCCAGAGGAATGAAGCCCATAGGTGAGTCTGAAAGGTGTCATCCATTATGGCACGGCGGGCACGATATCATATTTGATTTGAATAGTGTTGTTTTTGTTTGTTTTTCTATTGAAGGGGATTTTTTGGTATTTGGCATCCCCAGACTGGAATATATTGCAGACTGTTACCCGGCCCGGGGCTAGAAAGATTTGTTGGGGTGTTTTTGGATGCTTGGCTTGCACTGTACTTTGTTCTATGCTATGGGATGCTATACGCAGGGGTGCCCAAAAGCTACCAGTTGATCACAAAGGCTGTGCAGGTAGATCACATGACATGCCCTAAAAATATATTATTTAAATGTAAAAAAAAAGGCATCTGCCATTCTGCCACTTGTATTAATTGATTGATTGACATAAAAAAAAGCTCAAACCCAACCTGGGCCGTGGCTCAGCGGTTCAGGCACCGTGGCTGGTAATCCATCCAGTCTGGCAGTGTGCCGCGGGTTCGACTCCCGATCCCGACTGCCTTTACTTTTTTTTTAAAAGATATTTTTTGCGGCTTACGCCTTTATTGATTTTTTTAAGGGATAGAAAGTAGGCTGACAGGAAACGGGAGAGAGATGGGGGGATGACATGCGGTAAAGGCCGTGTCGGGTCCGGGAGTCGAACCCGCGGCACACCGCGACTGGATCACCAGTCCGGTGCCCAGACCGTTACGCTACGGCCTGGGCCCCGACTGCCTTTACTGCATGTCATATATTTTTATCATGTTATAAAATAAAGGCGAAAGCCACATAAAAAAAAGCTCAAACCCACAATGCAATACATTTGTTTTCAAGTATTGTATCCCAAACGTCAGTAGCATTAACAGTTTCCGTGCTTTGAATGGATTACTCCAGGTTAATGTCGCTGCCATATCGGACATACGCGACTTTTGTTTTATGTGTTTAATCCGCCGCAATGTAATAATTAAAAAGAAAATCCGTCTTCGCCGCGGAGAAAGAGAGTAGATGCATCTGTTTTGAAAACGGAAACGGAAATCGTCACATGCTGTGGGCTGCTAGGGCTTCTGGGAAATTGAGGCCAATGCAAACGAATGGGGTTCAACGCCTCATGGAGGAGGCTCCTGTGCTGCGTCTTCCGGGTGTACCAAGATGGCGGGTGGTCCGGCCGTTCATAACAAACGGGGGAAGCTTTTTTCGCTCGATTTTCGCGGATTAAAAACCCAAATAATTCAGCGTATGCTCTAAAGGTAATACAACAATCTCGGCAGTGAAGGGGGGTTGATTAAAAGTCTGGTAAATCGTTTTCCGCAGTCAAACTGTTAAAAAGTTATATACAAGAAGAAAACCCTACCAATTCGAAAAGAAATCCCCTGTATTTCTTTTTAACTTCATAAAAGTGTGGGCACCTCTGCTATACACTATATCGTAATATTGTCATGTTTCATTGTCTGTTTACAGGTTGTTTTTATTTTCTGTGCTGATGCCTGTCTTGGTCAGGACTTTAATCTCGGTGGGACCTATTTTTGGTGGATTAGGTGGATTTTAATTTAACACAGCAGGCATTTAATGTGAACTGAAGTGCCACTGCTAGGTGACAAGTGAGCATCATCGACAATGAAAAGTGAATTTACACGCATGTATGTATCCTTATCACCAGGTCGCTCCTAAATAGATTCTGGCGAGCGAGAGACAGAGGAGGAGACAGGCAAAGAGATGGAGGGGGGGCATAAGAGAGTTGAGTGACAGTGAGAGGAGGAAGGGAGTTGTGTGTGTGTGTGTGTGTGGGGGGGGGGTAGGTAATGTGTCACCGTGCTAGAGGGGGGAGCGATGTTATGTCACCCCCTACCGCCCCCACCCCCTACCCTTATTTTACAGCGAGCAACTGGACAGGTCAGACGCCATTGGCTGCGACTCCTCCACTTGGGCTGCCTTGCCTTTTTTAGCAGTCCCAAATGGAGCTGCGAATTCCATGTTGCTGGCAGGGTGACAGACTGGGAGATGGGAGCCAGCAAATGGGGAGATTAGCCGAGGGGGGGCAACCACCAGTAGGCTGCACAATCGGGTGCTCCGACCAGCACCAGTACACGCCTGCCAGTTGTCACCTTCATGTTGGATGTCTGTAATCCCTCATGAATGATGTATGTCTGTCTGTCTCTCTCTCTCCCTCTCTCTCTCTCTCTCTCTGTTGAATCATTCTGCTTTTGTTACTGAACAGAAGGATAATAATGTAAGTCTTTGAGTCCTGTCAAGGTCTCTTTGTGCGCATCTGTCAGTTGAAGATTGAAGATTCTTTATTGCCGTGTGTAACGAGGACAAAAAGTCACTCGCAGAACTACAAGTTATCTGACACTGTAAGATTTTAATTACAATTGCAAAAGAAAACCTTATTCTAAACCTTTCATCCTCCATACAGTACATACTGTACACTTGTCGGTATAGTGTACAAAAATGAGGCATTTGTCCTTCATAATAGGATTCTGATGATCTATGAAGCAGGAGGACTGTAGACCCACATCCTTTATGGAATACATTCAAGTGTGTGTGTTGTGTGTGTGTTAAATGATCTATGAAGCAGGAGGACTGTAGACCCACATCCTTTATGGAATACATTCAAGTGTGTGTGTGTTAAATTTTGTTGCCTCATTATACTAAAAGTGGCCGGCGTTTCTTGTGACCTTGCCTTGTTGTGACTGACTGACTTGTTGGGTTGACTGGAAGGGGGGGGCGGTGGGGGGGGTTATAATGGAAGAAAATGAACTAGAATTCATAGTCTAAATCAAAAGACTCATGGGAGTCTTACGGTAGTAGTTTACTTATAATAAAGCAGTTTTATACGTCTGGCACCTTTGGGTGCCAGACTATAACAGTGGTTCCCAAACTTTTTAGCCCGTGATCCAAAAACGGAAATTAATTAATGAATTCCCGGGAGCCATACTAGTGTAAATGACGGATCTGCAAGCTCACAACGTGGCGCGAAGCCATCATTTTCGAATGATTTATGGAATTTCTTAAATTTTTTATTAAGTTAATTAAAGTTAATTTAAAAAAAACTGAATTTTGGTTTAATTCGTGAAAGGTTTTGCTTTTTTGAGAATGTTTTTTTTTTAATGTTTTGAAATAATAATGATAATTAAAAACCAAATTTTAGGAAACACAAAATAAGGTACTGCTACGTCACAACAAGAGACGAGCTCTTTTACAACAAACCCACGCGCAGGAAGTCATTTTTTTATTTATTTTTTTAAGCGGAGTTCGTGAAGGAATGCTTCGCCCCTTCTGGTGACTGCTATGTTTACTATGATCTGGCTTCTCTTTTGACTAAAAGCCAGAGCTGTTTATAGAGCGTCCATTGGAACAGGACAGACAGGAAGACAGGACAAACAAAGCAGTGGGCTCCGTGGCAGAGAGAGAGACCGATATGTGGGTCACAGAGATAGTGAGAACCTCACCAGGCCACTGCTCTTAGACTGCCAACGGAAAGCCTGTGGAATCGAACGGCCTACTTTTCAGTCGGACGCCTTCTAGTTCAGCTCGTTTGTTTCTGTGTACTTTGGAGTGTGTACCTGTCAGTATGAGTGGGTGCAGTCAGTGACGGCAGGCTGTCACTTATGTATTTATTTAGTGTAACAGAAAAGCCTCCTCCACGACAGTGGTTCCCCACATGTGTTAGCCGGTGAATTTTGATGTCTCCCCACGCCGGGACCCAAACTAGTGAAAATAGCCGATCTACAAGCTTACAACGGGTCCCTCCGCGTCTTTACCACCCTGTCTGCTGTCGTTTCAGCTGGCGTCACGTGAAAGGGTTAAATCCCCTTCCTCTGTGCTCAGGTTTCCCTCCAGCTGTCTGCACCCTCAGCTGTTTGTACTCTCTCGCCCTTATCCTTTCCCCCTGTCGCATGTCCCCTGTCCCCGTCCTCCCTGTCCCCCTGTCCCCCCCTCCCCGTGACCACCCCACACACAGCCTCGTCCCGCACGCTCTCGCTGTCCGGTGGTCAGTCGCACCGACGTATGGCACGACACGGACGAGCCTAGCGCTGATATGTCTTTGAACCCATTAAGAACTGAGACCAGATTCTACAAATTAATTTCTTCCAAATCATGACCGGTTTTCTCGAAAAACTGTTTCATGTCTAGGCGCCCCAGAATATGTATTTTGGCCGCCGATGCCTATCTGAAAATAATAATGTTTGTTATTCCAGGGACACTCCCTCCCCCGACCGGAAGCAATGATTTGTGTTAAAAACATTCGAAAGAGAATGAAAAAGAGAGAATATATTTTTCAACAGCTAAAGTTTTAAAATAACGGTTAAAGTGGTTAAAAGATATAAGATGCGTCCTAAATAAATAGGTTAATCACTTTTTCAATCTGGTATCTCTGTTCTTGCAGAAGGTTAGCCTGTTGTTATATGATGACATGAACCAGAATAGGGACATGGGGTTAATTTGGTTAAGTGGTTAAACCTACCAGCGTTAGACACTGATGAGGTGGTGGTGGTGGGGGGGGGGACTCGTTACATTTTTAGCACATTGTCCTCAGGTGCACTTTCACACTCTCAAACCAATGAATGGCTTTAACCCATTTAGACCTGAGGACAATTCTACAAATGTCTTCTAAATCCTAACCGTTTTCTGAAAAACCCATGTTTCTTTGTCAGTGGTTTTCAAAATATTTCATGTCAAGGACTCCAAAAATTATATGTAATTGGCCGCCGACCCCCATCTGAAAATATGTTGTTCCAGGGAACCCCCCGGAAGCAAAGATTTGAGTTTAAAACATTCGCTCTGAAAGAATATATATTCAAATATTTGATTTTTCAGAAATAGCAGACATACAAGCTTGTAGCGCGGCGCTATGAGCTTGTAGATCTGCTATTTTTCAATAGCTAAAGCATGACATAATGCATAAAACACCAGGGGGTGGAGTTTGTATTTGTCTGACTTGTAAAACTCATGAAGCCATCTCAAAATTAAATGTATAACTAGGGCTGTCAAACGATGATTTTGTTTTAGAACAAAACTGAGATCCGGGCACACTTAAAGGTTAAAAAGGAGGAAAACTTTATTCAACAGACATGTTTCGACCTATACGGTCTTCATCAGGGCTACCGTATATATGTCGTTGAATAAAGTTTTCCTCCTTTTTAACCTTTTAAGTGTGCCTGGATCTCCATTTTGTTCTATAGATGTTATCCCGATTGATCCCAGGATCAATTACTATTTTTACATTTTGTATACCTGCACACCTCCTGAGCACCTGGTTGCTTCCTTGCCTCTGATGAATTATTTTAATCGGATTAATCACAGCTTAAAAATGAATTAATCATGATTAATCACCATTTGAACTATGTCCAAAATATGCCATGTTTTTCTGTATATTGTTGTGGGAATGGAAGGATAAATGACGGATGGCAGATATATGCGTTACATTTTTATTATCTAATTTCACAAATTGATTAACTCGATTAATTTGACAGCCCTACTTATAACATAGGGGAGACTTGAAAACAATACCTGTTAGCAGATGATGTTTCATGATGTGTAATCACCGTCACTGTGTCGGAACTTGCCCGATTGTCTAATCATGTGGATTCTCTGTATCCACATGGGGAAGGCAGGCATGGCTCCCATGTAGACCTCCCACTTCATGTCATCTATGACATGTCTATGACCTATGGACTCCAAAGCTGGGCAGGGTCTTTAGCCCGGTAAGAAAGAGCCCCAGTGACTTAAACTTATACAATTAGTGTAAATCTGAAAATAAAACGAAAAATAGTGGAGGTATTCTGTGTGCGCATGACATTTGGCACTAATTGGTCCAGATTCACCACACACACACACACACACACACAGTGTAACTCTGTCACTATTCAGTATCGCTCTTTACGTAAAAAACAAAGTGTGACGGCGAGCCATTGGTCTGTCCTTGGCCCAACCTCCTGCAGCAGTCACACTGCTGTTTAACTAGAGAGAGGGGAAGAACCTTGGACTTGAATCCCCCTTCAGCTGGGCTGAACAGAAGGCAGGCGCTGACCGCCTGCTGCTCAATACTGTACAGTAACAGGCAGCTACAGCATGCTTTTGTACAGTAGCTTCTCTTCTGATTATAACACAATACAGTTGATTCCCTAGTGTTATTACTATTATTATAGGCTAGTAGGCTACGTCTTTGTCATTTCAACATCAGGAGGTGTGTGTGTATGTTGAATTCAGTTGGTGAATGCACTGACTTTATAAAAAAAAAATCATTCCTAATATAACATTTTAAGCCATCAAACAGAATGATTGATAGGACTTTATTTCTAAATAATGACAGTATGTGATTGGACGGCCTTATCGGAGCAGACCATGTTGGATCCTCTACCTCTCACCCAGTCACATGTAATCAGTCACGTATAAAAACCAATAGTGGCGCTCCACTGCAGCGCTGGGCGAGGCTCCCTTTTCTACCCCATTGAGACCTGAGACCACATTCTACAAATGTCTTCTAAATCATGACGGTTTTCTGAAAAACCTATGTTTCTATGTCAGTGGTTGTCAAACTATTTCATGTCAAGGAGCCCCAGAATTATCTGTAATTGGCCACCGACCACCATCTGACAGGGACCCCCCCAGAAGCAAAGATATGAATTAAAAACATTTGCTGTGAAAGAATATATATTCAAAGATTTGGGCCACATTTTCACGATTTTTCAAAAATAGCAGATCTACAAGCTCATAGCCTGGCATTCAGTGCTGCGGGGTGTTGGGTGGGTGGGTGTTGGAAGATGCTCTTTTGCCCTGCCTTTTCCAATTGTATTCTGCCATCACTGAAGTCTATCCTTGGAGTATAGTGAATGTACACAGAGCAAAGAGAATAAATTCTGATCCTTAGTGTCACGTGAAACGTCTATATATATATATATATATATATATATATATATATATATATGAGGCTATGTGTGTGTGTAGGAAGTTGGGAACAAGCAGCAGTGGGGGTTGTAGATGTGTATTCCAGTCCTTGCCTCAACGCCTACTTGCTCACACAGCCCACATACTCACCAGAACACATTGTGTGTTCTTCTCCTTCACCCATTGCTCACTCAGATTTATATGTTTGAGTGGTGCTAGCCTCTCCCAACAGTGACTTTGTGTGTCTGTCTGGGCATGACCTATTGACCCCTAGTGAGTACTAAGGAGGGGTCTTTACAACCATCCTGCTTAACTGTACTTGACTCCTGATTGGGACCAGCCAAAATCTTACAAGATTCTGAATCTTGCCTCCTCCAAACAGTAAAACACTGACCAACTTGTCTGTCCACATTACTACAGTACTAGTACCTACTAATCAATATCATGATATATCACAATCGATATACTGGCACACCCCTATTAAATAGATAGTAATAACGTGGGATTTTTATGCATTATTATCTCTCGAACTACAGTGTAGCATCCACTTTGAGCCCAGTCTATGATGTCCCTCATCTGTGAAGACAGTACTATGACATATCATGAGACAGATAGTTGGATACAAAACAAGATTCCTGGAATTTACATACGGGAGAGATTCCTGGAACTCATAGTTAGTTACTGTAGGTGCAATATCCATTAAGAATGCATGCGGGCCTGTTCTGGAGAACTGCAGTGTACTCATCATCACCACAAAGCTTCCATTAGAAGAACATGGTATCGTACCATGCAAGGTTGAGACTGGCATGACCCTCCTGCTCCAGTGCACCGTTACGGGTGCACTGCCTGCCCCTTTCCTGATGCTCCGCTCACATATCCGGCGCCTCCTCCAGCTCATGGTAGCCGTCCATGCAATGCAGCATTTGCTTGCTCTGCTGGCGTTTGCAGCGTCTTCTCCACCCTCATGTTGTCGGCGTCCCTTGTCCGACACTCACTGCACGCTGCACTGCACGCCTGCATCATTCTGTCCCAAGCTAGGTGTGCACCTCGTGCTTGCTTGTCTCAGCTGCACGTGCATCCGCTGCCCACTTGGCATGGCTATCTTTAGACGTGTTTGCATTGACGATAATATCCCAAACTAGTGACAATAGCAGATGTACAAGCTCGCTTGTAGATCGGCTATTTTCTAATAATATTAGAATAATCTTTCATGTATTAATTAAATTCATTTGAAAAGGAAAAAAACTTAAATTATTCCAAAGTTTTCAGGAGTGGCCCGTTTTGTACAAAATGCTGCACATGTCCTGCTCATCCAGAATTCTATCCTCCGAGATTCTAAGAGTGACCTCTGCATTTCCTCAACAAAATTGTTGGAAAAAAACAAACAAACAAAAAACATGTTTATATTACTCCAGAGAGTCCAGAATTGATGCTACGTTTCAAGTGGGTACCTATTCTACCACCCGAGAAGGCTTCAAATCCTCATGATCCTTACTGTCCACACTGAAAATGATCCAATCAGATTTGTGTATTCAGACATTGCTAACCTACATCAGGCTTCAGTGTCCGTGTCTAGACTGACACACAGCTGTAGAGAATAGATTAGATTTGAATCGTATGTTGAACCACAATGCTCACAATGTGTTGATGTAGCTATTTTAACTATTCAAAAAATGGTAAAAAAGGCAAAGTAGGGATAAGGGCTTTAGCATGGACGAAAATAGAGCCCATAGTGAGTGTCTAGGGGGCTTTGTCAGAGTGAGACATGTTGTACATTCTGTCTATTGTGCCCATATATGAAGATCTCTAGTCTGTATCTGTCTGTCTACCTGTGTCCTATTTATGGAGATCCCTGATGTCATCATTAGTAATAGTATATTATCGTTAGCCTCATAGGATAAATGCCTAAGTCATTTTTTGGCGAAATTGAGATTTCTGCATACAGGTGATCTCCTGGGGCTGCTGCATCGTTCTGGATCATCGCCTATGTCCTCAGCCAATCACAAAGCTCACAATCTTCAAAAATGATGATCTGCCTAAGTCACTTGTGTGATTTGAGCATTTTTACGTTGCCGCCTAACTCACTTTGTGTGACTTGGGCATTTTTACATTGCATACACAGCAAACAACAGTTACTCTAATAGACCCCCAGGTGTTTAGTATGGAGTTAACATTACTCTAACAGACCCCCAGGTGTTTAGTATGGAGTTAACATTACTCTAATAGACCCCCAGGTGTTTAGTATGGAGTTAACATTACTCTAATAGACCCCCAGGTGTTCTGTATGGAGTTAACATTACTCTAATAGACCCCAGGTGTTTAGTATGGAGTTAACATCACTCTAATAGACCCCCAGGTGTTTAGTATGTAGTTAACATTACTCTAACAGACCCCCAGGTGTTTAGTATGGAGTTAACATTACTCTAACAGACCCCCAGGTGTTTAGTATGGAGTTAACATCACTCTAATAGACCCCCAGGTGTTTAGTATGGAGTTAACATTACTCTAATAGACCCCCAGGTGTTTAGTATGGAGTTAACATTACTCTAATAGACCCCCAGGTGTTTAGTATGGAGTTAACATCACTCTAATAGACCCCCAGGTGTTTAGTATGGAGTTAACATCACTCTAATAGACCCCCAGGTGTTTAGTATGGAGTTAACATCACTCTAATAGACCCCCAGGTGTTCTGTATGGAGTTAACATTACTCTAACAGACCCCCAGGTGTTTAGTATGGAGTTAACATTACTCTAACAGACCCCCAGGTGTTTAGTATGGAGTTAACATTACTCTAATAGACCCCCAGGTGTTCTGTATGGAGTTAACATTACTCTAACAGACCCCCAGGTGTTTAGTATGGAGTTAACATCACTCTAATAGACCCCCAGGTGTTTAGTATGGAGTTAACATCACTCTAATAGACCCCCAGGTGTTCTGTATGGAGTTAACATTACTCTAACAGACCCCCAGGTGTTTAGTATGGAGTTAACATTACTCTAACAGACCCCCAGGTGTTTAGTATGGAGTTAACATCACTCTAATAGACCCCCAGGTGTTCTGTATGGAGTTAACATTACTCTAACAGACCCCAAGGTGTTTAGTATGGAGTTAACATTACTCTAATAGACCCCCAGGTGTTTAGTATGTAGTTAACATCACTCTAATAGACCCCCAGGTGTTCTGTATGGAGTTAACATTACTCTAACAGACCCCCAGGTGTTTAGTATGGAGTTAACATTACTCTAATAGACCCCCAGGTGTTTAGTATGGAGTTAACATCACTCTAATAGACCCCCAGGTGTTCTGTATGGAGTTAACATTACTCTAATAGACCCCCAGGTGTTCTGTATGGAGTTAACATTACTCTAACAGACCCCCAGGTGTTTAGTATGGAGTTAACATCACTCTAATATACCCCCAGGTGTTCTGTATGGAGTTAACATTACTCTAACAGACCCCCAGGTGTTTAGTATGGAGTTAACATCACTCTAATAGACCCCCAGGTGTTCTGTATGGAGTTAACATTACTCTAACAGACCCCCAGGTGTTTAGTATGGAGTTAACATCACTCTAATAGACCCCCAGGTGTTCTGTATGGAGTTAACATTACTCTAACAGACCCCCAGGTGTTTAGTATGGAGTTAACATTACTCTAATAGACCCCCAGGTGTTTAGTATGGAGTTAACATCACTCTAATAGACCCCCAGGTGTTTAGTATGGAGTTAACATCACTCTAATAGACCCCCAGGTGTTTAGTATGGAGTTAACATCACTCTAATAGACCCCCAGGTGTTTAGTATGGAGTTAACATCACTCTAATAGACCCCCAGGTGTTTAGTATGGAGTTAACATTACTCTAATAGACCCCCAGGTGTTTAGTATGGAGTTAACATTACTCTAATAGACCCCCAGGTGTTTAGTATGGTAACATCACTCTAATAGACCCCCAGGTGTTTAGTATGGAGTTAACATCACTCTAATAGACCCCCAGGTGTTTAGTATGGAGTTAACATCACTCCAATAGACCCCCAGGTGTTTAGTATGGAGTTAACATTACTCTAATAGACCCCCAGGTGTTTAGTATGGAGTTAACATCACTCTAATAGACCCCCAGGTGTTTAGTAGACATGTATTAAAAAATGCCTAAGTCACAGATTATTTTCTTGAAAATGGCCTAAGTCACTTTTTTTTGTTATGGAATGACTCTCATGTTTATCTTTTTGTAAAAAACATTTTGTTAACCCCTCAGGAAACCATTGTAAAAATCTGCATTAAAAACTCTTACATACTTGCGAGAAAATGTGTTTTTCCTTATTATCCGAAAATCATAAAAAATGACTTATGCATTTATCCTATGAGGCTAACGTTATGTGATACCATGCATATTGGCATTCCCATATATGGGCATATTGTTTGCATCAGTGGTTAATCTGGACAACTGGGTATCCATTTATGGACATATGCGTCTGCCGGGCGGTTTTGGACAACTACATATCCAAAAGATGAGATATCCCAGTTTTGTTTATGTTTTGTCTGAGTCGTGAGTGACCGTGGCCCAATTTAATATAGGATAGCAATCTTTTTTTATTTTATTTTTTGGTAACCACTTTTTCCCTACGGCAGCAGAGGCAGCCATGCACACACAGCAACAACTTGCTCGCCCGGAGCTGTTCTGATTTCAGTCATGGGTGGTTATTTTCTTCATCGGTTTAGCGCTTTTCGATATTTGCTTTAAACAACCACAGCGCACGCGCGTGCGCTGTGGTTGCACACGCACGCACACACACACACACACACACACACACACATTCATAGGTTCTGTATCGAAGATGTCTTCGTATGAATTATAAGGCATCCCTGACAAAATGTGGACAATCCTCACTTGAAGTGGTTAACAAAGAATACAAGTTAAAATGTATTTAAAATATAGGGAAAATAATTGGGATTCAAAATTAGCCTTACTGGCAGTGTGCACAAGAAAGTTGGCACACAGACATTGGAATTTCTAGATAATCGGATTCATTGCACTAGATTTTAAATAAGATGTCACGAATCACGATAACGTATCAAAATACAGCACACAACTGATATTACTGATGTTGCAGTGCCAATATAGCCTCGCGTAGCCACTGCGTGAATATGGACATTAGTCTCGTCCCTCTCAGTGTTCGATTTCTTTCTGCAATGTCCCACGCCATATTTGCATACTGGGCCCTGGTTGGTTTGGTTATATAGCTTGGTTCCAGAAGAATCTGGTTTGGCTCGTCACTGCTTCGGCTGTGAAGTCCTCTTCTGCCTGGGGCAATATGCATTGAGAGGGGCCAGACTTAATCTGCCTGGGGCAATATGCAATGCATTGCAAAGGCAGATGAAGGCTGCATGGCTATGCAAGGCTAGTACTGGCCTACTGCATACTGATACTAAATGAGTATGGGTATTGGGTACAATTGTTTTGTGATGTCGCACACGGTCGTCTATATTGATATAGAAAAAGGATATGTTGTTATGTACAGGAAGGTTCTATTTAGTATTCATATGGATATCTGTACTGTCCAGGTAATGGTAATTCCGACTACGTGGCTGTTGTGGTTAGGGACAGGGTTAGTAATGTGGTGAGTCGGAATAGCAGGCTTCAGAATGCCGCTTGTGTGTAACCCCTACCAGGTAACGTGTCAGGTAACGTCTACCTGACAGTCTGTTTTCCAAACACTGGGTCGGGACCCATTTGTGGGTCGGGGATGCGGACACATTTTTATGGTTCTATATATATATATAATATTATTTTAAAAGAAATTCAAAAAACATTCCCCCAAGCTCTTCTTGCATGAATAATTAGTAGTACAAGCTCACAGCACTTCGCTTCGTGCCGCGTTGTGAACTTGTAGATCGGCTACTTGCTGCTAGTATGCCAGACATCTAATCTCTCTTTTGGGTCACAGGCTAAACAGTTTGGGAACCACTGCTGTAACGCATGATAATTAAATTCAGGGCAAAGACCTTTTAGCAAGTGGGAGCAAAGTCGATGCTTGATGTTCAGGTGGAACGAGGGTGTGGTGATTAATCAGAACAATTAGGATTTAGTCTCACCACCTTTTATATAATTAAATTAAGCATCCCTGCAGTTGATAAACCTGTTTCAATAGGTCCTCTGGGGCTCCGTTGTGTAACAAAAGAACCAGGTTTTTCTTTTGTTTGTTTGTGTATACATACAGCAAAGTATCAGTCGAGCTTAACTCGGTGTAAAAATGTACCTTTTTAAACATTTGGACCGATTCTAAGACACTGGTCGGTCAGTAGTTTGAACTGTGTTAACGTTGTTAAATAAAGACCTCACCGTTGCATCACTCCAGGGGTCAATGTCTGTTCCTTCAGCTCGGCACATTGTCCCTCTGGCTGACACATTCACAGTCCAAAGATTGTCTCTGCCATACATTGTTGTTGTTGTTGTTTTCTAAAATATGGGCACAAATTTAAGCGCAGGGTCCCTGCCTGTTTCCCTACCCTGCTTGTGTCATTTGAACAGTGGTGGAAAACTGCTTAAGTAAAAGTATCAATACTGCAATGTAGAACTATACTCTTTTGCAAGTAAAAGTAAGGGCATCAAAATGTACTTGGAAGTACCAAAAGTAGAAAGTACTCATTGTGTGGAATATCCCATTTCAAGTTTTCAAACGTAGTGCAGTAAAAGTCCAAGATGTAGTGGAGTAGAAAGAAGTGAAAGTATTGGAAATTGGAAATACTCAAATAAATTACAGATACTTGAAAATTGTACTTTAGTACAGTGCTTAAGTAAATGTACTTAGTTACTTTCTACTGCTGCATTGGAATGGAATTGTATCTGGGTCAAATCTGGACTCTGTCAAAGCATTAATCTGTCCTTGAGAATGGCACAAGTATTAACCCCTGTCCTTCTCAGTCCTTTTTCTATACCGTGTGTAAACGCTGGCTTCAACTGCTCGTACAGGAAAGGCCTCATTGTTGTCTCCACCAGGCCCACGGCGTGGCGAGAGAGTATGTTTTGCACTCCGTCCGTGTGTGTGTGTCCGTCTGTTGTGAGACTGTAGATCTGGTATTTTGTCTACATATCTACTCGCGTGCGTGTGACTAAATAATGACTGCATTGGAACACAGGTTATTTTTTGAGGGGCCCCTCCAATGGCATGGCTTTTGAAATGACATCTTATGGAAGCCATCGTTTGCCAGCCAAGTCTACGGACTTTTAATGTTTGTTTAGACACCAAATGATGACGCGAGACGTCATGTGGCCAATATAAATATATCTTGTGACTGATTTCGTATTATACAATGACTCACTGCATTCATGTCTCCTAACGTATATAGTGTGTTATACAATGACTCACTGCATTCATGTCTCGTAACGTATATAGTGTGTTATACAATGACTCACTGCATTCATGTCTCCTAACGTATATAGTGTGTTATACAATGACTCACTGCATTCATGTCTCCTAACGTATATAGTGTGTTATACAATGACTCACTGCATTCATGTCTCGTAACGTATATAGTGTGTTATACAATGACTCACTGCATTCATGTCTCCTAACGTATATAGTGTATTATACAATGACTCACTGCATTCACGTAACGTATACAGTGGCAGTGAAACTGCATTGAAGGAAAGTGACTGCCATATATACGCAGGCTTCTAAAAGTCAAAGTCAATTTATTTCTTTTGGACATACAAGGTTTTCTACCCGACAACAGTGACATCGTCGCGTATAAAGCACTGAATTACCATCTGTGTATGTACGAGAAAGTGCTCTGACAATAAACGAGCCGTCCTGTTGACCATATGCACACCGCGGCCATCTTGCCATATAAGTTAATGGCAGGGTGGTAACTACAATTTAGGCATTTAGCAGACTCTCTTAATCCAGAGCGATTTACATTAGGCAAGAACAAAAAAACATGGCAATACATCGCATACATAAAAAGTAGGAACAGTGGAATCTCTATATAATGAAACTATACATATAAACTATACATACAGTAACAATATATAGTACTATACTATGCAATTCTAGTGCTGTCTACATGATCACATGCTATAAGTCTGTATAAAATGCTATCTAAGTCTACAAGAGTGCTATCTAAGGGGCTAGGGTAAGTGCTACGGGCCATGATGGAGTCTGAACAGGTGGGTTTTCAGACTACGGCGGAAGATTGGCAGTGAGGCTGCAGTTCTGATTGTAATGGGAAGTGCATTCCATAGTTCCCATTGACAGCCTATGCATCCAAACAGAAAAGTCCTATCTGATTTGCATTAAACAACGACAAACTCACCAACATTGCAGCTGTACAAAAATCTTGAATTACCCACTTTAGTGAAGTGTTTGCTTCATAACAATGTTATGACCTACTTTCCGTCCTTGCAGGTGATTATTTTACAAAGTGTTGCCGTTTTGGAAGTGCTCGTTAGGTATCACTCAATGACCCTGTGTGCCACCTGTTTTGAATTGGCACATGCAACGCAGGATGTTTGCTTTAATGACAACGAGCTTTTCCAAACTCTTGAAGGCAAGATGGCCACCTGTGCAGGGACATGCAGAGAGTGTTAGAGGGGCAGGGGCTGAAATATAAAGAGGGCACTTTTGGACAAAAATAGCAGATCTAGTATCTACAAGCTCTCAACTGAGCGTTTGTAGATCAGCTATTTTCGGGGCGCAACCCAACACTCTTTAGCTAGTGGAGATGTATGGTGTACGACCTGGATTTCTAAACAAATTTGATCAAGGCAAAACACTGTCTTCAAGTTCAGGAGACTTCGGGGGAAAAAAGCAATTCTCCTGAATGCTGGCATGGAAAAGGAGTGGCATTTGCATTTCTTTCACCATAGTAAACTAAATGCTGCAGTCGTGGTCTGGAAAGGGCAGTTGTTTGTTTTACAGTAAAAGACCAGGGACTGAAGCCCTCGTTGATGTCTATGTATGCACGTCCCTGTACCTGTGGCTCATTAGTGTGTCGTTGTTTGTCTCCCTCCCAGGACGCGTTGAAGCCATCGTTCACCGTGGCCAGTCTGCCGGGCGGTGCCAGCACTGCCCAGTCCACGGTACCCACCGCCTCCACCACCATGCAGGTGAGCAGCACCACCTACATTTTACTTAAGTACAATTTTGAGTCATTTGTACTTTGCTTGAGCATTTCCAATTTACATTGCTTTTACTCGTACCCCGCTACATCTGAGGCAAATATTGCATTTTTACTCCACTACGTTTTGTTTCAAAGTTTTAGTTACTATGGAGATTTAGATTATTATTACAAAACATATACCCTAACCATTTCAGCCCTATGTACATATCAGCCATTTGAAAATCTAGCCGATCTACAAGCTTGCAATGTGTCGCAACGCATTGTGAGCTTGTAGATCGGCTATGTTCAGAAGATCTTTGAACTTGAACTGGGACATTCTGCATAGTGAGCACTCTCTACTTTTAAGTACATTTTAACGCCAATACTTTTGTACTTTCCACTCAAAGTACATTTTGAATTCCGGATTATTGTTCTACATTGCCGTATTGATCAGAGTTGTTTTTGGCAGCAAATTTAGATTTTAGTTTTAGTCATAGTCACTTGAATAGTGTCTTAGTGTTAGTCTAGTTTTAGTCGACTAAAACTACAGTTGATTTAGTGAATTTTGGCGGGCCTTGATGCTGTCGTAATGAAAATAGCCGATCTACAAACTCACAACGTGTCAAGCTGCGTCACGTTGTGATCTTGTAGATTGGCTATTGTCAGCATGCAACCAATTGTAAAATGACTTATGCTGGATCTCTTATCCACTAGTTCGACTCCCTTCCTAACATTTTAGTCTAGTTTTTATTTGTTGACGAAATTGTCAGTATATTTAGTCTTAGATTTAGTCATCATAGCTTAGTTTTCATTTGGTTTCCATTTAGTTTTCATCAGTGAAAAAAGGTAGTCGACAAACATTTTCCGTCTTAGTTTTAGTTGACGACATCAACACTGGTATTGATACTCCTGTTTCCCCCACCATGCCAGGTGAGCAGCGGTGCGTCGTTCCCCATCACCAACTACCTGGCGCCCGTGTCGGGCAGTGCCAACGGTACCGTCCTCAAGACCACCGGCGCCTCCTCGGGGGTCATGCAGCTGCCCGGAGGCTTCACGTTCATGCCAGGTAACTGAGGGGCGAAGGGAGGAAGGGGGGGGTCTAAATGCACTGTGGGTCAGCTCGGGACCCGTTTGTGGGTCGTGGACCGTTTCAGTTTTGAATTATTATAATAAAAGGTCACACCTGTGTGAACCGTAGAAAAATGACAGTTGCAGTGTGGGGGTCCCCAGAGGGTACCCGGAACCCCCAGGAATGCGCCCTGGAGGGCGGCCCGGTTCCGGCGAGCAAAATGACAGAGTACCGTGTTGCAGCTTTTTGTGCTCGGACATACAAACACAGAGACATACGGACGGACGGACATAGCTCCGTAATGGAGCGGAGGCACCGCTCAAAAATAATACAATGCTAAAGTTTTCATGAAATAATACCAAATGAAATGTATTCCTTGAATAAATAAAAGAGAATTTTAAGGACTTCCATGAATTTAGAAAACAAATGTTTAAGAAGTAGTGAAAATAGCCGATTTTCACTACATTTGGTTTCGTCTCCCAGGGGAAACGTCCAATCTCTTTTTTGAGTCTCGACCTGAAATGTTTGGGAATGTTTGGGAACCACTGGACCAACAAGGGTCTCCATATCCCCTCTGTTTGGCAGAAACCTTGTATCGCCATGTTTTCAATATAATCATTTTCATATTTCTTTCCTTCATAAATCAATGCCCTACTACTTCGTTGTATGAAAGCGTCACACAAAGTAGCGGAAATAGCCGATCCACAGTACACACGACACATTGTGAGCTTGAAGGTCTTCCATTTAACAAAACGTTCCCTCTGTGGGCTTAGAAAATATTGAACTGGAAAGTATTAACTTAATTAACTTGTGACTAAATAATAACTACATTGGATATGAAGTTCGAACACAGGTTATTTTTATTTCCTGTAAGGTAATCGTTTTAACCCTTTCTAGACAGGAACCCCTTTTGGTGTTTCAACTAAGCATTATTTAGCTATTGAAAAATAGCAGATCTACATAATAATAATAATAATCTTTATTGTCCCGAAGGATATTCATCTTCACAGGTCTGTTCAACACCAACAACAAAAACAGCACATAGTACAGAAAAACATAACGCCAAGACAAAAAAAAACATTAGTTCCCCAGTGTGTACAGAACCATCCTATCGGCGGGGCAGTTTGTTTAATGCTGCAATGGCTGAGGGGACAAAACTCCTACTGAAACGAACCTTTTTCCAGGGTAAGGTTCTGTATCTTTGTCCTGATGGCATGAGGTTGAAGAAGCGATACAGGGGATGATCAGTCCTAAATGGGTTAAGGTAGGCAGGCACAGGTCTGTACCTGCCCTGACGGTGACAATGATTATGTTCTGTGGCATATAGCAAAATATGCTTCTATTGTATTTGTATCATTGTGCTGTTACTGTGTGTTCCGCTTGGTTGGAGACCGAGGAGACTCTTGTTAGGGCCGACGACTACGTGTGTTTATGTAAGATAGACGATGTTTTCTACCCCGTGACATGATTAGAATTTGAATGGCACAAAGCACGACCACTTCAGTCCATGGTCTGTGGCGGTGTCCCGAGGCTGTTAACACACCGTGGTGGGAAAAGTACTCACAATAGTACTATAGTGTGTACTATCAAGTACTACAGTACTATCAATACTGCAATATAGAAATATTTGTTACAAGTAAAAGTCTGGAATTTGACATTTACTTGAGTAATAGTACAAAAAGTTAAAGTACTCATTGTGCAAAATGTCTCATTTCAAGTTTTCAAATGTATACAAATCTTTAGAAAATAGCTGACTCCTCTATCGCACGGAACTATGTTTTTTGTGTCCATATCACTACTCCCAAAAAATTGTTCCATGTGATAGAGGAGTCAAAGTCGAACGGAAATTGCGCTAATATTTTAGAAATAGGTAAACAATACAAATTACGCTAGTTTAGTGGATTAATTTACTTTTAATGCGTGGTCCCAGTGCCCCCCACAGAATGACCGGAACTACTTGATATTTCACCAAAACCGGAGCAGAACTCCCACCACAGGACTCAGGCAATCAATTAATACAGTTGCAACCACTATATTAATGGCAAGTATTTCGTATAGCTCAAGTTCAAAACTTGTGAACTCAAGGTCAAGGTAAACTTTATTGTCCACAAGGGAAATTTGTCTTGGGCTTTCACGTTCAAGCCTCGTTCAAGCATCTTAGTTGATGCTGGTACAAACGATTTTTTAAATCTGATGTACTTCCACTTTGGCTCTTTGTATCTTCTCCCAGAGGGCACAGGGCAGAAGTACAAACTCGCCATTTAAAACATGGGTAACATCAATGGCAATTTTTAAAGCCTGTTTCTATCCCTTTTAAGTACAGTACTTAAGTAAATGCACTTAGTTACTTTTCACCACTGGGTTTTACAAACCGCCGGTAACCAGTATTGGACTCAGGCCTCTCGGCCTTTGATTGCCACTGTGTGGGAGAGAGGAATAATTAGGGGAGAGAGGCACACAATGGACCCCGCAGAGAGGCCTGACGAACATGGCCCATAATTAGTCATGAATATTCAATGCAGGGGTTGAATCAGTGACTCTGAAGGGCCCAAATTATAGTTGAGGTGCATTTCAGAGCCAAGCTCCATGACACGTACCCTGAACTAGATGTGACCCCCCCATTAGTCATTAGGTGGACTTCATTTGGGCTGCAAATATCTTTTCAAATCAAATATATCTTTTTAGTGATTATTCAGACACACACACACACACACACACACACACACACACACACACACACACACACTGTTAAGATAATAATCACTAAAAACACACACACACACACACACACACACACACACACACACACATATATGTTTTATCATAATTTGTTAGTACAGCAGTGTCACGTGAAATAGCCGATCTACATCGCAATGCATTGTGAGTGACCTTGTAAATTGGCTATTTTCATAATCTTTTTCAATTGACATACAATTATAAGAGTTGACCATTGTGTCTACATGGGGGACGAGGATTGTTGGGACGGCAGGCTCTGATTTGGGGACCTATTATTTCACAGGGGATATTTATTTACAGGGGCATCGTCACTTCACATGAAACACATCTTATAATACGGCCCTGGCTGTGAGGTTGTCCAATTCTTACATCACACCACACCATTGCGTCCTCACTGGGCTCTGTTACACAAGCGTGAAACTCAACAGTCTTCTATAGGGAATAGACAGTGAGGTAACTTAGCACGTCGCCAGATGTTGTGTGACTTAAACCACACGGAGAGGTGACTGATTTCACACTTCACAGACATGATGCCCCAGATCTTCTGTGCCCTTTTGACAGGCTTCTCTCTCTCTCCAGGCCCCCCCCCCCCCATCTCTCTCTCTCTGTATTTCCCCTTTTTAGCTTTCCTTTCTTCACCCCAGCTACTTTCCTCCCTCCCTCTGTACCAGCCTTGCACCCCCACTTCTCCACACACACTCTCTCTCTCTCTCTCTCTCTCTCTCTCTCTCTCTCTCTCTCTCTCTCTCTCTCTCTCTCTCTCTCTCTCAACCCACACCACCTGTCTGGCACATGGCAGCAGTGCCAGGTGGAACAACACCCTCCTACACTAAAAGCTTCTCAGCTGACAGCTTGAAAGAAAGACCTTTGGTGGAGCCTAAGAGCTTTGTTCCAAGCTGAAACAATGGGACACCTACTGTATGAATTCACAATTAAGTGGTGGCATACATCTCAGCTGTCAGACAGAAACCACCAAATGAAGTATACCATATTTCTTATTTTTAAACAAAGCAATACTACCTCATCAAAGTTGGTATTTTGACGTTATATATTGTCAATTACTTTCATGAGAAGGGGAGAGGTGGTGGAGCTGCTGTCAATCATCATTTATATTATATAATATAGTCTTGATAGTTGATGGCTGCTGTCAATCATCATTTATATTATATAATATAGTCTTGATAGTTGATGGCTGCTGTCAATCAATATTTTCACATATAAAAATGTGTCTGCGAGCCACAAATGGGGGAAACACTGTTTTTTAGGGAATGTCGTGTTGCATTGTAGTGGAGTGTGCACGTCGGCGTGCAACGTGCCTGTGACTGACTGCACGCCTGTCTGTCTCTCTGTGTGTGTGTCCTTCCAGCAGGCACTCCTCTCCCCCCCGGCACCCCCACCATTCCTCTGCACCAGCTGCAGCAGCACTCCCTGGCCCTGCAGGGGCAGCACGGCCAGGCCCTCTCCTCCTCGCAGCACGGCCAGCAGGTGTTCCGCTTCCCCACCGCTGTCTCCCTCACAGGTGACACCCATTATTAGCCCATTCTGACCTGAGATCAGATTCTAAAAATGTCTTCTACATCCTGACAGTTTTCTGAAAAAGCTATGTTAATATGTCAGTCGTTCTTTGAATTTTCAAAAATAGCAGACCCCCACACACACACACACACACCCTCGCTACACACACTCGCTGCACATTGGAACAAGCACACACTGTTTACCTTTCGTCAGAAGCTTTTACATGGCGGCAGCATCGCGGTACAAAGGCACAAATTAAATCCGAAATGTGGATGGCAGAAGATCCACCAAGGACAGCGATCCTGGAATCCGACTTATGGAGGTTTGAAAATCCTCCTTTCAACTGCTTTGCACTGAGACTATATTTACAATCATAGTTGGAACGGTGGGGCGTTGCCATAGAAACCGGACCAATGTTAAAAGCTTCCTTAGGCCTCAACCATTACATAGACATATAGTTGGGGTATGTATATACACGGACCTGGGATATGACGCCACCTAGTGTCGATGTCCGTGTACGTACCTGGGGAAAAACTAGATCTAGTTAACTAGATCTGTGCCAGTCACGAGATATCTTGTGTTTAGGTACTAAACCCAACTGCAGAATCTGCCTATGGCGAGATTTATTGATTACTATTTATTCCAAAAGACATCGCTCATATTTACCGTACAGTAGCTTCTCAGACGCCAGGCAGCGCTCGCCTCCGCTGTGGTCTGTCAATTAAATGTTTCCCCTCCGTCCACTTTCATTAAAAGCCGAGATCTTTAGCTGCGTTTTTCTCTGAATTGAGGCTCTGATTGAGGTGATTGAACAGAACGTCGAAGTTAGGCGCTTAATAAAAATAAATAAGTACTTAGCGGTTACTATGTTAACGCTTCCGATGAAAGCAAAAGCATCGAGCGGCAGATCCGTAATGTCCGATAACTACTTCCGGTTCAACGGGTGAATTTGAACTATTCTGACAGCACAGCGCTGACGGGCTACTGCTGCGCATCACTCCCCATCTCTCTCTCTATCTCCCTCCCCGTTTCCTGTCTACCTACTGTACTATCAATAAAGGCATAAAAAGTCCTAAAATAAATCTTTAAAAAGTATTCATTATTTGTAATGGATTAAATTGATTTGTTCGATTAACTGTTGCACCCTTACACTGCCCCAATTACGCCTGGCGCTAACGTACAATACTTTTGAGACATTAACCATCTTACAGCTGCCGCTGAGCTCCCTCATCGCGTCATCTATCGGAAAGGCCTGTGTCCAAGGACGGTCGTGATTAGGGATGGAGCTCGTTCATTTTTATTAACGGTCACCTTATCGATCAGGCTTATCGAGCCGGATTCTTATCGAGCCCACTATCGGCCATTTTCCGATATTTTGTGGAAAGACGGGAGACAATAAATTCTGAACAGAACCAGTATCTTTTACTATAGGGCCTTCAAATACAGTACTTTTCTAACAGACGGAAGGCAATTGACCTTTTTACCAATAAAATAATATTAAAGAAGGGCATTCATTCATTTACAAAAAAAACCCCCACAAGTTAAGTCAAGAATATGGAGTTAAAGGGGGTTTTTATGTGGGTAATTTGTGTTTTTAGATATTTTATCTAAAAACACAAATTACAGACATAAAAACCACAGGAAGGTGTTTCTTGTCTCCCAAACATCATTAAAATAAGATCTGGTTCCTAAAGGGGTGAAGTGACCCTTTAAGAGGTTACCGGCCAACCACAACGATATAGTACTAATAAAAATGGGTGTATGCGTGGCTGCGTGTCCCCTTCTCTCCAGGAGCAGGGATGCCCCAGCAGCTCCAAGCCATACAGGTCCACCCCACCAGCTCCAACAGTGACAGCAGCCCAGAGATCCACACCTCCACCAACTCCACCGGTACACACACTCGCTCATGCCCTCTCTAAGCCCGTTGAGAGCTGTGGACCCCATTCTACCAATGGCTTCTAAATCATGACAGTTTTCTGAAAAACCTATGTTTCTAAATCAGTAAACCATTTCAGGTCAAGAACCCCAAAAATGATATGAAATTTTGCCGCCGACCCCCATCTGAAAATATGTTGTTCCAGGGACCCCCAGAAGCAAAGATTTGAGTTAAAACGTTCGCTGTGAACGAATATTGTATTCAAAGATTTGAGATTTGTGCCACATTTTCAAGATCTTTCAAAAATGGCAGATCTACAAACTCATAGATGAATGCTGCGCTATGAGCTTGCAAAATAATGGTTAAAGTGGTTAAAAGCTAAAGCCCAAACCACTCCCACACAGTTGTATTGGTGTGGTTGACCTCAAAACGGTTTTGTGCAAGTTGTTGCAACTGGTGTGGTTTGGGCTTATAGTTCCAGCCCAGGTCTTAATGGGCTAAACTGAACGATGTTCGCCATCTGCTGGATGAACATTGCAACAAACCTGTCCTATGTTCCCTGTGTTAAAACTCATTTAGACCTGAGAACAGATTCTACAAATGTCTTCTAAATCATGACAGTTTTCTGAAAACTCTATGTGAAAACTATTTAATGTCAAGAAATTATATGCATTTGGCCGCCGACCCCATCTGAAAATATGTTGTTCCAGGGACCCCCCAGAAGCAAGCATTTGAGTTAAAAATGTTTCCACCACATTTTCGCAATTTTTCAAAAATGGCAGATCTACAAGCTCGTAGAACCCTTTCAACAAGCTATGAGCTTGTAGATCTGCTATTTTTCAACAGCTGCAGTATAACATAATGCTTAAAACCTCCAAGAGAGGTTCCCGCCCAGAATGGGTTAACTTCTGCTCACACGTTTTTCCTCCCACTTCTCCCCTTGCTTTCCTCCTCGTCCGTCCGTCCGTCCGTCTCCTCCCATCAGCGACGGTGAGTCTCCCGGCGACCATCGTCACGTCGTCCGTGCCCACGTCGATGGCGGGCCACATGATGTACGGCAGCCCGCACACGCTCATGTACGCCTCCAGCGCCATGACCGACGGGGGGCTCGCCGTGCTCAACGCCTTCTCCCAGGCCGGCCACTCTCCCATGCAGGTGTCCCACGCACAGGCCCAGGACGCAGGTGAGTTGCCCCCTCCTCTGACCGCCCGCTGGGTGGCTGATGAATGAATATCAACATCCTAATGCATCCTGATACTGGGAGGTCACATGCCCAAACTACCTGTCAGTGGGGAGTGGTGGCTGATGAATGAATATCAACATCCTAATGCATCCTGATACTGGGGGGTCAAATTGTGACAGGCAATTCCTGCTGTCAAAATATGACCCCCCAGTCAAAAAACACTTCGTTTGAAATAGACACTCATGCTTTCCAAGGTGTGATTTAGGGTCCTGAGGATGAATACAAAATGAATATCCTCTACTTTATAAAACAAGTTAGTAAAGTTGTAGACATCCATTATATACACACACACACACGTCCCCCGACGTGTCCCCGACGATACACACTGCAACCACGTTACCATCACTTTACGTCCTAAAGTCCTAACTATTACTCAAACTAGGCCTATATATTTTTAATACATATATTTCACTGTGTAGTTTATGAATTGAACACATTGATAAAGGTCCCTGCTGCGTTTCCAATTGCTGCGGATGACGGCACAGTGTGAAGGCAAACGCAGCGAATTAAATATGCAAAAGGGGATTGTGTTTTGGTGTGAAAAGCACTGTGAATCAATACGTTGTCCTCGACGTGTGTCGCTCGCATACGAATGAAAGAATGCTAACGGTGTTTTCACTCTTGTGTGCATTTCAGGTGCAGTTTCTCAAGTGTTCCTCACGGGTCCACCAGGCACAGTACAGATCCCTGTCTCAGCGGTGCAGCTACATCCAGTACGGCAAGATCTCCATTTTACAAGTGAAACTTTCATATTCCCTTATGCAACCGGCATGCCATTGACCTCACTAAATGCATCCCGGCAGATCACTGGCACAGGGAGGCTCAGGGTTTTGGCCTGGCTCCACTATGTACTGTATGTGTGTGTGTGTGTATGGACGTGGATGGCACCTTGGTTCTGCCTGTGACAAAAACCTGTGCACCAAACAAACAGCTCTGGAGTGTTGCATGGCTAAAGCCTGAGTTGTCGGCGCTGGTGGCATGCACCGAAAATTAGACATTCTACAGTACAAGCACGCCAAGCAATTGTGACGTGAGCTGGTAGATTTAGGTGTGGTGCTATTTATTTGCGGTGGGCGACACCACCAGCGCACAACTGAGCATAAAAGTCAGTCTTCAGGATGTGGTGGGTCTAAATAAAGGCTCATAGTGAATTCAAATGAGTCGTTTGATTTATTTGGTAATAATGATAATGTTGCAGTGGAATGAGAATATACTGAATCTTGTAACTGAAGTCATACAATGTTGTCTGTGTGGTGTGGTGTGGTGTGTTGTGTTGTGTGATTGAAGTACAGCACCATATGAATAATTCATAATTTTTATTTTGATAGACTTTGAGGCAACGGTTGTTTCAGGGAATATATTTATTTGAATTATTCTACCGTTTTTTCTTCTTCTTTCACAGTCTCACTTTTTGTTAATGATTTGACATTCCAAATTAATTAATTCTGGCCTTTATTACAGGCCGTCGTGAATTTGGCATTACACCACTTCAGATCTAACAAGCTCACAGTGCGAGGCACCGAGCTTGTAGATCTGCTAGTTTTGAAGAATGTTTGCTTATAGATCATAAGCAGTGGGCGTGGTTTTCTGGACCCCATAGAGATTTACAAAAATATGATTTTAAGCCTAGAATCAAGCCATCCAGGATCCTAGTGAGTCATGACCATAAAACCTTTGATTCCGCTAAACAAATGGTATTTATTAACACTTATGCCCAGGACGTCCCCACAGGTCTTTATAATTACACCCGTAGGAGGCCCAAGACGTCTTTAGGTCAGAGTTCCCGGACATGTTTTGCGCATCATGCGCACAGCCATTCACTTCCTTGTTTACGGGCCGACAAAACTGTCTATTTTCTCTGAATCTACAATGAACGATATAATATATATTTATTTATTTATTTTCAGCAGTATGGGCTGGTGCCCCAGCCTGCATCCTCCGTGAGGAGGAAGCCCAAAAAACCTTCGGTGAGGCCTTTAGTGGGGCCATTCTAGCAGCAAGCGGAGCCTGCAGTACCACCGTTGGCCAGGTGGAGCCTGCAGAACCATTGCAACTCTAGTATCCACCACTCCTGAATGAAGTGTCTGGTGCTGTGCTGTGCAATGCACAGGTCCTGGTGCTGGGGGTCTGGTGCAACGCACAGGTCCTGGTGCTGGGGGTCTGGTGCAACGCACAGGTCCTGGCTGTACTCCTGGTGAGAGCAGGAGTGGACCTGGTGAGACGTAGGAGGGGCCCGGACTCGAGTCAACCCACAGAGCCTAGTCCCTTCACATGCCAGAATTGTGCACCCAGTCCCGGCAGAGTAGTTCCGGAGTATTCCCAACAGATTGTGTGGCCCTGGTCTTTCCCTAGTGGGTCTGATCGAGGGTAGCTACTGGGACGTAAGTCGGGACTTGATCACCCCCGGCTGGGTTACCAGAGTGAGGGGTATGATGTTCGCGAGACCCGATACCCCGTATGAGGATACGTCCCAGGTGCATCCATGCGATGTATTTTCATTTACAGAATCAAAGGTTTTTGGTCACGATTCACTAGGATCCTGGATGCCCCCACCCTTTGCGTGGGACAGTCCCTCATTTCCAAGACCTTTCAGTGCATCAGTGTTCAAATTGAGACCCTGTCACACATTGTGACTGCCAGGCATCAGTGTTCAAAAGCCCTAATAGTTAGTCCCCTAATAGTCGGCTTTCTGTTGTAAAGCGCTCTCATTGTCTCTTTTCAAATCATGTGTTGATGAATAACATGAGAAATATCCCTCATATCCCCATTATATAGGCTACAGCACCAAGTCAGCCATACCACCCATGACCAAGATTAGTATTTTAAAACAAAATGTGAGACGCCAGAGGGGTTTAATAACACAATGATAGGCAACATTAGGCCTATGGTTGAATATGACATCAAGGCATTTATAGCAACTTAAGCAATAAGTTGCTAACCACACCCTGTCCCACACAAGTGATACTTCTGTCTGATCTGGCCACCCTAATTTTGTTTGATCTGGTCACCCCATGGATGAAAAAACCACCCCCACTGCTATGCTCTATTATCTCTGAGACGCCCCGGAATAGCGACGCTAGGGACTATAGGGTTCATGTGGTTAATCCCATTAGGCATGCACATGCTAACGAGGCTGTGTGTGGTGGGTGTGTTCCAGATGGTGATTGGGCAGCAGTCGAGCGGCAGCAGCACTAACCTGACGGAGCTACAGGTGGTCAACCTGGACGCAGCACAGAACTCTAAGAGCGACTGACCGTTGGACGGTCCAGGGACACACAGATGGACTGACATCTCTATTTATTGATGCCTTCCCACAGAATTATTTTGCGTCACATTCAAGGGCATAATGTGTGGCTGACCCTTGTGAGTATATGTTTTAGTATAAATATATATATAATAGTATATTCGCAAAAGCATAGAACTATATCGAGGTGTTCACTACATCCTTCATTGGAGCCTATTTTCTATACCATAGAAGGTGTTATTTTTTTGTGTGTGAGTGCGTGCGCGTGTGTGCTTATTTTGTGGACAAATCTGTAATGGCTACATACTGCAGGTGTGACAGCTTCACACCAGCCAAAGACATTCATTTGACTGAATGTTTGAGTGTCAGTCAGTGTTTTGTGCACAGCGTGTGCATATCTGGGGTTTGTAAATGGGTGGGGAAATGGATATTCACTTAAGACATTGGAATTGTAAATACTTTTTTTTGTTTATCAAAACCATGTATTTGTAAGCCTGTTTTTAGTTTATGCAACAGCATGTGTTTTTTTTTTCTATGTAGCCATTTTGTATGTACATGCAAATCAGTTGCATAAGGAAAAAAAAGGATTTACCTACACATATGATAATTATGTAAATTAATGTAATATACAACATATGTTCAAGATAGGTTTTCAGTACACTTCATAACAAAATGATAAGAATGCTGAATATTGTATGTTTATGATTCCCTTATTGAAGGATGGGAGTTTTTCCTCAGTGCAAACTGTTACACATTTACAGTTCCATTATTGTCTAGTAGTCCGTAAAGAACCATGAATGTCCATGTATGGAACGACCCTGCAGCATAATGTGAGGCTTCCTCAGGGAGGAATCTAGGAATATTGTGGAGTGCGTCAGACGTCAGTAATGGGGGGGGGAAATGTTGACGGCAAGGACAATCTGTCATTGAAAAGCAACATTTATCAGAGCCTGGGTTTCATCAACACCCAGAAACAATCCAAATACAGTCCCATCTTTGTCCACTTCTTGAAAAGGTACAAACTGTAGTTAAATACTTGAAACTCAAGGTTAATGAGATGAGTTAATACAGTATGGTTAACATGCTGGCAGTCCTTTTGACAAGATCTTGCTTGATTTGCAAATGAAATGTTTTATTGGCAAGGGCTATTTACACCAAGCACAAAACGGTTCCACAAGTAGAGCTAACAATTGGGTCTTTATATTTAACACTTAAGAGATTACATCCTCCCATGATCTGATGGTGTCAAACAACATAAGAATGACAAAGTAATTGCAATGCAAAGCAATGCATTTTACTTCTAAATGCTGGCTGATTTTTATTGCATCATAAACCTGTTGCCCTGCTACGAGTACCAGACTGCAGCTATGAGTGACTTTACTTTCTCTGTAAAGTTAGTATTCACTTCCAAACAGGGCATTGGATAAAACACTGTTCTTCTTATCATAAATAGGCATTAACACTGTAAGATAGTGGTACTGCCACTTCAGTACTGCATAAAGTAAATGTAAGATAGTGGTGCTGCCACTTCAGTACTGCATAAAGGCATTGGTGTTTCTTTGTATGGTGTCTCTCAATCTAATTTCCCGTAGTTTCACTACTGTGACATCACACTGGCATAGGATTTGAATTTTTTTGTATGGATCACAAGATAAATCGATTCGGCAAAGTGATGTTTTCAAGGTGCTTTTGAGAAATATATTTTTTTCCAGTAGAATCCCCTGGCCTCGACTGCAACGCAACCTCAGTATGAACGTCACTGCAGCAATCATTTTTAAGGCTGAACCCAAGTGAGACATGGAGCCTTCTTTCTGCACCACAGTGCCTCTTTTACACGGCCGATTTCAAAAGACACATTCATATCGAGGGAAATGTAATTGTTCATTTTGCAGGCAATTTCACCTTAATTTGGACTTTTTTTGTATGTTGTACTGCCACTTCCCCGGGGACACACGTCTTGTTTTGTGTTACAGGATTAGCAGGATGACTGAGCAGGGAGGACTATCTTGCAGCCAAAGAGATGTGACTGGGTACAATGCAGCCATACCAGCTCATGTTTAGGCCTGTCACAATTATAACATAATCACTTGTTTTGTAATAATGGCTATAATTGTCATTTCCATGTTAAAAATGACATGGAGAAGAAAAAGTGGAAGTAGCGATCTACAAGCTCAAACGACACATTTTGAGCTTCTAGATAGGCTATTTCCACTGTTTATGTAGAAAGTAATTAAATGTTTGTCATATCTGCCCACTGCAACTTGTTTACGATGGCCAAAACTATCATTATGTTCAATGACAAACCGTTAATTGCAATTTTTTGAGTGACATTAATGGTCAAGTAAAATGTCCTAATCGTGACAGCCCTACTAATGTTGCCATTATGTGACTCGCTGGTAAGGGGACATCGTCTTGCTTCACTCATGCCTGATTTGTACTTTAACGCTGGTGTGTGTCTCACACCGAAAATAGCAGATCTACAAGCTCCCAAAACAAAGCGTGGCACGTTGATCTGCTTTCACATGTGTGACACCACGACATGCAATCAAGTGTAACTCAGGATTTAGTCTTTGCATACGCCACCCTGCTCTGTCCATTTTATAGCTGATATTGTTTGGATAATGAAATGGTAAATGTTTGATAGCCAATTTTACATTCATACATCAGTTTCTCCTAAATGATCCAGTGGATTTTCTAAAATATAGTTTTCTGGGAATTTACTGAGTGGTATTAGTCTTTTTTTCACTTTTGTCATGAGAACAGTTACTGTTTGTTTTAGGTTTTTATGTAATATGTGTACAGATTACTCTTTTTGTAATAAAAAAAAAAACAGAATGAAACATGAAAATGAGCATTTCAAGCAGTGAATATAACTCAATATATACTGAAGAAAGCATTTAGTTTTATTGGGACGGAGGTTAAACAAAGCCATAATGTCCTGGATAGACTGTAATACATGAGTATGGTAGCAGGTATAACCAGAGATGTCTAAAGAGGGAATAAATGAAGCAATGCCCTGAGTGCATGAGAAAAAGACTGCAGTAATCACTTAAATTTACCCCTAGAAGCAGTGGATGCATGAAGAACGAGCATGCACCTTAAACGTATAAATTATGCATTGCACAATGACTATCGACTATCCAACCGATAGTGAAAGAGAAGTATGCCCCCCCAAAAAAATACAAAAACACTCCATTTCCCACCAGAGTAAAGCAGCAACGAAACTCAGGATATGAATAAAACAATGTATCCACATGATACAGTGATTGGTCTAAGCTGAGACGCACAAAAAAAATGGCATTAGTTGTGTGATACTGATGTTCTACAACTACCTTTTAAGGAAGGAAATACAAGTCCTGTACATCTTTACACAAACCCAACACAAAGATGAACCCCCACCCCCACCCTAGACACTGAGCCCAAGCGAAGCAGACACCCCATAACGTGTCTATTGTAGAAGTCCTCAGAGACCCACAGTGTGAAGTAAGTAAGACATCGTATTTTCCCATCAGTGTCTTTAAGAAAATGCTTGACAGCTCAGAAATCATTGTCCGCTTTCTTTACCAATGAAAAATAACGACTCATGCATTACACTGGGCAATATCACTATTGCTGTTATACTATATATATATATATATTAATATAGTACATATACAAGACTGGTTGGAAACGGTTGATACAAAATGTGCATGACTAGGAATAAAAAAACGTTCTTTTAAAATAGAAACGTTTCTCCTGAAAAGGTACATCTTCGTTTCATTTTTTTTCTTTTTGGTTCATGAAAAAAAAAAGTGAGAAACAAAATTGTGTACTCATATGTACAATATGAACAAAGATGTGAACAATGTGCAAATCCGATTTCATGCAAACATTTGCATATGCAGCTTAGGTGCTTAGTTAGATATGGGTTAGTGCATGACTTGTGTGGTGTGTGTACGGGGGAGGAGATTGAAGTCACACACACCTATCCTATGCAGCAAGTTATTACATAACACGCTCAATCCCACATACACGCTTAGCATTCGTTCATTCATGGAGACATTCAGATGGGAAGCATTATGGTGAGCACCAGCAGAAGTTACATTTAGACGTGAATGGATGTAGTGCGTGACGAGGTGAGACTTTGATTCAAAGTTACCAACACCCTCAGTCACAACAAGACACCAAACTAAACGATATATTAAACACACTTTTAAGGTTCACCACCTCTTCATCAAAGACCACGGTGGGGAACAATACTGTAATTTACCTCATTGGAAATCATGACAAGATATTTAACAGGTCTAGTCATATGCAGTATTATGTAGTTGAACAAAAATGTTTGATAAAGAAGTCTACCTACTCCTACTGTATTAAGTAGATACGTAGACTGAATCACTGCTTTGGACATGAATGTCCTTCCCTTACATAGAGGGCCACCATCAAATGCAATAAAAAAATATAATGTAACGGTAAACTAAAGCAAACACTGGTACGCTCATTGATGAATGCATTTGTAAAGCAACATTAATCATAGAAAGAAATAGCATGTGATGTGAGCAAAAGGTCTCTTTCCAGTTCCAAATGTGCCAATTTGACACCCCATCCAAAGTATTAATTCTCACACTTAACAAGTGCAATGTATAGAGAGGTCCATGTGCAAATCCACATACTGTATATCTAAAGTTACAGCCACATTTAACAAAATGTGATGACCGGTGACATCTGTGGGTGATACTGATGAGGTTCATTGTCTATATACTGTGACAGATTATGTTGGAGAGCACTAGCAATAACGACCTAAGAAATCTGCAAAATAACCCATAAGCATCTTCTTAAACTGTTAAAAATTGTACTTTGTTTTCCATTACAAAGACATACTAGTTGAAAGGCAACCTTAAAGCAAAGGAAAATAATAAATAGGAGGGCTTGGCTTAATGGCTTTTAAATCAAAACTATTTCACAATTTTCTGCAAATATTCTGCAACAATTGAGTAGTGAATGACAGGACAGAGGGCATTATTCTGTACAGCCTCTTTAAGTCAGACAGACAGACAGACAACACACGAGGGTTTAAGATAAAAAGTTTCAAAAGGAAACAATCTCCTGTAACTGAAAAGGTGTGAATTCCACACTAAGGCATTGACGCACACAGACACTGGAACCAGAAATAAATACACACACACACACACACACACACACACACAAATCTCTTTTCTCCATTAAAATATGTAAATACAGGGCTACAGTTTCCTTTTGGCTAGTGAGAAGTAAGAGGACAGGAGAGGGATGAGAGAGAATAAAAAAGTGTGGGCGGCTATACCTCAACTCAAATGTCCAGAGACCCTCTCTTCTTCACCTTCAACCACCCTCCTGCTCTCCCACGGCCCCCTGCTTGCTCCGACCTGCCCATGGGCCCAAGCCAAAGGGAGCCAGGGGACCGTAAAGTGAGGCTTGATACCTGCGCTCCATGTGGTTTAATAACAGTCTTGGAGGGATGACCAGCTTAGTGGTGATGGATTTTTGACCCTGTGCCACCAATACCTCAAAAGTCCGAGGGCATAGTTTCGTCCTGTCTTGACCCGCCCGCCAGCCTGGCCAAAGCAGCTGGGGGGAGGGGTGGTGGGGGTCTACGGTGAGGAGGACGAGGAGGCAGTCGCGTGGAACTTGACGAAGGCGATGGCGGCCAACTCCTTACAGAACTCCTCCAGCACGATGACCCCTTCCAACAACGTCATGTGGTCGATACTGGAAGCAGGGATCGACAGGCGTGGGGTCACAACTTAACTCATATAGGACTGAGACCCATTCTTGCTATATAGTGTAGATCATACATGGGCAACTGTCAGCCCGTGGGCCACTTAATGCGGCAGGTTAATATCCAAACATTGATATATTATTGATTTCAGCTACTAGTATTAAAACCCTGAATGGGTTTTAATGCACAAAGTCTGGACTAGATGGGTAGTCCTCAAAGTGGGGTACCGTTCATTGACAGGTGTACTGCCTGCCACTGTTAGTGTGCATTATTGCCACCTAGTGGTGGTTTTGTATTTAGGTTTAGTTTTGCATTTTTTTGCTAGCTTGCTGTAGTCAGCATGTGTTCAGTGTTTGCAAGACAGCAGAGGAGAGAACATGCTTGAACCTGTTCTCTTGACAAGCCTTGGAAACTAAATGACGGTAAGCGCATTTCTGTTGGTTTTCTTAAAGTTTTGTTTTCTTGTAGTCTATCTGAATACTATTGAAAGTTTGGTTGAAGCTGGCTGAAGCTAATTATAAGATAATCAACCTCACTGCCATGTCATGTAAGTGCATTACACTATGTTTGGTGAGAGCAGTGTTTTTTCATGTCTATTGCAGTATGTTGTATTTATGCTAGGCAATAACCATCATAAACTGTAAACTCAGTCAATTCAACTAGGGAGGGCAGAATAGCAGGGTTCCAAATGGATCTGAGACTGTACAAATGGACCCTTATGGGTCCATTTGTACAATCTCAGAATTATAGGGGTACTTGAAATTAAAGGATTAAGAACCACTGGTCTAGTTTAATCACTTTAATCCCGGCATCCCTAGAGGCAGAATGTTTCAGAAGTACTCACTTGATACCCTCTGGCTCGAGTCCCAATAATCTCTTCCTGACTAGCAGGAGTTTGGGTGTGAAGTCTGGGATACGCTGAATTCTCAACATAAGATCACCCACCACCTATATAGACAAATGATAAGTAATAATAATTATAAATAAACAGCAAATGTAAATAAAACAACAGCAAATGCACATATTCAATTCCATGCACACAAGAGCTCCCCGGGCACCAAATATTATCTAGACATTCAACATTGCAGAGCGTTGTCTTATCAAGGCGTCCACCCAGCTGTGACTTACCCTGACAATGACAGAGAAGAGAGACCTACAGCCAGGGGCCAGGTTGATATAGGGGTCCAGCAGGTACTCGTGCATGTGGGGGTGAGGTAACAGAGACAGCTTCGACAGCACCGAGGTCACCTGGAGGTTTACATCGTAGGGCTGCAAGAAAACAAAATCAATGTTGAGTTCATAGCCATGCTGCCCTTTCACCTGAAAGATAATGGGCAACTAAATCTTATGCACACCTGATATGCTCTGAGACGAGTGCGTAGGCAGGGCTCAATGTATTCAGAAAACATGCAAAAAGTGCATAAAGACCCGCACACCGTCTGCACATCTCAGAGATACCTGAAGGTGGTCTTTCACCGAAGCCTTGCCTAAATAAAGTGTTCGTAAGTGCAGACGGTGTGCAGGTCTTTATGTACCGGTACTTGAAAAATAATAAAACACCTTATTGTGATGTGTGTGCAAATTAGAACATCAGCTAGATAATTATCATTTATCAAGCACTGTGTGGTCCTAATTGCACGTCATGGTAGGTGGTTAGAGGCGCTTCACAATAGTGTGAATTTTACTGTGAAATATGAATTATCAAGGTGTCGTTTAGGAAGAGAACTCAGTTAATTGAGGGGGGCGTGCACTATTGAACGTGGCTCATGACGGCAACCCTAACTAATAATAAAAATAATAAACAAAGGCAGCTCCGTTCTGTTCAATCCAATCCCTACTGAAATGAGGTTGGCTGTCCACATGAATGGGTCGATTATGCAAGTGGAACAATATTACATATAATATTACAGTTTTAAGAGGTGGGGGCGTGTGGAATGTCATATAACAATTATGGGCATGGTAAGAAGCGCTTTCGACACCCCGTGGAGTGCGCAAAACGGCCGTGAATTAGTCATGGGAGTGTTTAAGGAGTGTTTGAGACGTACCCAATCAACATGTCCGTACTATTCTCTTTACCAGTCAGCTGATGTCACATACGGAATGCACCCTTTGGGGATCGTGGTATTACATTTCTTCAGGCTGGCACCATAGAAGACATGACATGCCTTTGTCACAATTTAATTATTCCTATTGCACTGATGCATGCTATCACCTTTATGCCTCAAAAGAACAGACCCACCTATACCTTTCAGATCGGAATGGAACTGCGAGTAGATAGCAGCATATTGGCAAATTGGCAATCCATGCGTAATGTTCCCAGAATCGTCTAACCCCCGAACATGCAAGTTCGTTTGATATTGTTTAATTCGATAACGATAGAACCATGTACCATACAGCGAATGAAAGCAAGATTCCTAAGGAATATGGAGATTTTTTGGAGACATTTAATAAAACGGTTGAGAAATGAGAGAACCATGAGTGTTTATAGGCTAATATCAAAGTTTTTTTATGAAAGACAAACGGGCTGTGAACTTGAAGAGCTCAATCACCATCCCGACACGGAAGAAATATAGCCTAGTGCATGCATGTATATGCACTGTTGCACTTCCACACAGTAGCCTACACACGCTCTTTATTTGTTTCTATTGAAAAACACCAGTAAAATAACGTTTATTATATTTTATTTCATTCAAGTCACGACGAAGGAATGAGTTGAATGCGTGCTGCGTAATGCTGTGGCCCCGATGGTATGGTCTTCGCTGAGTTCGCTCGTAGCATTTTATTGAAGAAGACTTGAATCGGGTGTGATACAGCATATGAAAGCAAACTTCCCACGGATTATGGAGATGTTTTTATTTAATTTTAAGGTTGAGAAATGAAAGAATTATGGCCGTTTCTAATCTCAACATTTTACAAAAAAAAGACGCAAAACGAGGCTGTTGCCATGTCTCATAGAAACAAGTAAATAGGTCTATAAAAATAAGCGCATATAACAGGGGTCTGTAACCTATTTTAAATGAAGTGCCATGTTTTTATTTTCTAGATAGTGAGTCTGCCATATCCAGATTAATTTTAATGACACCACATTAAAATAGAAAAACATATTTTGATTGTCCACAAATATAAAGTTCTTCCTTCTTTTTAAATATGTTCTTGCACATTGTTATAATGATCATTATATATATCCCCCTGCAGTCAGAGTTCATAGTTTTAATGAATGAATGTGATGCATTGTGAGCTGGTATAGATATGCTATTTTCAAAAGTAATCTTGGAAAAAAATAATTTAATTTTTGGATTAGCCGTCCTTAGTTGGGCAAATGCATTCATCTGGGGATCCTTGACATGGGAATGTGCTGTGTGAGGATCACTGGTTTAAACAACATTAGGAGAAAAGCCCAAATAACCACTTTAGAAACAAGAAAAGCAACCACAAATAGTACAACTACCAATATTTACAAGCAACTTTACAGAAAAATATATTATAATAAACAGACATGGCAACACTCTAGCAGCCTCCCAGAGCCGCTCAAGTGTACAATCAAACAGTGCTTTTTGTGTTTATGAGGTGGTCAGACCCACGTCTAATCGTTGTTTTTAGGTCAAGGGGCTTAATAGCAAATTGCGCAAAGCGAAAATAATTAACATATGGACACTCCTACAATGCTAAAATATTCAGGAACGCCGTATGCCATATGTGTGTGCGTTCAACACGGGCCGATATGCCTTTCATAATACGAATGTGCGCAGAGCGAGGCCAATTTATGTATTACCACATGGTAAAACGCACCTTCAAAATCTAGGCCGAAGTGTGCAACAACAGACGCTGTCTAAAGGTCTCGTAGTGGTATAACAAACTCACCTGATCCAGGATGCGTCCCATTCTGTCAAAAAGGACCTTGAGGAAGTGGCCCTCAAAGAAGGGGATGTCCAAGTTACACTTTTCAAGAGGCTTCGGGCTCCCTCGCCAGTCCCATCGTAGACATACCCCACAATAGTCCTTGAACTGAGGATATATAGGACGGTCTGCATTCGTTATGTTATATACAGTACATACGTGGATGATTTATCTCTGTGTTGGCGCTTCAATCACACAGGAACCTTTTGCTAAACAAGAACACACTACTATTATATGAACGTATTGAAAATGGAGGATGGGATGTACTGGGACGGCGGAATGAAGGGGCGATTTGGGGTCAAGGATGAACATTGAGTTAACGAACTAAAAGGCAGAAGTACATGTGTGAAAAGGGATGGAGAAAGGGGCTTTGGCGAGCTTAAAAATATTGGGACCGGAAACAGAAATTGAATTTGTATTTTCATTTCCCATAACTTAAACATTATTATGCATTTGGAGAGGTTTTACTCTATGGATATTGACTACTATTAGACTGACCTGTCTGTGGGCATCTCGTAGGTATGTGTCATAGCCTGTGCCTTCCACGTGATACGATGACTTGGCCTCATCGGGCACCAAACACAGGAAACTGCAGGAAGCGTATAAACATTATAGAACTAAAAAGCAAAACGGGAACAATTGGATATTTCACATTAGGAAGTCACATGCCAGGAACAGTCTTCTTTGCACACCTGTTGACAATCTTGTGGACCTCCGTCTTGCCGTCAGGCTTCAAGTGGTCAGGACTCTGTTGTGGAGAGGAGCTCAGCCAATCAGAACCGGACAGTCTGCTGTCTGGAGAAAGGTCATCACCAAACAGCGGGTCCTCCTCCAGATCTCTGTCAAGAACCAGATTCATTAATAATCCATTGAGACCAGATTCTACAAAATGTCTTCTAACTCCAATTCATTTATTTGCATTTGTTACTAACATTTTCAATAGGTATATAACAAGTCAATTAGAATTCATCAAAACGTCAACTACTTTGTATGTAGTTATTTATTTTAAAGCTATCCCCTCAGGTTTGAGTGCACTGGATAATGAATGTATGTAGACACCTGGCTGTGTCTGGAAAACATAACCTTGTAAACATAACATGTCCATAACCCCCCCCCCCCCCCCCCCCCCCCCGACCACCACACAGACAGCGCTGTTCATTGGCATGGTAGGAGCCCGAGGTGGGAGAGATAACACAGCGGGTTGATGCATTCACTTTATTTGTTGTGTGTGGGTATTAGGCGGTTGCAGACGGGTGTCCTTACACAGCATCGTGAGGCTGGCCGTTCTCCAGAGGCTCTCTCTCCTCCTGAGGCTTGTTCTCCAGGTAGTTCCTGTCCTCCACGCTGCGCAGCACCAGACTGTGGAGGATGTGCTGGCTGGGCTTCTGGATCAGATGCTCGAACAGACGCAGCGTCATGATGCTTATCTGGTAAGAACAAATAAAAAAAAGACATAAAAACCAGGTACAGTGGGTTGGATGTCGATGACACATTTAGTGAGTAACGTAACTTAGTTTCTCCCATTGCAATCTCCTGAATTCATAGTTATACAAATCCAATGGGTGTTTTTCAGTTGATGTGTGGGATGTGTCTGGACAGCCCAGATCAGTCATTATTCTGTGTTTGCCTTAATACCCATTTTAACCCTTGGACTACCAATCCCAATTTTTTTGTTTGGGTAACAAATTGGCATATTTTTAATTCATCATTTTCACATTAATAGAAAGATCTGGTGGTTTGAACAGATGTTTTTTTTTCTTTTTTTTCATTGCTAGTGTATTCTCTCGAATTGCCACCAGATGGCGGGCACCATTATGCTGATTTTGGCCAAAATAGACGAATCTTCCTAAGTCACTTCCGGTTCACCGATCGACAACATCCGGTATTATTTTGACCCTAGTCACTAGCTTGGCTGGTCCGGATTGCTAAGCTAATGCTATATTTTTCATAACTAAGTCAAATTAACCTCAAATCAACCCCAAAACATCGCAAAATATCACATTTTTTACAGCGACGCACATAGAGACGGCGCGCGTGCACGATAGCGCACGATCACGCGGATTTCGGCCGCTTTTTTGTAAATTACATCCAACATTAGTGATATTAGCGAAAAAATATAATTTTTTGCTCCGTTGAACCCTAGATAACTGACATTGATTGACATTCCGTTAATTCCGTGAACGGGAGGTTTGTATTTTTAGAAATATTCAGTTTTTTCCGTTAATTGTAGCCCAGGGGTTAAGAGCCATATAATTATGTTGGACTGTATTTGTTTTAGTATTTACATATCACATTAAATGTAGTTGTTGGACAACACACTGATGGTGAGAAAATAAATCCACTATTATAAAGTACAGGAAATGAGCACACATCTAAACAATTGGTTACATCAGCAGAGCGTGGCATCTAAGTATAGCACTTTGGCACTGCAATTTAGGTCAAAAACTTCTTATTTTTTAGTTTTTGCATTCACAGGCTGATTATCCTTAAAATGAACAACAACAATGACGTGTACCTCATCTGAAAGGTGGTCACAGTGCTCTATGAGTCTGTGTCTCAGAGGGTTGCCAGTGATGGTGGCCAGGGTCTCTGGTTCCATGTCCTCCCCCAACAGGAAGTAGACCATCTCCTGGAGCAGAGCCTCAGAGGTGACCTGCCTGATGATCCTGTTCAGCAGCGCCGTCGAGGTCAGGATGCCCACTTCAGACCTACGGCCGGGACAGTGGGGACACCTCGTTACTAGGGCTGACCTTCGATTACGTTTTTAATGATCGATTAATCTATATTAATTTGTATCGAACTTCGACGCTTCGAAACCCAACGGGGGGGGGGGGGGTGCGTGCGTGCGCGATGCGAGGCGCGGCGCGATGCGAGCAGTGACTCTTTGGTTTAAACAACGTTATAGCGGAGAGAAAGTCATGCTTGGATTGGTATCATTTATTTTAAACGATAGATAAGCCTTCATGAAAGCAGTGACGCACAAATAATTAGGCATAATAAAACAAGTCAACTGCCTGACGCAGGCATTACCTCTCAAAAAAATAAAATATATAGCCTATAATCAAAGCTTCTCTTCCGATTGAAACTCAGATGTGAAAACACCAAAAAAAGCACCAGTCCTGGAGCTCCAGGCGCGCTAATTTGCGCCGCGGTCTACGCCGCTCTCAGACCCTTCCGACGAGGCTCTTTCTTGGGGTAGAAAAGTGTGGATGACCGCGGCTCAAATTAGCGCGCCTGGAGCTCCAGGACTGGTGCTTTTTTTGGTGTTTCCCCTGTCCCATGCGTGATTCGCCGCAGATTTTTCGCCGCGGATTTTTCGCCCCACTTGGGCCATCCCATATGTGTTCTTTGTTCTCCTTGCATATTCTAAAATGCAACCACACTTTAGATTTCTTTTGTGGCGGCATGAGTGCAGGCTGCTGTGTGTGTGTGTGTGTGTTGACTTCCTTGTTGTTACCACCACGAGTGAGCCGAGAGGGGAGGAGGCGTTGCGGTGCTGCGAGGCGCGAGCATGGCTCGCGGACCAAACGGGGCCGTCTCGCGGACCAAAAGCGGCCGCTTTTTTTTTAATGACTATTCGATTCAAAATTTAAAAATCGATTCCCGTGCGTATCGATTGAACATCGATTAATCGATTTTTTTGGGTCAGCCCTACTCGTTACCCACATGACACTTCATACGCAGCCACACCTTAGCCCATTTAGACCGGAGGACGATTCTACAAATCTCTTCTAAATCGTGACAGTTTTCTTGTTTTTCTATATCAGTCGTTCTCAAACATTTGGGGGGGGGGGGGTTACGCGCTTGTAGATCTGCTATTTTTCAATAGCTAAAGTATAACACTGCTTAAAAAACCTTAAGGGGTTCCCGTCCAGAATGGGATAACACAGTGAAAGACGTTTATGTCGACGCATGCAGCTGAGTCCTGAAAGGAGCGACACTCACGTCTGCATAAGCTGGGGCTCCATGACGGCCACAAAGAATCGATCCCTCACCGCCCTCGACATCACCGCAGCCGCCGACTGGAGACAAACGAATCAAACCCACAATTAGCCGTCGGTGAACTTTGACAACAAAAACAACATACTATTTTTTTAACCACAGCAGTGAGTGAGTGCAATGCATCAACGAAGGGATGAGTCAGCAGGAACGGAACGGCCCTCAAACCTTCTGAGCCTCCTTGATGAGCTGGTCACAGTAATCAAGCCACGACAGGAAGGAGATGAGAGCCCTCTTTCCTGTGAAGACGGCAGCGTCCTCCTTCAGGTTGTACACATCCAGACTGAAATAGAATAAAGAACAGCAAGGCCATAGGCCTAGTTTAGGTTGTACACATCCAGACTGAAATAGAATAAAGAACAGCAAGGCCATAGGCCTAGTTTAGGTTGTACACATCCAGACTGAAATAGAATAAAGAACAGCAAGGCCATAGGCCTAGTTTAGGTTGTACACATCCAGACTGAAATAGAATAAAGAACAGCAAGGCCATAGGCCTAGTTTAGGTTGTACACATCCAGACTGAAATAGAATAAAGAACAGCAAGGCCATAGGCCTAGTTTAGGTTGTACACATCCAGACTGAAATAGAATAAAGAACAGCAAGGCCATAGGCCTAGTTTAGAACAAAGAACAGCAAGGCCATAGGCCTAGTTCAGCTGGCTCTCATCTGTGGAGCATTTTACAAACACTCCAAAATACTATACAGCATATGCAGCATGCTGTTGAACCTGGAACGGAACCTTTGTCCTTTTTAGACGGTGAGTGAAACCAACACCGTCTTACATAAACCGATTGAAGACCAATAGCACTTAAAAAACTAAACTTTTTTGAATATCTGAGTAAAGTCCTTTTAACTGGATCAGCTAGCGCGCCAGCCGTTTTTGGAAAAAAACTCCTAAAATCACCCAGTGTCCATGACATCATGGAGTCCAGGAAGTAAGTGAGCCCAGTGTCCATAACATCATGTCCATGAGTCCATATGAAATACAAAAAAATATAAAAACCACATCAAAACCCCAGGAAAGTGTTTGTCTCCCAAACATAATCAAAATAAGATCTGGTTGTAAAAGGGGTGAAGTGTCCCTTTAAGAATTAAGACTCTTAACATTGAGAAATCATTAGGCTTCCCCTGTCTAGTAAAAGATAAATCACACCCATGTGAAGTGAGGGGCGCTCTTATCATCATACATCTAATTCTGGCCATTCACATTACGTATTCACTTTTCTGTCCTCACTTTTCATCAAGTCCTCAAGGCTAATTAATAACTTGTGGCGTCCTCAATTCACACTTCACCCCTCACTGCGTGTGAAGTGAGGGGCACTCTTATCATCATAATATCACATTCCGTGCTCAGCCAATCAAATCATCACAAATGTCATTCCGGCCAATCAACTTTTGGCATCTTCACTTTTCTGCCTCCACTTTGCTCAGCCAATCAAGTCATCGCTATGGGGTGATCAGCCAATCATCAGCCAATGTTTGTTCACACAGACCCACAAAGCTGGGCATAGGAGGGGCTAGATCCCACTAGAAAAAGGTGAAGAGAAACTCACCCCCAGTTGACAGCCTCCACCGTCTCGATATCCAAGGGGTCCATGGACTGCGGCAGAGCCTTGTAGAAGGACGCCAGCCTGTCTGTGAGGAGCTCACACAGCTCTGTGTTTTCCATCAGACACTTGGCAGCTGCAGGCTCTGGTAAACTGACCAGCAGCATCAGGCCCTCGCATGCCTTCACCACTACCCTGCCATCCTGAGCGGTCAGAGGGAAGCCAAAGGAGCGTGAATTTGTGAGCAATGAATACAGAAAAGCAGTGTGGGAGACTTTTCTTGTTCCGTATAAAAATCAGCTCAAGTCAAGTCATCATAATTGTATTGATTATTCTGAACTGACAATCCCACCTCCCTCATATTGCTATAATTGAATATGTTCATAGTAAATTAAAGAGTTAATTAAATGTGTGGAAATGGGTATTCAGTGGTGTGTTCATGAACACCCAACAAATTCTAAAACATTGCATGCTGGTGCTGCTAGTGTGTTGTGTTGTACTAACTGGGCTCTTGGTGAGGTTGAGCAGGGAGGTGACCAGATTGTAGTTGTTGCTGTTGTTGTTGTTGCTGCTGGTGGTGGTTGGACTGCAGCTGGCTCCAGCATGAGGCTCCTGTGGAGTTGTGACCAATCCCTCTGCCTGGGGCTGTCCGGTGTCTGGGGCAGACAGGTTCTCCGTCACGCCTGCTGCCCCTTCAAAACGCTTTGTTTCGGGCCTTTTGGGCTTGTTCTGCAAGTAACAAGATCAGATAAAAGATAAAGAGGCACCAGGCATTCTCTTTGCTAAAAGGGAGTTGTTGGACACCACCACGGTTCAACTGCATCTATTCTAATACTGCTACTGTTCCAGAAGTAAAAGTAGAAGTAAAACCGAGCAGTGTTTTGTGTCTTTAGTTTATTCGAGTGAAGTCACTGGAGTAATATATGCGATTAGGAAAACTACACCACAGGGGAATTTAATGTCAATATCAATTGCATCATGAATATTGTTATTTTCAAAGACCAATAACCACTGCACCAATTAACCAAAATAAATATCCAAAGTGTCATTGATGTGTATTGAAGTGTCAACTGATGAATGAATCATTTGAGTTTACGGATCCCCTTGTTCCCAGTAACCTACCTCGAGGAAGAAGTTGACGAGGTACGGGTCCTGCTTCAGTTTGGCACAGACTATGCAGAGGAACTGGATCTCCTCGTTTTCCGTAGGAGCGGTCAGCACCTCCCCACACAGACGGATCAGTTTCTGATAAGGCAGAGAAAACTACTTGCATAACCCGTCGCTTTGCAAAGTACCTGGCTGGAACATCCAAACTAGAGAGACACCAGTATCCTGACTGCCACGGCTCTCTTACCTGTACAGGCCTGTGGACATTAATGTGGGGCAGGAGAGGCTGACGAATGCGTCCAAGTAGCTTTGTGTAGAAGGTCAGAACCTGCTGCTTCATCCCTGGAGGACACTGATAAAGAGGGGATAAAAATACAACATCCACCACCACCATTAGGGAGCAGCGATTTGGATATTTAAAACATTAATGCCAAGAGCACCTCTAAAGTGGACAGAGTACTTATTGTTGCTAGGTTCAATTCTCACATATTTTGCATTATTAGTACAAATAGGAAAACCGAAATATCTCATGGAGTAAACATGTATACCAGAAACCGAATCGTTGTATGTGGGTGCAGTTACGTAACTTACACGAGGTGCTCGGTGTGCTTCCCCAAAACCACTAGCCACCAAGAGCAATAAAACACAGCGCTAAAAAGAGGAACACTCCTAGTCTTTAACATATATGCGTGGCCGAAAGCTCACAAATATTTTCGGTTGATCACTAAATCTCGAATAGCCATCTAGAGAACTTATCCAGTTATTATTGCACACTGACTTACATCTGCCTTTCCCAGTGTGTAGAGTGTCTCCAGGATTTTGTGGTGCAGGAGGTACTCCATGCAGGGCCCTGTCTCTCCAGACTCCCTCTCCCCTTCCTCCTGGGTTAGGATGTCCAGCATCTGCTCCAGGTGGGATGGGATGTTGGTGTCCGTCACAGGCGCTTTGTCATCTGAGAGAGAGAGAAACCCAGAAACTATCTGAACCTGAAACACACTGATTGGCCAATGGGATATTATATACACACAGAATAACTCTTCCTACTTCCGGGCTGCTTCCCTACCTCCTTCACAGGTGTTACTGATGATACTAATTAAGGTTCCGTTCCATATAGGGCGCGTTCTGAAATAGCACACTGAGCAATGCAAACTAATAGGAGAGTGCGCTCCCTGTGCGCATTTCTGAACGCACCCTTAGTGTGCAGTGGTTCTCAAACCTTTTAATTTCAAGGACCCCCATAATTCAGAGTAACTCAGAGTACACACCCATACAGGGCCATTAGGAACCCACTCAAGGACACTTTGAGACCCACTGGTGTAGCAGTGTTTCCAGTGAGCCAACACGCAGAGGCACAATAGCAGCACCCTGACTCTGTTTGACCAGAATGGAACAGAGCCTTCATTAGTATCAGCGGTTACACCTGTGAAGGAAGTAGGGAAGGGGCCCAATTAAGTTCTTTCCAAAAATTCCAAAAGTAGAAAGGAACACAGTGCCAACTTCCATGGCGCATCCGACTGTGCAACGCGCAACCATATTTGATGTCTGTAATGTGTTACCGGCAGAGTGGTAAGTCATCCAAATAAGTCCTCAAACTATTTATGTAATACTATAAAATCATTATCTACCAGTTTATTGATGGCATCGACCACTTCAGCAAAGTTGTATGATTGAAATCTAGAACATGCAAGACCGCAGACCCTGTCTCAAAAAAAGCCTGGTACGACATTACACACAACCAAAATAGCAGTTACTGTTACACACATCCGGGTCATTTGACCCTCTGTTTAATTTGTATTCTCACTACTCTGTGCTGTTGTGAAGTTTAAAGTTGTTCTCACCTGAAGTCTCTATGTAATAATGTGTTATAGCCTTCCAGTGATAGACAAAGTCCTCCTGCAAGGGCAGCGACGGGGCAAGCTGAAAAAGAAAACGGCATCAAGATAATGTGCAACAACGATATTTGTAGTAGTCAGTGTGAAGTCAGACTGTGAACAGTCAGACTGTGAAGTCTGATATTTATTCGAATTTCGACCAACAGGTCAATATCTCAGCCAGGTATTTGTTCAGTGTGTAACATTAGATTGAGGTGGTTTGCTGCAGTTGCTGGGCACAACTTGGGAACAGTCTCTGTTTGTTTGTTTTTGGGACTGTATACAAATGAATAGAATGGTAACCATTGGTTACCCTTGTTTGTTTTTAAGTCATGTGCCACAAATATATACCCGGTAAGGGATTTTGGATGGGTCTCTAGCAAACATGAATAGATAACCTAAAGTCTGTGTACACTACTTCTCCAGCCAAATGATCCCCACATTAGGGTATAGTATTGAGCAATAAGTGTATGCAACTTTGGGTCTAGCTCCGGTCCATAACTTGGGTCCGTGTCCCATTTTCAGCTCAGGTCAAGTGTTTTTATGGTGTCCCTTAATTAGAAGTTTTGAGCTCATCCTTTCAAAGAAACAGGTTCAATTGGGCAGGTTGCTACATACTATGAGGCTAACAGCTATAGATGGGTCCATTACGCAAAACCATTTTCAAGCAAACTTATCTAGGGAACTTCTATCGTTTATTCATGCTATATACCCAACTTTAACCCAAACCCTTGACACAAAAAAAGAATAGCTGGTGAGATTCGCATGTTGTAGTTATCTAGCTAACCGTAGCCAGCTGTTAGCTCAATTTGATAGCAAATATGTTTGGCACCAAAACAAGAAAGAAAGCGGTGTGGTACAGACGGTACATGTTATTACAACACAGTAATAACATGTACCAACAACTCTAACGACATAATAACCACAATATAGCGTTAAAAACAAACGGAAAAGGACATGTTTACGTCGATTCGCTAAGGTTACCTAACCAGGTAGCTGGTGTTGTTCTTGTTAGCATGCTAACGCGACGTAATGTTTGGGCAAGGAGGGCCTTTCTTTAATCGACACAAAGCCAAAACATCTTGGCCGAGGATAGGAGACACTGACTTTGAGACGGACACACAGTTGATGAGAAACTCACCGCTTCGACGGCGTGCTGGAGAATGGACGTGAATTTGGAGAACATTTTGTTCTTCGACTGGACCAGTTTCTCCCGAGAAGATCTAGAGAATTCCTCTATCTTCTTCTTCCTATTGCTGCCGCCCCGATCCAGATTGGAGCCCGTCTCATGCACTGACCCTTGAACGTAAAATAATAAAAAGCCAGCACACAGATCAAGTCGTAAAATGGTAACAGCTTGTACTGTAAAAGACTCCACAGACGGACAGACAGGCCTTCTGGCACGACTACTGTAAACAACACGACGTCTACTGCTGCTCTAGTCTAACGTTACGTTTCACTCTATGGACACCGTGGCACTTCCACGGCCAAACACTGAAACACGCCACCTGTTTGCCCACCAGGGGGCGCACAAATACAATCCAGAGACATGAAGTGGGGGCTATCAATTAAAGCAATAATCAATGCGTTGAATAATAATCACCTGGCTGGCTGTTAAATAGGCATTTATCGAAACGCGTTTAAAAGGGTAAGAAATAGCATGTAAATTGCCGATATACGTGCACCTGACAACACGTTAAGGTCTTATTTTAATAGAAGAAATTAAAGGAGGACAAAGTAGGCTATAAATAATTAAAATCTTAAGAAGTTCAACTTCAAGTTTGAAGTTAGGCTTGTCGACGGACTTTAATTTCCACATAAAGTGTTTTGTCTGTTATTGGGAGAAGGCTTAAAGCGTTCAATAATTAACCTAGTGGATTCCAATTCAACTCCTCGACCATAAATCAATTGATTATGGTCTTTACGTGTAGGTTATTTAAATAAGTGACAGTAGCCTAAAGAGACCAGCTCAGGTTATATAGCTTATGTTGGCCTACATTGTTAAAATAATGACGGTAAAAAATCAAACTGTAGGCCTAGTAGGCTCCCTCGTTTAGCTCATATGTATTGTGAATCCGGAGGCAGCAGGCAGCAAACTTTATGATTCAACCAGCCATCATTTTGACCACAGCGCAGTCACCACAGGAAAAAGAAAGTAGGCTGGCCGAATCAATTCTCTCCCACATTTTTGAAAACCCTTATCGACAGGGATCCACAACCCGGCATTTTACAATGGTTCAATTCGTAACTTTATACCCCTGGGCTATTATGCTAAATATTAATAAGCACCCACCCGGTCCCTGTCTTAAACTATAGTGGGCAAAATAGCGTGGATGCTGTGTGTTCCAGGACACGCCCTGCCGCCGCTATAAAGTGCTCTCTCCATCGTGCAGTATAGTCTGCTCTACCAAATGCCGGCTGGCTTCTAACTCCCTATCATCTCATCAATGATGGCAACGACACCAAAGAACAGATAATATCAGCGGGTGATCTTCGCCTTCAAAGCGGCACCGTCCGGGGGATCGTCCAAATCTCGGTAAAAAAGGACGGCTTTACCTACCGGGCATGTCTGCTAGAGGTGAGTTAGCCTATATCTTTTGCCGCAGAAGCCTTCATCTCGAATAAACGGGAATAGCAGAGGGGAAAACACTCTTTCTTTGCGGGTTCTTGGGTGAAATGGAGTGAGCAGCCTATATTTGCGTCGTCTTTTGGGACCAGCATGGCTGTTGTAATGGCACTATAACTAGGTTACGGTCCATAGCTGAAACTATGCCTCCTCTTAGTCTTACTGCAGGCAGCTCTGCTGTTACACAGCCCACCACAACTTCATATTGTCTCAATAAACAGTTTGCACTCTGGAAACCTGTAACCTGAAAAAGACAGCTTTATCATTTTTTCATGTCTATGTGACCTCTTTAATGCAGCCTATAACTATAGCGTTTATTTTTGTTTGAGGAGAGACATATAACGTGACTGAACAACATGGATATTGCATAGCCTACTTGCTGACTTGCTGTCACTTAAAAAACTGTTTTTGAGGGCCTTTGGTTTTTTATATCATTCAAACTTGGATGCCTATTGCCTATGGTAACCAATAATGATTGGCTTTAGCTTCACCTTTGTGGTTAAGTAGAAATGCACTCTCGAGATGCCAACTTGCATCTTGCACACAAGTAAGCCATGCATGGCCTACTTGTGCGCAAGCAGAGCGCGCCATGAGGTGCGCTCACCACTGCTGGTACAACTGCTGTTCTGAGTCCTAAAGCTCTCTGCTGCTGTCTGGGTAAGACTGCTGCTCTGAGTCCTAGAGCTCTCTGCTATTCTAAATCACTGATGGACTACAGCTCCTGTAGCCTGGCTAGAAAGAAAGAAAGAAAACACATTAACATGGCCTTAATGTTATCATATTACTATACAGTTACACTATGATTGCTGGCTTGTTTTGTCCATTTGGCTATGATCTGGTTATGGAGGGGCTATGCCAGTCTTTTTATAGTTCACATATCACAGCCTCTGTGGCGGGCTCCTTCAGGCTCTGTGGAACCTGAGGTGGGATCATGGCTTTGAACTCCTGTGTCAGTTGATGTGGCTCACTGCATCTGTTCTGCCTGGCTCCTGCCGGAGATCGATGGTGGTGTTCAGAGACCCCTGGTTTGACAGTCCCCCTGTGGTATATAGACCTGATTAGCAGGCTTAACACTGCTGCAAGACGGTGATCGTTATTCATGAGAAGTAACTATCCTGCAGTAGAATGAAGCAGAGGTTATCATGTTGTCATGTGTGGGTCACAATGTAGGGAGTTGTGATGTGATTGTCACAGATGAAACAAGGTTTTATTATTACATATTGATTTTCTATTTATATTTTCTACACATTCTTTGCAGTCAGTTTGAGCCAATGTCACTGAACCATTACCAAAGTAATTTCTTCAATAATTTGTAATAAGCGTTTGACTTTGACATATTTCTTTACCTCCACTTTAACCTCCACTTAGACTCGAGGATTAACTTTTGAGTGAGAATTCGGTGGTCAAGATCACTGTGACCTCACAAAACACACTTCATAGTATTTCAATATACCTGTAGTGATAACTTACATTTCACCAAAAAACACCTTTCATTCATGTCCTTGTGTCTTCACTGCATATGAGTCTGGAGAGTGTCAGCAAGGATATAAACTGCCATTGGTTGGCGGAGGCATACAGCCATGATGCGGTAGTTTATATAGTATAGTATACAAAAATAAAAATGTTAAAATCTTCAGAATTGTCTCATTTTAACTACAGTAATCCACCCATCACTACTGAAAGTGGGAGCTCTGATACGGCAGCATCCATAGGATTCATTCAACATAGTGGAACTGTTCTGAGATTTCCCTCTGTTTAGAATGGGGAAAAAAGATGAATGTATTATCCAAAGCCCCACCCTCACCTAGATGTCCATTAGTGCCCCCAGGCAATTCTTGTTTCTCCCCCCAATGTTAACATCAGTTCATCACAGGCCCATCAGGATTCACCTTGAAACGGGTGCCCGCTCCAACAGTAACATCCATTCCACTTTCAACCGGGTGTCTCCATTTCAGGCAAGACACTGCAGGTGAATATTGTGTCCAAATTGTTTGTGAGTTGCTTGTATATCTGCTATTTTCACTCTTCATCATACAACAAATGATATAGGGCTTTAGTTGTTGATACAGCAGATACACCCATTCAGGCTATTCTGCGACCTATTAAACAACCTTTAAAGTATCAATTTAACCCTTAGATAAATTGTCACTCAGGATTTTGCAGTTTAGTGTCATTACTTGCTATATCCTTGTGGTCACAATTCCATACCTTTAGGCACACGTGTTTGGTGCACTCTGCCTATGTGTTGCTCTGGCAGACTGTTTCTATACGGCTGTCTAGTTTCGGTTAGGGTTGGCTCGTCATACGTGGAATGTATTCATTGTTTGCATTGGACTGTTGGATCCATTATATTGTGCTCCACCCCTGTGCAAGCTCATGCTGTACAGAACGCAAGTTTATTATGATGGTTTTGGTAGGGAGTGCTTGTTTTACTATGCCGTTGTTGTTATACTATGTTTTACTATACTTGTTTTACTATTCTTTTTTTTTACCCCGCCCTACTAGTAGTAGTTGATAATGAACGCCTGCGTGGGCGCGCACGGGTGGGGCTTACTCACGCTGTAATACAGACACAGAACCCTGATTTGTCAGCCACCTTGCTGGTCTAGTGGTCTAAGCATTCTTTTGTGAGGTTAGGTTTAGGTTAGGTTTAGGAAAATAACCTTAAGAGTAAAGCAATAAGCCACAAGAGGTGTAGTGAGACCCGACATGTAGCGGAGGGTCTTTGACCATGTAATTATAAAATACACAGTAAGTTGCGACCTCGTGTGGCTTATTGCTTTTCTAAAATGGTTACAAACGTACAGCAATATTAACCTTATAAAACTATTAAATTCACAAAAGTATCTACGCTTGTGCCCACCAGAGCGAGCCACACTTATTTGTTTTTAGAATAGGAGGCGCTTGATGTCTTTACCAGGCCGCCCGGAGCCACACATTCACACTCATATGAGCGTGGGCAGTGCTTAGACGCCTGCACGGCCAGGGTGTGTAAGGCAATCAAGTGCTCCCCTTTCCCAGTTCAGCTACAGAGCTGCTGGATCAGCTGGGAATGACATAAAGTGATTGAAGGTGTGGATTATCGTGATATTTACAATGGAAACCAGCCAATCAAAATCAAGTATTGGGACTAACCATTTTAGAAAAGCATTTAAACGCGCTATATTTAACACTTTTCTGTCATTGCTCATTTTTCTTTTTGGGACACGTTGAAATCACACTGTATGGAAATGTTTTCGTCCTTTCTTCTTTAAGTGTAACGTAGACGCAATCAGGTATTGCTATATGAGGAACAAAATGTAAAAAGTAATGCTTCTAGTGGTGTGTGACTGTGAAAGTATAATTGTCATTAACCATTCATATAAAATATACCTCTGTTTTAAAGAGCCACAAAGATTGAATAATATTGTTTCAGCATGTTTCCTTTCTTGGGGTGTGTCTAAAGAATGATTCTTTGGGGCGACCCGATTGTGGAGTTGTTGGGGTGCGTACCACACAGGCTCAAATTGCCTGTCCACCAGTCACCGGTTTGATGGTTGGCTGGACCATTTGCTTCATGTCACTGTGTGTTTCCTGTCTCCACTGTAGCCTACATGCCAAATAAAACCTCAAAATCCCCCCCACCCCGTCATTGTTCTCTGTCATTGTTTTCTTGACAGTGCAGTTGTCTGTGCAGTGTCTGTCCGTCAAAGGGAGGCTCTCAAAGTGAATAAATTTAATCAGATATCAGCAAAGAGAATATATAAATAACTCCTTTTGACTCACTATCCACTATTGGGCTCATTAACTGTAGCCTACTTTGTACATCACAACTGTTGCAATATACTGTCAAAAAATACTCTCTTTACTAAATCAACTCAAATCTTTACAGTTTAAAGCCTCTGGCAAAAGTCTTATCAGGTCATGCGTTTTATGAGTCTGTGAGTTTCTTGCTGAGGAAGCTGAGAACTGACCATACTTACTGTATATGGTAGCAAAGTAACTAATCTGTACATGCACTTTCCAGGGCCCCACCCTTCCTTGGCGCAGGGGCAGTGCCTCGTCACGACCCTACCTGTTACATTGCAGCGTAATCTGGCTGGTTATTGCAGAGGTTCAAATATGTGGGGGTCCCCACATATTTTGGGGGGGTCTCCATGTGACAGTGAGTGAAGTGACCATTTAAGGACTTTTGAGACCTTTTTAATACCTAAAAAATCACCCGTGTGAAGTGAGTGGTGCAACTCCGTGTGAGGTTCCCTGAGGGGTCCCTGGAACATCCAGGCACCCAGGAAGGCGCCCAGGGGGCCAGGCTGATTCCGGCGAGCCACCCCGTGTCTGAAACGGTTGAGAAATAACAGAGTTACCGTGTGGAGGTCTCCAGGGGGTCCCTCTACTCAGTCTACTGTACTGTACTGTCACTGTACTGTGCTGTAACACCCCATTTGTGAAATCTTTGTGCGTGCGTGCGTTTGTGCGTGTGTGCGTGCGTGTGTGCGTGCGCGAAACCAACCAAATGCTATTTTCGTGCTCAGACACAGGGACAGACCCAGGGACACACATAGCTACTTAATGGAGTGGTTGCACCACTCAAAAACTAGTGGAACATTGGTCAATTTGTCAATATAAGAAAGAGGGGGGACAAAGTGAAAAAAGCCGATCTACAAGCTCACAACGCCTCACATTGTGGCGCTGTGAGCTTGTAGATCTGCTGTTTTCACAACATTATTATTTTTTATGAATAAATAAATGTAATACCTCAACTGAACTACTACAATTCCAAGTGCTTCTCAGGGTGCATGCATGGGGGGGGGGGGGGGGGGTCCCCAGTTCAAATGTGATTATTTTGGGGGTCCCTCCCAGCCTGAAAAGGTTGAGAACCACTGGGTTAGTGGGTATACGTATACGCTCCACTCTGCAGTAATCCAATCTGATGCCTTCTCCTTATCTGACCAATGGAGAGGGCTGTACTCATTTCTGCACGACCCTCTGCCTCAGCACTTTTCTGCGTGTGTGTGCGTGGGTGTGTCCTTGTTTATGGCGTGCATATGCGTGTGACTCTTGCTGTGTGTGTGTGTGTGTGTGTGTGCGTGTGTGTGTGTGTGTGTGTTTGTGTGTGTGTGCGCGTGCATGCACGTGCGTGTGCGTTTGTCCGGTCACAGACCTGAATAATTGATGAAGAGGGGAAGAGGTGAAAGCAGTGTGGGATGGGACGGTGTGTATGTGTGAGTGTGTGTAGAGATGGGGGAGAGGAATGCCGTGAAGCAGCAGCCAGTCGGGCTCTGCAACTACGCCCAAAAAATCACATCCCAATGCTTCGGACTGAACGGTAAGATGAACCGGAGGATTCATCTTCTATTTATAGTATTATTATATATATATATTTTTTTGCATGGACAGAACATTCAAGTTAGGCTTTTGTGACGACTAGAAAATCCCTGGGATGAATTTTGGGTCCAATGCTAGTTGTGTGTCTCGCCGGGACAGCTATCACGCCTTGCCTTTTGCGTCTTTGTTCGCTCCCATCTATGGTGTAATAATGGATGACAAATGGAGGGCAATGGCCCACTGCAGCAGAGCAGCAGCTTGTCTGTCCTCCAACTTAGCTCCTCTCTGTGTGTGTGTGTGTGTGTGTGTGTGTGTGTGTGTGTGTGTGTGTGTGTGTGTGTGTGTGTGTGTGTGTGTGTGTGTGTGTGTGTGTGTGTGTGTGTGTGTGTGTGTGTGTGTGTGTGTGTGTGTGTGTGTGTGTGTGTGTGTGTGTGTGATTCCTTCCGTATCTTGTTCTAATATACTTTCACTTTGCCACTGAATTCTAATTGACAGAAAATAGTTTTGAATGCCCATTATCTGGATAAATCACTGTATTCGCACAAGATAAATTGGAAGGTGAAATACAGTATTAATATTGGTTGTAGTATGCTCACTTTGCTCAGTCACCCAAGCTCTAACCGGTTTCTGTGTGAAGCTGTTCTGACGAAATTCATTACATTTGAAGTAGCCAGCCCAAAAATTGATTTGTTTGCAAGGGTCCATTTTTACACTAGCTGTCAGGGTTATGTTTTACTGTGTAAAATGGTCCTGTCTAATTGGGTTATTATTCCTGCTTGGTCATTGTCTGCAATGCTTGTGATCATAATTCAGATTAGTTTGTCCGTAGGCAGTGGACAACGCAACGTGTGGTATGCATTTTATGTTGTCAGTCGGTCCTTTCTGAAAAAGGTTTGAAATAGAAGACTAAGAATGGTACTATCAACTTACACCTTTTTTACGTAGAATTCACTCTGCCCTCCTCCCTCCCACAGCCCATCATTTGATTTCACCATCAGGGCAGCATGATGACTCTACATTTAGCTGACATTCGATTCCCATTCGCAGGGAAGGTGAATGTATCTTTCATTTCAAAAGCTGAAATGAAAGCCGGAGGGATGAGATGGATAAAAAAAAGCCCTTTTAGAACAGCTTTGTGGAAACTATACTTCTTAATTGGAACATACTGTAGAACATGGGTGCCCATACTGTACTTTTTTGACTCGAGACCTACTTGTAAAATGACCAGTTAAAAAAGATCTACCAAAACATATTTTACCTGAGGGGGCTTTGGAATAGTGGCACTGGAGTTGCATATATGACAATGGAATGGGAAATAGTGGGGGAATGTCGTAATAGTAATGGAAGTGGTAGGTTATCGGGTTCTTAAGCCTTGTACATTTTTAATATAACTTTGTAATGCTACTGACGTTTACTCACAAACCTCTTGAAAACAGCAAGTGGAAGATGGCAAGAATAGGATTTATATTTAAATATATATATTTTAGGGGGCGTGTCATGTGTTCTATACCTGCACAGCCTTTGTGATCTATACCTTTTGGGCACCCCTGCCAGTGTAGAACATACAGTACATGTCTCCCTACAAAGTTTTCATCCACCTAATCCTGTTGCTTAACACAGTGATTTCACCAGAAAATGCCATGATCCACCATATATAATGCAGCCGTTTGTTATTTGAATTGCCGTTCTAATCATAAGCGGTCATAAGTGGTTGGTTGAGTTATCGATTGTTGGATGTTTGCAAAATATAGCTGCTCCTTCAAATTAAGATGTCTCTCGCTGTTCATTGTAACATTTAGAAACAGGATTTGATCAGTTTGACGCTTCATATAAACATCATTATATGTGACACTAATCTGTGTGGTGGGTACGTGCACTTCTTTTATATTGTGCTTTGCATTTTGTCGTCACAATGGGATTGGGAGCTCAATGCAATTCCAGTGAAAATCTACTCACAGATGGGAATGTTTATTAAATGCCAGAATGATCTAATGATGGTGTGTGTGTGTGTGTGTGTGTGTGTGTGTGTGTGTGTGTGTGTGTGTGTGTGACTTGGTGGTGAACGCTATTTCCGTACACGGACGGACAGACAGACACAGCCAGCCAGCTGAGTCAGGGACACACATAGCTGTCTATAGGAGTGGCTAGCACCACACTTTTTTTAGGAGCTATACAGCTTTTTGTCCTTAACTCATGTTACATTTGCCATTGACAATGAAAGGATAACTTACGTCATATGTGGACGAGCAAATCGGCTTTTCTAAACACAGTGCAACTGTTTTAATTGAATACGCGCCGTGGTGTCAGTCTATACAATGTTTTGAAAAACTCAAGTTGACAAATTAATTCATGAAGAAGTATATTCATTTTTTATTGGATGATGTACGACGACAAGAGCGCCCCTCACTTCACACGGGTGTGATTTTTACTGACTGACCAAACAAAGTCACTGAGTGATGTAGTTCCAGCCTTGGTTGGCCTGATTGGCCTGGTCGGCCTGGTTGACCTGGTTGGCCTGTATGCCGTGGCACTCCAAGCAAAGAGCAAATGGGGTATTGTTGGCTGATGGTGCTGTTGTGCACTTGCGTGAAAAGAAATAAGACAAAGTAACTGTCCATGCCAGGACAGGAAAGTAGTCTTGAAATCAATCATTGAGAAAATTATGGTATTGGCACTTTGAGTTGTTGAACACACCCCGGCAGTTGGCAGGGTTTTACAAGTGTATTGTTCATCTGCATCAAAATTGACATTAAACATGATGTTCGACCTCTCTCTCTCTCTCTCTCTCTCTCTCTCTCTCACTCACTCACTCACTCACTCACTCACTCACTCACTCACTCACTCACTCACTCACACACACTTGAACAATGTATTTATGTCCTCACAAGGGAAATTGCATACAAGGACTTAAATATTTCAGGTGCATCAAAGTTCCACCCACAAAATCGATGCACGCACACACATACACACCTGACACCACACTCTCTCTCCCTCGCTTCTTCTTTCTCCCTCTTGGTGTTTGCACTGGGCAAATGCGAGAGAGAGCTCCTCCTTCCCTCTACCCCCCTGCCCTCTCTGTCTTTGATGCATTCCGCCACCGATTTGGCTTGAGAATTGGGTGACTGAGCTGCACAGTATAGCTCATTACGAGGGCGCTGTACACACCCGCACATTCGACAAAGCTCTGGACCTTCTCCTTAAGTCTACCGGTATGTTACTCCCAACTTCCTGCCACCGCATGAAGCCTGTCGACTTCTGAAAAACTAAAAAGAACGATTTTGCTACTCACCAATGCAAAGACTGTTTTGTGGCGGCAAAAGCCTAGTGGACACACTCCGAGCCCCCCACCACACGTATAAAATGCACGTTTTAGCCGGAATTTAAAATGTTGTAGTTACTCCACTGCACCCTCTACAGATTGTCAATAGAAAATCCCATTGACAAGATTTTTCCTTCCGGTGAAATATTTTCTTTTCTGGCCAAAAAGTGCATTTGATAAGTGTGGTGTGGTGGGGGGCTCAGAGTGCGTCCACTAGGGAAAGTAGGCTTTCGACTCTTCGCATTTGTTTATTTTTATTTTTGCAGAAGTCGACAGGCTGTGCAGTCTTCATGCGGTGGCAGGAAGTTGAGAGTAACATAGAAGTCCTTAGTTAAGGCTATATCGACACTACGTTTTGCAATACAATGCGAATTAATTGCTACTTCCAGTGTCTCGCTTTACAACCCAAGGCTCTACCAATGTTCAACATCACTTTATGTTAATGGAAGCCTATTCACAGTGGATCACCATCACCGGTCATCATCAGGTATATTCATAGACTCCAGGGAGGGCTTCCACCGTCCATCAGATTGGGGGAAGACTCCGACCATATACATCTGAGCCAGTCTATTACAGTGACACCTAACCCCACCCTGAGGATAAGCATAGGTACCACGTAGGCCATAAGCAGCTTAGGTTGCAAGGCTGGCTGGGCGGAAGACAAGTCATATTGTAAGCTTCTTTCCCAGTCTGCTCTCGTGGAGTGCTTTCTCATACCTGACGTTGGCCACTTTCACCTTAAGGCTTCCATCCATCTGGATATTATCATGATGAACGGACATTTCCATTTCACGGACATTTCCCCTGGAGCTCCTCTCTCATGTCGCTTATTGGTCTGCCGTGTCTCTTTGCTCATGTGAACACCTCAATTCTGGATGTCCCACGATATTTAGATTTAGGATAACCGAGTGGGGGGGGGGGGGGGGGACTCTGGCCGCCGTCTGCCTGCAGTGCTTCAGCCTCCTTTGTGGGCAGGTCGAGCAGGGCGAGCAGCAGGGCACCACCACCACCACCACCACCATGCCTACCCTGCCCTCGCTCAACAACCTGGGAAAGCTGTGCCGCTCCAGCCATGGTGCCGCCGGCCGTGTGCGCGTGGAGCGCAACAGCTCGGTCAAGCGCATGTCGATCATCGAGGATGGCCATGTGGCCGAAGTCCTCTACCTCATACCCAAACAGTACCTGGAGCAGCTCCCCTATATCAACCCAAATGACTACTATCTAAGCGAGAGGCTTAATGGCGTGGCTTCACGTAAGTTACTTCACAGGTTCCCCTCATGGCAACTTATGAGATTGTAGTTTTTTCCTTTTTTTTGGGGGGGGGGGGGGGGGGGGGGGGGGGGGCATGAAACCCTGAGCTACTTCATTATCCAGGATGTAGAGGATACTTGTTGCCATGTCCAGGATGTAGAGGATACTTGTTGCCATGTGTTTGATTGATTGAATAGTACAGAGGTACAACAGTTATACAATTGTGCAAAAAGGATAAGACAAAAAGCCATGAGGGCTTGTTTCCTTTGTGGTCCTGTGTATTCAATTAATCAAGATTTTAGACACTATAATGGGCTCCATTTTTGTTGCCACCGTCACCGTCACGTGGCCCGCAAGTCAGCTGCTGCCTGAGTATAGGGGAGCTTGCTCTGTCTCTTAATGGTATTTTGGTCAAGCGTCACCCGCTATCTATTTTGCCGACACCGGTATTTGCGCCTAGAGGTGTGGTCATGGGCGTGTTGGCACGCTTTCCCCTAAAGTGCTATTTTGGTCACACACAATTGGAAATGAGTTTGGTATAGCACCAACATGGAGATGTCCGCGTAATGCAGGCTCTCTACTTATTCTCCTATGCATCTCTTTGTAATTGTCCTATAATCAGCAGAGGTGAGTGCCTGCCACTTCCTTGTGTCCATTGTGTTTATATAATTGTCTAGTCAAAGAAGTTATTTGGCTTGTGCCAGGCATTGTGTGGCGTGCTCGATTACATTTGCTCATTCAGTTTCATCACCCCATAGCACAGAAAATGGGGTTTAATCCGATTTACCGAACTTACGCTTGATACCGTTTCGTAGAGACGGCCTACACGCACAAGTGAGACTTCAAGGCAGCAACACATCACTCTTCCATGGGCTATAGTATAGACCGTAAGGCTATGAAGCAATATTGCACTGGGCTGCTGGGCATAACGGGCAAAGGATAAGGGATCTCTTAAAGGCAATGGCATGTGGCATGGTGATTGGTTTAATTATTGTAACGCCCAAACCACACCTATGCATAATGTAACGGGTAATAGAGGTGTTTTAGGGATTTAGACAGGTAACCAAAATACCAACTTTAGTGGGGGAACACCCCTTCCCCACTGCTAAATCCCCAAAAACCTCTTAACTCCACCACCTTTCCCAATCTCATGCAAGTAATTGAGAATATATAAACTCACAACACCAACTTTGACGAGGCAGTATTTCTTTGTTTTAAAAATATAAGGTTTTCTTAATCTCCTGAAAAATGTATAATTTTCATTTCCTGAAAAATGAACAATTTAGAGTTAGGAGGTTTCTTCCCGACAGCAGAGATATAAAGTAGGGTAATTTTGCCAAGCAAAAGTACATGAGAAACTAACATTGACTTACATCAGGATTACACAGTGGAAAGGAATAGAGATTTTTATACCTTATGTATTCACTGACTACGTAGATATTGTAGTAAAACCATCATTAATTTGCACGAACAATACTGGTAAATACCATGTACTGGTTAACATTGATTCATGTTTTGGTGTAAAACGAGTACAGGTTTGGCTTAGCAAGCTGATATTTCAATTTGGGAGCTTGTTAATTTCTTCATGGAGTTTGTCCCCGTAGTTTAACCCATTCAGGACGGGAACCCCCGTTGGTGTTTTAACAGTTTTTTTTTTTTTTTTTTAAGATATTTTTTGCGGCTTACGCCTTTTATTGATTTTTGAAGGGACAGACAGTAGGCTGACAGGAAACGGGAGAGAGATGGGGGGATGACATGCAGTAAAGGCCGTGTCGGGTCCGGGAGTCGAACCCGCGGCACACTGCGACTGGATTACCAGTCCGGTGCCCAGACCGTTACGCTACGGCCTGGGCCGTGTTTTAACAGTTTGACTGTTTTACACGCGTAACCCGCATTTTAATCAACCCCCCTTCACTGCCGAGATTGTTGTATTACCTTTAGAGCATACGCTGAATTATTTGGGCTTTTAATCCGCGAAAATCCAGCGAAAAAAGGTCCCTCGGTTTGTTGTGATCCGATCGTAACATCCACCATCTTGGTGCACCCGGAAGACGCACACAAGACTCGTCTCCATGAGGCGTTGTACCCCATTAATTTGCATTGGCCTCAATTTCCCAGAAGCCCTAGCAGCCCACAGCATGTGATGATTTCCGGTTTTGTCATCAAAACGAAAGCATCTAGTCTCTATCTCCGCAACGATGACGGAGTTTCTTTTTATTTATTACAATACGGCGGATTAAACACATAAAACAAAAGGCGGGTATGTCGTATATAGCAACGACAGTAACCTGGAGTAATCCATTCCCGGCAGTAAAACTGTTTTAAGGATTATGCTATACTGTAGCTAAAGATCTTGAAAATGTGGTGCAAATCTTTGAATATATATTATTTCAGAGCAAACATTTTTAACTCAAACCGTTGCTACCGGGGGGTCCCTGGAACAACATATTTTCAGATGGGGGTCAGCGGCCAATTACATATAATCTTTGACGTCCTTGACATTAAATAGTTTGAGAACCACTGACATAGAAACATAGGTTTTTCAAGAAACTGTCAGGATTTAGAAGACATTTGTAGAATCGGCCTCAGATCTACTGTAATGTCCGGCCGTTAGCTGTAAAAATCCATAGATTAGCCGCACCATTGTATAGGCCGCAGGGTTCAAAGCATGGGGAAAAAGTAGCAGCTTATTAAATGGGTTAAAGGTGCAATTTGTTAGAAGACGAAGCTGATACATTTCACCACAACTTTATAATATTACTGTGAACGTCACAAAACCAGGAATACATGCAGTAAAGTGTAGTTTTCAAGTAAGTACATTGTACTTTTTTATACTATTTATTATTGATTAAAAACTAAACTAAACGTCACATTATAGCAAAATGTCAGCTGATGTGGTTTCATTTGTAACAGTTTACAACTAAGCTACAAAGCAGGATTCGTAATGCAGCATGATTGAAATGGTCCTTGAACCCCACCACATTTGTCTTAGGCTACATGTAACAACATCGCCGCTATAGAGGGTATGCGCATGCTTAAAGTGAATGGCACATCGAGTGGCAAAGCAACATGCAAAGTGAGTTTAACATTGTTTAACGTTGTTTAATGCAATCAGATAGTGATGACTGTTTGGATGCATGGGTTGTCAAGGCCAGAAAGAATTTTTTTGCCAGTCAGTAGGCACTCCTGCATAACTTCCGGGTTTGATGATGTCACACGCATACCCTCTATTCCAAAGCCCCCGCAGGTACATTTTTTAACTATTCTCAGTATAGTATGGATGGGTAGATCTTGTTGGGCTGGTCATTTTTTAACTATTCTCAGTATAATATGGATGGGTAGATCTTGTTGGGCTGGTCATTTTTAAACTATTCTCAGTATAATATGGAAGGGTAGATCTAGTTGAGCTGGTCATTTTTAAACTATTCTCAGTATAATATGGATGGGTAGATCTAGTTGAGCTGGTCATTTAAACTATTCTCAGTATAATATGGATGGGTAGATCTAGTTGAGCTGGTCATTTAAACTATTCTCAGTATAATATGGATGGGTAGATCTAGTTGAGCTGGTCATTTAAACTATTCTCAGTATAATATGGATGGGTAGATCTAGTTGAGCTGGTCATTTAAACTATTCTCAGTATAATATGGATGGGTAGATCTAGTTGAGCTGGTCATTTTTAAACTATTCTCAGTATAATATGTAGTTGAGCTGGTCATTTAAACTATTCTCAGTATAATATGGATGGGTAGATCTAGTTGAGCTGGTCATTTTTAAACTATTCTCAGTATAATATGGATGGGTAGATCTAGTTGAGCTGGTCATTTAAACTATTCTCAGTATAATATGGATGGGTAGATCTAGTTGAGCTGGTCATTTAAACTATTCTCAGTATAATATGGATGAGTAGATCTAGTTGAGCTGGTCATTTAAACTATTCTCAGTATAATATGGATGAGTAGATCTAGTTGAGCTGGTAATTTTTTAACTATTCTCAGTATAATATGGATGGGTAGATCTAGTTGAGCTGGTCATTTAAACTATTCTCAGTATAATATGGATGGGTAGATCTAGTTGAGCTGGTCATTTAAACTATTCTCAGTATAATATGGATGGGTAGATCTAGTTGAGCTGGTCATTTAAACTATTCTCAGTATAATATGGATGGGTAGATCTAGTTGAGCTGGTCATTTAAACTATTCTCAGTATAATATGGATGGGTAGATCTAGTTGAGCTGGTCATTTAAACTATTCTCAGTATAATATGGATGGGTAGATCTAGTTGAGCTGGTCATTTAAACTATTCTCAGTATAGTATGGATGGGTAGATCTAGTTGAGCTGGTCATTTTGAAAGTAGCTCTCAAGTCAGAAAAGTGCAGGGGCACCCTGGGCCTACTGTATGTATGTGCACAATGCACATTGCAGCATATGTACTGTACATTTATACTTTATAGACGTACGCACACACACACACACACACACACACACACACACACACACACACAGGGCTTTGTTTTAGATAAGACTGATGGAGAGAGCAGCTATACATTGCAGGTAGAGGAGAGACAGCACAATGCCACAGTAAGTAGCCATGAGCCAGAGTCATGAGGCCCATAAGGCAGGAGTCTAGTATCTCCTGTTTCTGTGGCGTGAGGCAGCTTGATGTACATGTGACATGACGCTAGTATGTCACAGGGATTTACCCCCCAATCCAACCCTTGATGCTGAGTGCCATCAAGGCAGGTGTTGGGTCCCATGTTTTGGTATATGACTCGGCCGGGGATCGAACCCCGAACTCCCAGTCTCAGAGCGGGGCCACTGAGCTGGTAGTGCAATGCCACACAGGTCTACAAATTGGAATCAAAGTGGGGACGTTGCGATTATGTGGTCTCGTTTGTCACTGCCAACTCATTTCAGTTATCTATCTATGGGATTTGCACGTTGAATCAAGTTACCAGTCCAATAATGTACCCGTGTATGTATGTATGTGTGTGCGTGCACATTTCTGTCTGCTTGGGTGTCTTCATGTAGCTGTCTAGTATCAAATAATCCCTCTTTGTTGTTTTAATCCCCAGATACATTCATGTACTCGCTGCTATTGACAAGATTACATTTGAACTCTTGCTCTCTTTACTTTTCTTTTTACGGTTTGGTTAACACATCAGTCTATAAATTGTTTAAAAGAAAATTAAGCACTTACAAATGTTTTATAATCTAACAATAAACAGGTTTACAGTGCTATAATTAAGCCTTATACTGTATAGCCTTATTAATGCATAATTAGGTTAATAACGCATCTTATGAGAATTTATAAGTTAGTTAGTTTCATTTATTGTCCATGTGTGCAAATTTGTCTTCGGTCTCAACAAGTAAAAAACAAACGGCAACAACAGTAACAACACTTACACAATTATTTTCATGGCAAAAATGCAGGACAACAGTGGCAAATACATAAAAAAACTAATCTAGCGAGACGTGGTATCATTTAGTGCCTTAATTAATGGCATTAGGAATGAAGGAATTTTTTAAGAATTCCTAGTGCCTCATTAACTGTTAATTAGGCTAATGCTAAACGGTGTTACGAGGATGTTAGTATAAAGTGTGGAAAGTATAAAGTGTTACTTTATTACCAGGTTTCTTCAGGATTCAACTGGTTTCACTGATCAAGGCAGTTATCCAAAGCTTGGGATTATATTGCGCTTCTTACACATTGGCATGCAGGTTTTGCGTGGCAAACGCATGTTGCTGGCTGGAGATATAATTGAGGGACAGTGAGTAAGGGACATCCATAGCTGAACCAGATAGCAACCTATCATCCATTGATAATAGGCTTTCCTGTTGGCACATCCCAGCCCATGCTGCCAGGATGCCCAGCTACATGGCCTAGACTAGAGATTATTAAAGAAGCCACAGTACCAGTAGGCCTGCTAGGCTGCTACTATATACTGTACTCTAGTATAGCACTGGTTCTCAAACATGTTCATGTCAAGAACCTCCAAATTGTATGTAATTTGGCTGTTTGTATTTACACAAACCCGGAAAGCTGGGCATAGTAGGGGCTAGTGCCTCTCAAAAAACATAATAATAATAATAATAATAATAATAATAATAGAGAAAAGACAAGAGATACATCTAATCGTTTCAAGATGTATTATGTAGAATTAAAGTGGTTATCTGATTTTGATGTAAATATCAACTAATTTAGCTGGGGTCCTTGAGGACCACTGAGCTATAGTTGTGATCTAATGACCTAACAGATCAGTGTGTGATCTCCAGGAGCTGCAGTGTCTTGTCAACCTCTAGTTTTCTTTGGGAGATCATTTTAGAATGTCCTACCAATGTTCTGTAGGGCCTCAAGTGGCTTTTTGAAAAGACACTTCAGACTTACGTCATGTGAAACACATTGCCAACCTTCGCCATATAAAAAGAAATAGGGTGGAGCACTCGAGAAATGGCCACAAACTATTTTTACCATTTGGCAGGTCTCTCTCTCTTGGCCAATGAAAGGAAACGCCACATGGAAATTCATGTATTATTCTAGTCTGGCCAGTAGGTGGCAGAGTTGACACTGCAGTGGATGAGCAGCATGGGATTGCTGGTGCTAATACATGTAATGCTGAGCAGTGTTGATTTTGACAGCAAATTTAGATTTTAGTTTGGAATGAAGCTTCATTTAATTTTGAATCACCTGGAATGGTTTAGTGTCGGTCTAGTTTTAGTCGACTAAATACAATAAGATTTTAGTAGACTAAATCAACAGTTTATTTAGTCGACTAAAATGTATTTTGGCGGCCTTGATCCCGTCATAATGGCTGATTTTGCACTAGTTGAAAATAGCCGATCTACAAGCTCACTGCTGCGACACGTTGTGAGCTTGTAGATTTGTAAAATGACTTATACTGGATCTCTTGTCCACTAGTCCCTTCCTAACATTTAGTCTAGTTTTTATTTGTTGACGAAATTGTCAATATATTTAGTCTTAGTTTTAGTCATCATAGCTTAGTTTTCATTTAGTTTCCATTTAGTTTTTTTTTTCTCCATTTTTTTTCCATTTTAATATTTTTTTATAGAGGGACAGACAGTAGGCAGACAGGAAATGGGGGAGAGAGATGGGGGAGTGACATGCAGTAAAGGCCGTCGGGCACACTGCCAGACTCGGGCTACCGGCCACGGTGCCTGGACCGCTGAGCCACGGCCCAGGCCATTCCATTTAGTTTTTGTCAGTGAAAATAGGTAGTCGCCAAACATTTTTTGTCATAGTATTAGTCGACGAAATCAACACTGCTTCTGAGTGCATAATGGGCTGCCTGCATCAGCAATTACAGAGATGCCGGCACTGATGCACGACTATTAGGAAAAAGTACATTATGTCGACACTGCAGGAACGATGGATCAGTGACCGTGTGATAACTAATTGGTATTAGTGTGACAGAGTGAACTTCTACCCAGGTTCCATTATACTCTCAGTCAGAGTTAAATGAACACTCAGTGATTCAAGTGTATAGCTATTGCATTGAGCATCCACTACAATGATGTTGATATCTCAAAAATCGCTAATTGGTTTTACTAGAGCGGTGTGCAGAGGACTTTTGTGGCGGTTCTGGACAACCGTGGGTGTGAGAGTGACTCCACACCGGCCACTGCACTTATTTCGTGATCCCTGTGGTGGTGTGGAACGCGTGTGTCGAATTTGAAGTAGGTGGGGCGAATGGTTCTCGAGTTACATGGATTACAGACGTACAGACATACTGTACACACAGAGACTTGGTGCATTTATAGTTCGATGTTTGCCAACAGCAGGATAATTCAGAAGTTACAACGCTGCTGGTAGTTTCACAGTAAGAGCATGTCGGGTGCACGGTTCTAGTAGAAATAGTCTATAGAAAGGAATACCAGCACTCACTTTGATTGATAGATCAGTTCACAGAACCCACGACATGCTGTCAGACTGCTAGGCTTTGTTTTATTCAGAGTTCTCCCCCCAGCAGCAGCAACAACGAACGTTTTGGCCCGAAGCGGCCTTCGTCAGTTTCAATGAACGCACTGAACCAGTATGTGATGCTGGGATGTTTGTGCTGGTATGATGGTGACCAGCATAGGAGTAAAGCTACTGGTGAGCAGCATGGGATTGCTGGTGCTAATACATGTAATGCTGGGACCATCATCGGATGCTGGGAAGAGAAGTTGTCAATCGAGTATCGAATGTTATAACTATACATTTTATTATTCTGGAACTGATCATGTGACATGTTGCACTTATATGGTAATCCAAGCCAGTTAAAAAGTACGTACAGTATACAGTATGTCATCTTGCTTGAGTATTATCTGTAGCCTATTAGTGTTTTGGGGTTATTTTTCTCCACGAGATATACGAACGAACAATCAAATTATTATTTAGTGAAGTTATACTGCTGTGTGTCAAAAGTGTGGGAACAGTATTCATGCTAATGCACTAATTGCCCTGACATGCAGTTAAACAAGGTGTTTTTAGTTTGATTGTCAATCCCAATCCCATACGATTATTCAGATTGTGAATTGTAATTACTGGTATATATTATGTATAGTTGGCCCCAGTTTGTGTGATTGCCAGGGTCAGTGAATTACCCGGTCTATCGTGATCTCAGTAATTGGATTCCAGAGGCTCTGCACAGAGATATTAATACTTAGGTTAGAGGTCTGACCCATGGCCCTGCTTGATCTCTCTCTCACACACACACACACACACACACACACACACACACACACACACACACACACACACGGCAGCCATTTTACTGTCTGTCACGGGGGGGTTAATAAGTTCACATGTTCACAACGTGTCATGTTGCAAGAGAGCAAGTTCTTCTCTATGGAGCATAACATGGCGTCATCTTAAATCTCATATAAGAATTGTGGTCCAAAAGTAAATAAACTGTCTCTGCGATATTGTCGGGGAGGTGTCTGTATTGTTTACGACCGTCAGTCATATTTGATACAGTCTGTTTCTATTTAACTAATTCAGCAGCAGTAACATTAGCTTTTTCTCTCACTCAGTTGATTCTTCATATCAATATGAGTGAAACCTCTCACAACAACAACAGGAGGCACTGCTCTGAAGGAAGTCAAGTACTTGGGCTCATGGGTCAACTCAACAGAGCAAGATATAAAAGTGAGGAAGGCACTTTCATGGAGGGCCCTGAATGGCATGGCCAGTGTATGGAACTCCAACCTCTCCTGACAAATCAAACTCAGCTTCTTCTTCTAAGCAACGGTAGAATCTGTTCTCCTATATGGCAGTGAATGCGGACCCTGAAGCCAACTCTGCAGAAGGCTCTAGACGGGTGCTACACCAGAATGTTACGTGTAGTGCTCAACATCAGCAAGAGTACACATGTTACCAACGAGAATCTGTATGCTGGAATATTCAGGTTGAGCGACAAAATATCAACCAGGAGAATGAGACTTGCCGGACACTGCCAGAGGCTCCAAGAGCTCCCAGCCAGCAGACTGGTGCTGTGGGAATCAACACATGGGCACTGGTCACAAAGCGTCCCATATACTAACATATGTGGATGTACTCAAGAAAGATGCAGGAGTAAAAAGCACCAATGAGCTGGCCGGATGTATGGAGAACCGGGATGACTGGAAGTGACGATGGAAGGCTCGTCTGAGGACGACCTATAGAGAAACGGCCTGGACTGATTTGTTTATTTTTCAAACACAGTTCTTATAATATAAGATATAATATATCGCCTCATATAATGTGGCGATCTAAAATGATGGGGATTACAATGCAAATAAAAAGTACATAGATGTCAGATGTCAGACTTCAGTCTGCTGCTGCAAGATGCTCACAGTGTGGTCTGGAGACCTCAAGGGGTCCTTGAGGGCTTTCCAGGCAGTCCACAGCAAACTATGGAAAAATCTTACCACTTAAACCTCAGAGTATATATTAATAGAGACGTCACCGTGAGCAACTCAATGCAAGTGGATGGGAGGAGAAATCCGGTAATGTCTCTATTATAAATAACTCTAT